>NC_071120.1:6716071-7053214 GCF_024256425.1 Clarias gariepinus | reverse complement strand
TGGTGCGATTTTGAAAATGTAAGCATACAGGGTGATTAAGCTCACAGAACTAGAAAAAAGTCATAAAAGGAGGGTCCTGGAATTTGATAGTGTGAAGTATTTTTTATTTTTTTTTTACCCCCTTGCGGTCAAATGACCACTGCTCGTCACTTCTAGTGTTAAGGACTTCCTGACCAGTGGGTAGGGTCCTAAAGTAAATGTTAATGCTAATCTCAAGGCCAGGCTGTGCCTTTGTCTCTAAATGTGAAGGTCTAGGTGATACTGTAAGGCGTGAGAGAATGTGTGAACTGGCACGGTTTCAAATTACGCCCGCGCGCACACATAACGCATACACTTAACGACAGAGATGGAGAAAATGGATTTTTAACCTCTAACACTAATGCTTTACAGGCGTGCACACGTGTTATAAGAAACAGTACATGCGCACTGTATACACGTGCTTTTAAACACAAAATAAAATGTTTTAGATTGTCTGCATCTCTTTGTATCCCTCCCTGTTGAAAAATTATAAACTGTCCAGAGCCAAGTTTTTAGTCAGACTTGTTTCCAACACTAGTCTGAACAGAGCCAAATTCAATCTGACCACTTTCACATATCATAGACAGTCAGCCTAAGAAACAGATTTGTAAAAAAAAGCATTCTTGATCTTGTTAATAAATAATTAATAAAAAAATGCTTTACTTAAAATAAAAAACTTAATATTCTTGGGTACTGCCCATGTGAAAATAATCATTTTTTTTTTCCCCAGATAACACATTTTTCCAAGTCTTCTCTTGCCCCTGATGTGTTCTCTGCACTTGAATTTACCTCCAAAAACACTTCAAGATATGGCATTTAAAGGAAGTACTAAGAAAACATTATCTGCACATCGTAAGACATATCATGAAGAAATGAAGAACCAAAATTACCAGTGTTCAGGTTGTGGGAAGAGATTTAGTAACCCAAGTCGTCTGAAAAGACATCAGCGCATTCACACAGGAGAGAAGCCGTATCACTGCGCACAGTGTGGGAAGAGTTTTACAAGGGCTGGTGACCTACGAAAACACCAGCGTATTCACACAGGAGAGAAGCCTTATTACTGCACACAGTGTGGGAAGAGTTTTTCTACTTCTAGTTCTCTGCAAACACACCAGCGCATTCATACTGGAGATAAGCCGTATCACTGCACACAGTGTGGGATGAGTTTTACACAGATAGGTCACCTGCAGACACACCAGCGCATTCACACAGGAGAGAAGCCGTATTACTGCTCACAGTGTGGGAAGAGTTTTACCTCAGCTAGTTCCCTCCAAACACACCAGCGCATTCACACAGGAGAGAAGCCGTATCACTGCTCACAGTGTGGGAAGAGTTTTACACAGGCAGGTCATCTACAAACACACCAGCGCGTTCACACTGGAGAGAAGCCGTACCACTGCACACAGTGTGGGAAGAGTTTTACTTCAGCTACTAGTTTTCAAACACACCAGCGCATTCATACCGGAGAAAAGCGGTATTCCTGCTCACAGTGCGGGAAGAGTTTTACTGCAGCTAGTTCTCTCCAAACACACGAGCGCATTCACACTGGAGAGAAGCCATATCACTGCACACAGTGTGGAACGAGTTTTGCACAGGCAGGTCACCTACAAACACACCAGCGCATACACACAGGAGAGAAGCCGTATTGCTGCTTACGGTGTGGGAAGAGTTTTACTGCAGCTGCTAATTTTCAAACACACCAGCGCATTCACACAGGAGAGAAGCCGTATCGCTGCTTACGGTGTGGGAAGAGTTTTACTGCAGCTAGTTCTCTCCAAAAACACGAGCGCATTCACACAGGAGATAAGCCGTATTACTGCTCACAGTGTGGAAAAAGTTTTACACAGGCATGTTACCTGCAAACACACCAGCGTATTCACACTGGAGAAAAGCCAAATTAGTGCTCACAGTGTGGGAAGAGTTTTAAACATGCAGATTCAGAAGACACCAGTGCTTTCCATATAAATCTCAATATGGGACGTGTTGTATGCACTGCAGTCACTCCTAAATATACTGCCTGTCAACAGTTTATCAGAAGGGTCAATTTATTGCGCTGCATCAAGCTAAAAAAACAACTGAAGAGATATGAAATTTTTAAAAAGGATTAAGAAACCATAAAGAAATATAAATACTTGGAAGGATAGTGATGAACCATCAACTTTTTGGAAGAAATATTGGGAAAAAAAATCATGAATTGAGACCATATAAACACTTTTATAAAATCAACAACAACAAAAAATGGTATGTTTAATAGTGGAAGGAAAGAAAGCCTTTCCATACACACAATGTGATGACAACTCACAGAATTGGGACTAAACAGCTGTGTCCCCATAAAAAAAAAAAACACTTGATAGTAAGAACCATCAGAAAGACTTGAATTTGCTGGGGATCATTACGATTTGACATTGGAGCAATGGAAAAAGGTCATGTGGCCTGATAATTCCAGATTGTTAATTCCAGAGTGATGGGTGAATCAGGGTAAAGTGAGGAATCATATAAATTCAATTCAATTTTATTTATATAGCGCTTTTAACAATGGTCATTGTCTCAAAGCAGCATTACAAAAATGAAAAAAAAAAAATTAAAAGGAAAATTTGTGGGAGTCTGTATATATGAGAAAAATGTGTCTATATGATTGTCTCCTATATGAGCCCTGGAGGCAGTGTTGTACTCTAAAGACTGAACTGCTGGGTCACTATTAAACACTATTGAATACTAAATACTACTGTGGTTTTTATTGACTTTTTGCCACATAACTGCTAGGGATGCACCAAAATGAAATTCTTGGCCGAAGCCAAATAATAATGAAATGCTTGGCCGAATACCGAACCGCGGTGTTTAGTATTTTTTTTCATTTATTTTGCCAATTTATATTAATTATTTATTAAATAGTAAAAATTTGCTTTTTACTCTTTTGTGTTGCCTTTCAGAGAAATAAATCAAATAACAAAAATACAAATAGCCTATGTTTGGCCTATAACTGACTGCTAAAAGAATGTAACTCTGTATGTCTACAACAACAAATGTGCATCGAATAGTGCGAAAAATGTGGATGAACCCACAACAAATGAATAACTGTCCTAAACATAAGCCTACTTAGCCTACTTCTTCTGGAAAAGTGGCAGGTTCTTCTTTATGAAAAGTAGCTTCTCTGCTTTCTCACATGAAAGTCGGTTCCTCTTCTCATCAATGACATGAGATGCAGCACTAAACAGTCTCTCGCTGTCGGTGCTTGTGCATGGAGCAGACAAGTACCTCCAGAATAGTTAAAATTTTTATTGCAGTTTTCTGACAGTTGCTCATTTCAAAACGAACAATGTCTTCAAGATAATGAAGTGGTTGAAACCCAGTGTAGGCCTACTATTTTATTACACTAAAAATAGTTAAATTTTCACAAAATACATAATAGAAAATATAGGTAGTAACACTTTACAATGTTTCCTTTTGTTAACATTATTGCATTAACTAACAATGAGCAATACATTTGTTGTGGTATTTATTAATCTTCGTTAATGTAAAATAATAAAAAATATTTAGTTCATGTTAGTATAAGTGCATTAGCTATTTTAATAGGCCTACCACTTTTGATACTTTTTAATTCAAAAATTAAAAATGTGATGCTTAGTTTTAATACTGTATTAGTAAATGTTAACATTAAGATTATTAAATGCTTTTAATAAGGGTTTTTCATTGTTAGGTAATGTTAAAAAATAGAAACTACTTATAAAGTGTTACCATTATCCAAAATATAAATAAAATCTTACATTAATTTTCCATAGAAGTAGCCTACCTGCGTGCCATCTGCGCCAGGTTGGGAAAGCGGCCTTGATTGGTCCTCCAAAATTCGAGTGGGTTATTGCTCCTGGGGATGGGGACTTCTGAGGGATAACCACCTAACTGTTGAGCGGTTGAGCTTGTCCTCTGTCTTGCAAATGGGTTATTCTCTTGGAGGATCTCATCAAACATGTCAGACAGCGAGACTGTGCGTGGCTCATCTGTAGTACGAGCCTGTTTACTCTTTGCACTGTTTTTCATTTACTGCGCTGTGCATCACCTGACCGTCTCCATCACCTAGCGGCTTTTCCAAATCCAACTCGGCCTGGATCATTTCTCGTGTGCGCAGCTTTTTCCCCACATCCAAGTAATGATCTTTATATCTTGGATCAAGCACAGTCGCGATGCAGTACAGGGGTTCTGAGTGAGGTGCACTTTTAGTTGTTTTCACTCCGTGGTCTGTTTCAGCCTCTTTGTTTAATAGACGCTTTAGTGCTGCAAGTAAAGGTATGACGTCTGCCACAGATGCATCAGATGAGCTTATCTCTTAAAGGGGGCAAGAAGAGAGAGAACGTTCTCTAATAAACACCCACTGGTATGCAGTGAATGTCGCGGGAAGGTCATGATCTGCTATGTATGTCGCCAAGACTCGCTTTTGCACAAAAAGGATTTCCAGCATATAATATGTACTGTTCCACCTTGTGCTCAAATCTGGTTGGAAACGTTTTTGTGGCGTTCTAACCTGTTCTTGGATAGATTATAGGTGCGCATAGGCAAGCGGTCAATGTTTAAAATGGCCAACAATTTTCCTGCCTATCGCCATCACAGGCGAACGCCTCGGATATGGCTATAGCTGTATGGGACCCTCTAAACTCTTGTTTAGCAATCTTTTGTAGCTTAAAATCTGTTTCGATCCACTGCGCAGTTAAACTCGGCATACTGGTGGGGCTCACATCCAAGCTCCAAATATCAGTCGTAAAGCTGAGGGCTGCAATATCTGTAGCTAAGAGCTCATGGACGTGATACATCTCAGGTAAGCACACGTCTGAGAAATGCCGTCTACTAGGCATGGTGTAACGGGCTCAATATGGTCTATAAGCCTGCGAAATCCAACATCCTCTACAACAGAGAATGGTTGATCATCCAATGCGATGAATTCCATTTTCCTTTTAGTAATACCTTTAGCTTTGGCACTGTCATTGGCAAACTTTTTTGCCTTTTCTAAGAAGTCAGCCACAGATGGAGTGGGTGTCCTAGGACTGGGAGGAGCTACTTTCCTTTTCGCTGTTGCCGTAGCCGCCGCTGTGTCTTTCTCGTACTCTGCATGATGTTTAGGGTGTCTTGATTTTAAGTAATAAATTAAACTTAGTGCTGTAAGTTTTTGTAACGGCCATTTTTGCCTTTTTCTCTGACACTTTAAAGTGCTTCCACACTGCTGACATGTTTGCTGCATAAAGTGTGCGCCTCTCACTCTATGCGGGTTACTATTTGATTGTGTCATTAAAAACGTCATTTCTCGGCAAAATTTATTCTGCTTTTTTACTTATTAAAATTAATTTCACTGGTGGAGAAGTACAGAGAAGGTAATAAAGAGTTGCATTGTGTCTTTGTAGATTTAGAGAAAGCGTACGACAGCGTGCCGAGAGAAGAGCTGTGATGTTATATGCGGGAGTTTGGAGTGGCAGAGATGATGTTAGAGTGGTGCAGGACATGTATGAAAGCTGTAAGACAGTGGTGAAATGTGCTGTAGGTGTGACAGAAGAGTTCAGGGGGAGGTGGGTTTGCATCAAGGATTGGCTTTAAGTCCCTTTTTGTTTGCTCTGGTGATGGACAGGATGACAGATGAGGTAAGACAGGAGTCTCCATGGACAATGATGTTTGCAGATGACATTGTGCTTTGTAGCGAGAGCAGAGAAAAGGTGGAGGAAAATTTGGAGAGGTGGAGGTATGCTGTGGTGGTAAGACTGAATACATGTGTGTGAATGAGAGGGACCCAAGAGGAACGGTGAGCTACAGAGAGCATAGGTAAAGAAGGTGCAGGATTTTTAGTAATTAGGGTAAACTGTCCAGATCAACGGAGAGTGTTCAAAGGAGGTGGGTCAGGTGACAAGCAGGTTGGAATGGGTGGAAAAAAGTGTCAGGTGTGTTGCGCGATAAAAGAGTATTAGCAAGAATGAAAGGATAATCGTTGTGACAAACCAACCAATCACTAACACGATTTTGAACATAATTTTATATATATATATATAAGTATATAGTGTTCTATGTACCGTAGTTCTTCACCAGGTTTGCACACTCTGCAGGAGGGATTTTGCCCCACTCCTCCATACAGATCTTCTCTAGATCTGTCAGGTTTCGGGGCAACGGGGTTTTCGCTGAGCAACACGGAGTTTCAGCTCCCTTCAAAGATTTTCTAATGGACTTAGGTCTGGAGACTGGCTAGGCCACTCCAGAACCTTGATATGCTTCTTATGGAGCCACTCCTTGGTTTTCCTGCTGTGTGCTTTGTGTCATTGTCATGTTGGAAGACCCAGCCACGACCCATCTTTAATGCTCAGACTGAGGAAAGGAGGTTTTGCCCAATATATCACAATGCATGACCCCGTTCATCCTCTCCTTAATACATTGCAGTCTTCCTGTCCTGTGCAGAAAAACACCCCCAGAGCATGATGCTTCCAGCCCTATGCTTCACTGTAGGTATGGTATTATTGGAACAATACTCATCATTCTTCTTCCTCCAAACATGGTGAATGGAGTTAAGACCAAAAAATTTTACTTTGGTCTCATCTGACCACAGGACTTACTCCCATGACTTCTCTGGATCATCCAGATGGTCCCTGACACACTTCAGATGGGCCTGGACATGGGCTGACTTGAGCATGGGAACCTTCTGTGCGTTGCAAGATTTGAAACCATGATGTCTTAGTGTATTACTGATAGTAGTCTTGGAAACAATGGTCCCAACTCTCTTCACGCCATTGACCAGCTCCTCCTGTGTAGTTCTGGGCTAATTCTTCACCATTCTTAGCCATATTGATACCCCACGAGGAGAGATCTTCAGTGGGGCCCCAGTCCGAGGGACATTGACAGTCATCATTAGCTTCTTCCATTTTCTGACAGTTGCTCCAACAGTTGTTCTTTTTTCACCCAGCTGCTTGGCAATTGCCCCATAGCCCTTTCCAGCTTTGTGAAGGTCTACAATTTTGTATCATGTGTCTTTTGACAGTTCTTTGGTTTTGTGGCTACTTAGACTTTGGCTGATTGTGGGGTGCACAGGTGTCTTTATTACAGCTCATGACCTCAAACAGGTGCTACTAATTTAGAATCATGAGCAGAGTGTAGCTGGACTATTTAAAAGCAAAATAACAGGTCTTTGGGGGTCAGAAATCTGGCTGATAAGCAAGTGATCAAATACTTATTTGACACAGTAATTCACAAATAAATAGTTTTAAAAAATCATACAATGTGATTTCCGGATTTTTATTTTTAGATTCTGTCTCTCACAGTGGAAATGCACCTATGCTGAAAATTGTAGACCCCTCCACGATTTCTAAGTAAGAGAACTTGCAAAATCACAGGGTGATCAAATACTGAAAAGCATGCATATTTTTATTTATTGATGTATTTAATTTTGCAGTTGTTTATGACTTATGAAGTAGGCATTTGTAACACATTCAAGTTATTTATTAAAATAACATAAACATAAACTTTCAAATTGGCTTTTTTTATATAACGGTCTTTAGATGAAGTGATCTTATATTATTCAGCCAGGTGCTGTAAAGTATTAAAATGTCTTCTACATTTACAAACAGTATCTCACAAAACATTTTATTATATGTTCTCAAGGTACAATACTATGAAAATGGAAATTGGATATACGTCAGAGCAGTCAATGTGCTGCTTGTAGGACAGTACAGATTTACTGTCCTCTAACAATAACTCAACAAGCAGATTTTATTGTCTAAGTAACTGGCAACAAAAATAAGTACCCCCCTATGTGAACGTCAAAACTTTACCCAAAGTGTCTATTTTGTGTGAGGACAATCGTTATCTATCTATAATGATATCACGGAGCTGCTGGATGTTAGACACATGGCGCTCTGACACTTTCCGCTTAAGGACGCCCCACAAGTGCTCAATATGGTTCAGGTCTGTAGACATACTTGGCCACTGACAAACACATTAACCATGTTAAATCACATGTCATATTCATCATGTTCAAAAGGTACAGCTGTTATCACTTAGTGCGCAATCAATTTTGTTACCAGCTATTTTGACAATAATGGCTGTATGTTGAGTTATTTTCAGAGGACAGTAAATATATACTGTTATACAAGCGGTGAATTGACTACTCTAAAATATATCCATGTTTCATTTCTATAGTATTGTCATTTGAGAAGATATACTAAAATGTTTTTTTTTTTTTTAATTAGAGGTGTCTCACTTTTGTGTGTGGGTGTATATGGTTCAGTGCAAAGATCAGTTCGAGTTAGCGTTAAAAAAATAAATAAAATAATGGCAGCCCTTTCTCAGCAGCTCATTTCATTTATACTATGTGTGTGGGAAACACTGCACATGTCGTTCGAGTCCAGATAGGTTAATAAAATGCCATAAGAGCTCAGTCTGTGTGATTAGTTTGTGTGACATTAGACTAGGGCTGGGAATAAAGTAAGTTAAACTAGTTGATTATTTTCCCCAACACCATGTTATCACTTTATTCTAACCCAATCTGTTCTTTTTTTTATTCCAACATAATTTAATCACTTGTTATTTGAGCTCATTTGTTAGTCCAATGTTTTCAAAATTTTTAAAGAAATATCAAATTGAATTAATGAATTATAACTATCAAAAATGAATCTATAAACCTTTATATGTTCATATTTAAAATAAATTCTTATATGAACAAAATAAATTCTAATTACATTTTTAGCAAGTATTCATTTTGTTGTCTAATTTGAAAGTATTATTTTCCTGATCAATCATAATATAGCAACTTAACCTTTTCCCACCACGTAAAAAAACAATGACAGTTTTGTTTCAAAACCTTTAATCAAGATCCTCCATTAACAGCAGGTGTCCGTACATTAAAAGGGCAAAGTTAAAATGACACAAAAATGTAGCAAATTGATGTCACCAAGCTGAAAAACTGCATTTTAGTATTTTTAAGTTTTGAAAATATTATAGTTTACACAACTCCCTGAACAAGAAATGCACTGAACAAATTTACGGTAAGGCGCTATGCAACAATGCAAAGATTATTCTGCAATATATAAAATATAGCCAAACAAAATAAAAACAACAAACATGCAGATAACTAGGAATTACAATGGTAAAACAGCATATGGAATATTAATCACCAGAGGTGGAAAGAGTAATAAAATTTTGTACTTAAGTAAAAGTACTGAACTTTCACTAAAGTACAAGTAAAGTCACCCTTTTAAAAATCTACTCAACTAAAAGTAAAAAGTAGCTCATTAAAATTTTACTCAGAGTTACTTTTTTTAAATAGCGGGGGTTGGATGGGGGATGGAACACCCTTGCATAATAAATCTGTTTTCTTTGCTGTGCTTGAAATCAAAGTGGTCGCTTAAATATGACCAGGGGTTTGCTTCATAAGAATTTGTTGGCAATTTACTTTCAGCTGTGTCTGCATCACTGACATCTGTTTTGTCCGTCTCCATCGTTCTTGTGAATTTAGTGCGTTTGTTCTCCACGCCCATCAATCAATCAGGGCAGTGGTTTCCGGGGTGCAATTTTTTCCCTTCCCTTTTGTATTTTTTGTAATATTTTTTATTTTCATTCATTTATTTTTTACTCAGTAGTGAATATAATTTAAAATGTAGTGAAGTACAATACTTTAAACAAAACATACTTAAGTAAAAGTAAAATTACAGATTTTAAAAACTACTTTAAAAGTAGAAGTACACAAAAAATCTACTCAATTACAGTAATGCGAGTAAATGTAATTTATTACTTTCCACCTCTGTTAATTACATATGCAAATTTTAAAAGTAATTACAACTGCACAACATCAGAAACCTTAACTTCGGCGAGAGAACCAGTCAAACCACTCAGTCCAGGAATTTTTTTTACTAATGACATCTTAAGTTCAAGTTCAAGTAGGCTTTATTGTCACTTCAACCATATACAGTTAGTACACAGTGAAACGAAACAACGTTCCTCCAGGACCAAGGTGCTACATGCAACATAAACTTACAACATAAATTAACAGAGAAGCTAAACTAGCTAGCTAGGAGGCCTAGTTCGCTGGCTAGCAGAGACAAGACAGATATTCCTAACATAAATTACAACATAAATTAACAAAAAAACTAACTAAAGACTAACTAACTAAAAAACTATCTACAGGTTTTTTCCAGACAACAGACAACAACATAAAGTGCACGTGCAAATGTGCAAAACGAGCAACAACAAAGTGACAGTGCGACAACAACGACATATCAGAACATAAAATATGGTGTTGAGGTAGTAAAACATAGCAGCAAGAATTGATATTTGTGCAAAAAGTAATGAATATTGTGCAGAAGAGATAAACAGTGAGGCATTTACAGATGTGTGTACGATAGTTTGTGTGGGTCAGTGTGTCTGCGCTTGTGTTGATTAGTCAGTCCAGTCTCAGTGTTTTGATGTATTGATGTAGTTGAGTTAAGCTGAGTGATAATGTTTGTGTGTGTGTGTGTGTGTGTGTGTGTGTGCTTATCAGTTCAGTCCCTTTTTGTTGAGGAGACGGATGGCTTGTGGAAAAAAGCTGTTGCACAGTCTGGATGTGTGTGCCCGAATGCTTCGGTACCTTTTTCCAGATGGCAGGAGTGTGAAGTGTGTGTGAGAGGGGTGTGTCCGATCAGCCACAATGCTGTTGGCTTTGCGGATGCAGCGTGTGGTGTAGATGTCTTCAATGGAGGGAAGAGAGACCCCAATGATCTTCTCCGCTGTCCTTACTATCCGCTGTAGGGTTTTGCGGTCCGATATGGCACAATTCCCAAACCAGACAGTGATGCAGCCGCTCAGGATGCTCTCGATAGTCCCTCTATAGAAGGTGATCAGGATCGGTGGTGGAAGCTGGGCCTTTCTCAGTCTTCTCAGAAAGAAGAGGCGCTGTTGGGCTTTCTTGTGTAGGGAGCTGGTGTTGAGGGACCAGTTGAGGTCCTTCTCCAGGTGGACACCCAGGAATTTAGTGTTTTCGACAATCTCCACAGAGGAGCCGTTGATGCTCAGCGGAGAATGGTCGCCTCGTGTCCTCCTGAAGTCAACAACCATTTTTTTTGTCTTGTCAACATTCAGAGACAGGTTGTTGTTGTTGCACCAGTCCGTTAGCCTCTGCACTTCCTCTCTGTACGCTGACTCGTCGTTCTTGCTAATGAGACCCACCACGGTCGTGTCATCAGCGAACTTAATGATGTGATTTGAACTGTGTGTTGCTACACAGTCGTGAGTCAGCAGTGTGAACAGCAGGGGACTGAGCACACAGCCTTGTGGGGCCCCAGTGCTCAGTGTGGTGGTGCTGGAGGTGCAGTTCCCGATCCGTACTGACTGAGGCCTTCCGGTCAGAAAGTCTAGGATCCAGTTGCAGAGGGAGGTGTTCAGGCCCAACAGGCTCAGCTTCCCGATCAGTTGTTGGGGGATGATAGTGTTGAATGCTGAGCTGAAGTCTATGTACAGCATTCGAACGTATGCGTCCTTCTTGTCCAAGTGTGTGAGGGCAAGATGGAGTGTAGTGGAGATGGCATCGTCCGTTGAGCGAACAGCGAATCAAGAATCACCCTCGAGTATTACTCCTACATCAGAACAGTCACTGCTGGAAGTCCGCCTGGCAACATATAGTAGATCCCCATTGTTGTGGCCTCCAGTGTGTTGATATCAGTCATGTCCTGATAAAATGAAAATATTTCATTTAGGAGAGGGTTATATTTTTTCGCTTTTTATTATGCAGCTGTGTAGGAATGATTGTATAACTTAGCCCAAATCGTGATTAACTTAGCTAGTCTAGTTTTTACATAAAAAAAGATTTATTATCTTTTTTTAATCTAGCACATCTTACTTTGTATCTAACTCAACACGGATCTTGACGATCTATTGCAGGAGAATGTAGTATGTTTGTGCCAGAGTCCTTTTATGACACACTTCATAATAGCATCTATTACCCCTTTTCCACTGCTCTGGTTCCCGTGCCGGTTCCCAATTTTTGAACCAGTGCCGCACTTTTCTACAGAAAAAAATGGTGCCAGTGCCCTAAAATAAGCACCGAACCGGAGCGTAAAAAAAAAAAATGGCGGAGACTCAAAGTCCGTTAATCTGGAGTGCGGACGAAACAAAAGCGCTTTTAGCAATTTGGACATCTGCCGAGATTCAGCAAAAATTGGAAAGTGCTTTAAGAAAAAAAGTGTATAAGAAAATAAGAAAAGAACTAATATAGGCTTCACACGAACAACCGACCAAATAGTGAATAGGCTAGTTGTCTATCTCGATCTCTTTCAGCAGTTATAACATGCTGAATAAGCTGCCTTTGGATACTGAAATACATTTTCATAGTTTTGAGAATAACCAGTAAACTAACTTCGGCCATGGTCGTTTCTGTTTAGTGGGCGTGGCCTGTGACATATCATGCAGCTCCCGCTGAGCTCCTGTCTAGTGTAAATGCGGGCCGGTTCCCAGTCCAGCACCGGCCGAGCACCAGTGTAGTGGAAATGAGGTATATGACATCCTCAAGCAGTACAACAAAGAAAAGAACAGGAGGGAAAAAAGTAAGCAAAAGACAAAATAAACCCAAAACTGTTCTAAACCATTTAACTTGTGAGTCTATATAAACAATCTGAAACCCATATAAAAACATAAAACCCATATAAAATGCGTCTCCTCTCTGTTCAGCAATGGAAAACTGACAAAAAAAGAACGATTTTTGCTCCAATCAAAACTTAAAACACAATGCTGTTGTTGCCTTATGTGACTGTACAACCAATTGCCTTATTAATTTATATGTTAATTTGGCCATTGCTAAGTAACAGTTAACAGATCATGATCTGATCATTTTGTTCACCTGCTGCACTAAGCAGCAAGTTGTAGGGTGCAGGGGCATCATTGTTTAAGACAGTTTGAAACCTCAGTTTAAGTCCAAATGAAATTAATGGAATTTTCATTTCACTTAAGATAACTAAAGATGTTTAAATGTTTTGGATAACAGTGCATTTTTTTTTTTTTTATTATATTTTTATTTATATTTAACAAAAAAAAAAAAAAAAAACAGAGCCAGATCAATATACAATCAACACCCACAGCAAACATTTAAACACAAACAATAATTTGTTAATATAAGAGTGAACATGGAAACACCCAAGGGGAAAACAGTTCAGTAAAAGAGAACATAAAAGAAAGAGAGAGTCATGATTGTTCAAGTAGATCCCACAAAGGGGCCCATATCCGCCAGAATAGATCAGATTTGTTCTGTAAGTCATATGTAAGTTTTTCCAATGGTAGAAGATTACTCACTTGTGCCAAACACATCTTTAAAGTTGGTACACGAGATGATGACCATAAGATAAGTATACATTTCTTTGCCAGATAAGTAATGAAATTTAATAAACAATTTAAATCAGAAGAAAGACCTAGCGATATTTTACAATTTAACAGGTATATAATTGGAGACATAGTGAATTTTCTAGCCAGTATTTTCTCAACCAGATCATGCACTTCATGCCAAAAAGTATTAATTTTCTTACACTCCCAGAATAGATGCATCAATGTTCCCGTTTCTGAATTACATTTAAAACACAGCTGAGATACATTTGGATACATTTTGTGGAGGCGTACAGGAGTGAGATATGTTCTATATATAAATTTTAAGTTTTGCTCATGCACAGAAATTGAAGTTGATTTGTGAAAAACCTCCTCACATATAGAGAGCCATTCATCATCAGTGAATGATCGGCCCATATCCTTTTCCCAAATCTTTCTTAAAGGATTCAAAGGTGAAGAGGTTTCTGATAAAAGGGAGCCATACAGATAGGAAATCTGACCCTTCAAAGCCCCTGGAAGAAGGAGATGATTCTCAATATCGGACAATTCAAAGCGGATTTTGCCCTGTCTCATTTCAGATTGAATAAAGTGACGTAACTGGAGAAATTTAAAAAAATCTGTTCTAGGAAGTTTATAATCCAATCTAAGTGTCTCGAAAGATTTGACAACATTATCTGTAAATAAATTGGCTAAATTAAAAACACCTTTCTCCACCCAGGACCGAAGGCCAATATTAGCCAAGGAAGCAGGAAAGTCGGGGTTCAAAATAATTGGGGATTGCATGGTCAAATTCCCGGGGAGGCGGAGATATTTTTTGACATCTTCCCAAGCCAAAAGAGTATTTAATAACAAAAAGTTTTCAACAACTGGTCGGATCTCCTTAAAATTATTAATAAATGGAAGAGATGTTAATGTTCTCGGGGCACATGCAAAAGATTCCATAGTGACCCATAAAGAGCCTGTATCATTTGAAAACCATCTAAGCATTTGTTTGATTTGAGCAGCCCAGTAGTAAAGCTGTATGTTAGGCAAAGATCCGCCTCCACACTCCCTTGGCTTGAGGAGAGAAGTGAATTTAATCCTGGGTTTTTTATTATTCCATATAAACTTACTGATGGCTGTATTCAGACCCTTAAAAAAGTTAGAATTCAAATAGCAGGGTATGCACTGAAATAAATAAAGTAAACGTGGAAGCACATTCATTTTAATTGTGCTAATTCTTCCAAAAAAAGAAATTGGCAAAGAAGTCCACCTATTCATATCCTGTTTGAGTTTTGTCATTAAGGGTGAATAATTCTTGGAGAATAAATCCTTTAAGTCAGGGGTTATGTGTATGCCCAAATAAAGAAACTCAGAGTCAGTGATCCGAAAGGGACACTGTAAATTAACATTCTGTGGGGCATTTAAAAACATGGCTTGGGATTTCCCCAGGTTTATTTTGTACCCACTATACTGGCTATACTGATTAATTATCTCCAATACCCAAGGAATTGATGATTGTGGCTGCCTTAAGTATAGAAGGACGTCATCTGCATATAATGATATGCGGTGTTCCGTCCCACCTGCCTCCATAACAGTGCATTTTAAATAATGCAATGATGGAATTATCTTGTGCTAGAATATAATAAAATATATATATGTTTCGCTGACTCACTCACTCTTTCTGTGTTTCGATGACATCATGTTTCAATTAATACATTCAGGAATCCCTTCAATATATTCAGACTTTTCATTCAATATATTCTCACGTTTCATTCAATATTTTCAGAATCCATTCAATATATATAGAGTTTTAATTTGATTCTCTCATGAATATTTTCCTAAACGGCTTGCCATGTTTTTATATATATATATATATATATATATATATATATATATATATATATAATATACACACACACACACACACACACACACAGTGGCTTGCAAAAGTATTCGCCCCCCTTGAACTTTTCCACATTTTGTCACATTACAGCCACAAACATGAATTAATTTTATTGGAATTCCACGTGAAAGACCAATACAAAGTGGTGTACACGTGAGCAGTGGAACGAAAATCATACATGATTCCAAACATTTTTTACAAATAAATAACTGAAAAGTGGGGTGTGCGTAATTATTCAGCCCCCTGAGTCAATACTTTGTAGAACCAGCTTTTGCTGCAATTACAGCTGCCAGTCTTTTAGGGTATGTCTCTACCAGCTTTGCACATCTAGAGACTGAAATCATTGCCCATTCTTCTGTGCAAAACAGCTCTAGCTCAGTCAGATTAAATGGACAGCATTTGTAAACAGCAGTTTTCACATCAGGCACAGACTCTCGATTGAATTTGGATCTGGACTTTGACTGGGCCATTTTAACACCTGGATATGTTTTGTTTTAAACCATTCCATTGTTGCCCTGGCTTTATGTTTAGAGTCATTGTCCTGCTGGAAGGTGAACCTCCACCTCTTTTGCAGACTCCAAGAGGTTTTCTTCCAAGATTGCCCTGTATTTGGCTCCATCCATCTTCCCATTAACTCTGACCAGCTTCCCTGTCCCTGCTGAAGAGAAGCACCCCCAGAGCATGATGCTGCCACCACCATATTTGACAGTGGGGGATGGTGACGCCACACATAGCGTTTTGCATTTTGGCCAAAAAGTTCCATTTTGGTCTTATCTGACCAGAAAATCTTCTTCCACATGTTTGCTTGGTCCCCCCCCCCATGGCTTGTGGCAAACTGCAAACGGGACTTCTTATGGTTTTCTGTTAACAATGGCTTTCTTCTTTCCACTCTTCCATAAAGGCCAACTTCGTGCAGTGCACGACTAATAGTTGTCCTATGGACAGATTCCCCCACCTGAGCTGTAGATCACTCATCAGGCAATGTCATTGGGCAACTGACTGCACCCAGACCAAGGGGGGCTAAATAATTATGCACACCCAACTTTGCAGTTATTTATTTGTAAAAAATGTTTGGAATCATGTATGATTTTCGTTCCACTTCTCAAGTGTACACCACTTTGTATTGGTCTTTCACATGGAATTCCAGTGAAATTGATTTCTGTGTGTATATATTTAAACATATACATATATATATTGAGAATAACAGGCATCTTCATTAGGCAGGTTGTGGTTGGTCAGGGTATATTACAGTGTGTGTGTGTATATACACACACACACACACACACACACTGTAATATACCCTGACCAACCACAACCTGCCTAAGGAAGATCTCCCATTAGATCTTAACTGGATACTTAACTATATATTAAATCTTTAAATCTTTTACTGACTTAAAAGGGCAAATGTTTAAGTATTTACAAAATTCTTATTATCATCATGGCAGATATATTTTTAAGCTTCTTGCCCACTTAAACCTACAAGAACAACAATTTAAACAATTCTCATTTTAAATGATCAAGTGACACATTAAGGACTCTGATATGCTTATTTATTAAGTAATTTCCATACACAATGCTAATCAAAGTGATTCATGAGTAACTTACCCTGTAAGTTAATTACATGTAATTAAACATTACTTCTTCTTCTTCATTGTCTTTCGGCTGTTTCCTTTCAGGGGACGCCACAGCGAATCATCTGCCTCCATCTAACCCTATCCTCTGCATCCTCTTCTCTCACACCAACTAACTTCATGTCCTCTCTCACTGCATCCATATATCTCCTCTTTGGTCTTCCTTTAGACAACCTGCCTGGCAGTTCCAAGCTCAGCATCCTTATACTGATATATTCACAATCTCTCCTCTGAACATGTCCAAACCACCTCAATCTGACTTCGGCCATGGTCGGCGTCTCTGACCTTATCTCCAAAACATCTAACATGGGTTGTGCCTCTGATTAACTTATTCTTGATCCTATCCATCCTTGTCACTCCCAAAGAGAACCTCAACATCTTCAGCTCTGTTACCTCAAGCTTTGCCTCCTGTCTTTTCTTCAGTGTCACTGTCTCTAAGCCGTAGAGCATTGCTGGTCTCACCACTGTCCTGTACACCTTTCCTTTTATTCTCGCTGATAATCTTTTATCGCACAACACACCTGACACTTTTCTCCACCCTTTCCAACCTGCCTCTTCACCTCCTTTGAACACTCTCTGTTGCTCTGGACCATTGACCCTAAGTACTTAAAATCCTGCACCTTTACCTCTGCTCCCTGTAGCCTCACCATTCCTCTTGGGTCCCTCTCATTCACACACATATATTCCGTTTTGCTGCGGCTAACCTTCATTCCTCTGCTTTCCAGAGCATACCTCCACCTCTCCAAATTTTCCTCCACCTGTTCTCTGCTCTCGCTACAAAGCACAATGTCATCTGCAAACATCATAGTCCATAGAGACTCCCGTCTTACCTCATCTGTCATCCTGTCCATCACCAGAGCAAACAAAAAGGGGCTTAGAGCCGATCCTTGATGCAGACCCACCTCTACCTTGAACTCTTCTGTCACACCTACAGCACATTTCACCACTGTCTTACAGCTTTCATACATGTCCTGCACCACTCTAACATCATCTCTGCCACTCCAGACTTCACAGCTCTTCTCTCTAGACGCTGTCCTATGCTTTCTCTAAATTTACAAAGACACAATGCAACTCTTTATTACCTTCTCTGTACTTCTCCACCAGCATCCTCAAAGCAAATACTGCATCTGATGTACTTTTTCTAGGCATAATCCATATTGCTGCTCACAAATGCTCACCTCTGCCCTTAACTTACTCTTTGCCACAGTTTCATTGTATGGCTCATTAGCTTTATACCTCTGTAACTGCCACAACTTTGCACATCTCCCTTGTTTTTAAAAATCAGCACCAATACACTTCTCTTCCATTCCTCTGGAATTCTCTCACTCTCCAAGATGTTGTTAAACAAACTATTCAGAAACTCTAATGCCACCTGTCCTAAGCACTTCCATACGTCCACAGGTATGTCATCAGGACCAATAGCCTTTCCACTCTTCATCCTCTTTAATGCCCTTCTCACCTCACTTTTACTATTTGCTACTTCCTGTTCCACAACAGCCACCTTTTCTACTTTGTTCTCTTTCGTCTTCCTCATTCATGAACTCTTCAAAGTACTCTATCCATCTTGCCATCACCCTCCTAGCATCTGTCAGTACATTTCAATCTCTTATCTTTAATCACTCTAACCTGCTGCACATCCTTCCCATCTCTATCTTTCTGCCTTGTCAACCTGTACAGATTCACCTCTGCCTCCTTACTGTCCAGCCTAGCATACAAGTCCTCATATGCTCTTTGTTTGGCCTTTGCCACCTCTACCTTCACCTTACGCTGCATCTCCCTGTACTCCTGTATGACCAAAACATTACCTAATAAAAAAATAACGTTGACTTTACCTTGATTGAAAAGGTAATGATAACAGTATTTCCTGAATTCCCCAAGGTGATTCTTACAAACAGAGCTAAAAAAAGAAATCTGCCTAAAATAGAAAAAACTAGGTTTTTTTCTCTTCATGCTCCAGACAAAAGTTTTTTTTTTATTTTTTATCCAGGTTCACATGAAGTGTCTAATAGGTTCAGTTAATTTACTTTATATACCTTCTGCAAACCGACCTGATAGATTTCAAAAAAAGTATGCTAGCATGTATTTTTTTTTTAATTAGAGATTACTTTATGACTCGCACATACTTTACCCAAAACCAGACATACTAAATTATAAATATGGCAAACTGCAAGTTAATGATACCTACACGTCGTGCGCAGTTTAATTAATTAGGCTCCAAGTTACCTTAATGTTACTAGCTGGCAACAGGTAGACATACCTAACTGAGTGTTAGCTGTTAGCTTAAGTTTCCAGAATTTCATTAGAAGTCTGCTAAAGCCATTTTTATTTGTTTAATATCTTAAAAGATTATTAATTAACCTACAAATTTTGCACGAAAATTCCTCTTCCTGTTACATGGCAGTCATCTTGGTCTTTTGAACACAGTGAAGCCCGCTAAGATGTTGATGTCAGATGTCAGAGCTCACAGAAGTGGAAGGAGCGGATAGAACTGCACTCTAAAAAATTATTCTGTGGCCTTGTAAATTTCACAGTAATAAAAAGGTTATGTTACCTTAATAAAATCTCAAAAAAATAACATACATGATTGTTTTAGTTAGACAAATCAAAATCAACGTGTAAAAAAACAACTATAAATTTTGTCTTAAATTTACACTATATTTTAAGTTCATTTCACAAATAGAAATTAGCATTTGACTAACTGAATTATATTTTTAACATGCAATTAATATTTTTGATACATTTCAATTAACATATTTGGTAATGGACAGAGGTGTCAAGTAACGAAGTACAGATACTTCGTTACCTTACTTAAGTAAAAATTTTGGGTATCTATACTTTACTGGAGTAATAATTTTTAGCCGACTTTTTACTTCTACTCCTTACATTTTTACGCAATTATCTGTACTTACTGCTCCTTACATTTTAAAAATAGCCTTGTTACTCCTATTTTATTTCAACTTGTCATTCAAAAAAGAAAACAAAAAATAAACAACTAAAAAACAACACATTTTTCTTTTTTTTTTAAAAATGAGGTGTTAGTCCAGTACAGTATATAGGCCCATGGCACAGCCTGAGCTTTTATCCTTAATGCTTTTTTTTCCGTTTACTAAACTAGTACTTTTACTTGAGTAAAAAGCTTGAGTTGATACTTTAAGTCTTTTTATCCTAGTATCTATACTTCTACTCAATTAATGAATGTGAATACTTTTGACACCGCTGGTAATGGAGTAATTAATGCTGATTAGTTTCAAGAACTACAATTATCACTTATTTCAACTCAATATCCTTTGTTTAACTACAAAAACTTAATAATTGAGTTAAATTGCCCTGTGCAAATGCTCATGGGAAGTCTAATGTGACATCAGAGACAAGAAGGCGATAATGTGAGAATGGACATGAAGCACCTGGAACACAAATCCTGGTGAGTAAGCAGCTAACACAAGTTACTGAAATAATGACTGTTTGCCTGCACACACAACTTTATAGCATGTAAGTTACTGTTCTGAATCCTGTCACAGCCGAGCTCCAGAGCTAACGATAGCTAGCAACAGGCCAGTCCTGGTGTTCAACTGCTCAGCTAAAGCGCGGTTAATACAAACACTTAAAATCTGGTGTAAAAGTCCACCTCACACACTGAACCGCGAGTCTGCTCGTTTCACTCCAACACTTTAAGGAGGAAACGCAGACCAAAGCAGGTTTAAGCAGCAGAAATGAGGTGCAGTGTCCGAGCTCTGGCACTGTTTAGACACCGGGCTCTGGCAGTGTTTTATCCGTTACACTGAGAACGCAGAAGTAGGAAACTGTTTAAAGAACGTAAATGCAGCTGTTCGTTCGGCAGCAGTAACACTGCAGAGAGCAACAGCTCTGAGTCCAGTATAACTCCAGTCATAATTTACAGCATAATACAGTATAATGCTGAATAGCTTTGTTTAAAACAATAGAACTTCAAACTTTTTACTTTAGAACGTCATGCACTTATGACTTTAACTTAAGTTCAAATGTTGAAGTAATGTACTAGCTATGAAATAAAACATTTAGTAGAAGTACAACATTTCTCTCAGAATTATAATTGGGAGAAAGTAATATGAAATTAAAATATTGAATTGAAATGTTATGTACACTCAACAAAAATATAAACGCAACACATTTGTTTCTGCTCCGATTTTTCATGAGATGGACTTAAAGATCTAAAATTCATTCCAGATACACAATATTACCATTTCTCTCAAACATTGTTCACAAATCAGTCTAAATGTGTGATAGTGAGCACTTCTGCTTTGCTGAGATAATCCATCCCACCTCACAGGTGTGCCACATCAAGATGCTGATCTGACATCATGAGTAGTGCACAGGTGTACCTTATACTGCCCACAATAAAAGGCCACTCTGGAATGTGCAGTTTTGTCTCACATCAAAATGCCACAGATGCCACAAGCATTGAGGGAGCGTGCAATTGGTATGCTGACAGCAGGAATGTCAACCAGATCTGTCGTACAAGGGACGTTCAAGTAAAAGTGGGACCTTTGATTGTGCAGAATAACAGAACACACTTATTTGATTAAAAGCTCCCTTTATTTCTCTGAATATGAGGTTGTGCATTGTTCTGCAAGAGAAAAAACGCCTTTGGTGATCAAAGCAGTCTGTTTTGTGTAAAAGCATTCCACTGGAATGTCCACCGCAATTTTACCAGCAATGGGCCCTGTTAAATCAAATCAGTTTTACTTCTTCGTTTCAAAGAATTTTAATCACAAGTCCCGCTTTGACTTGAATACCACTCGTAGATCAGTATGATGATGTATACAGTAAAAATCACACTTGTACTTACTTGTATACTATAATTCCTTTTTAGGTGCCAGCTTATGGGATGGCGGTGTAAGGCTCTGCACATTTGTCGCATCATCAAAAGGAATTTCGATTATCATCAAGTGAAGCATGGTACTGTTGGTCAATGATATTTAGTGTCCTGTTTTCATTTAGACTGTCATTGCTTCTTTAAGACCTGAGAAGGTCTGCACACACATTTGTATGGATCCCACAGTTTGCAGGAAATTGAAGTGGGAAGGTGTGCAATCTTTCAGATGTAAAATGTGACTGTGATTATGTTCTAAAACAAAAGTCTACTTTCCACATATTAACTGTATAATGTTTGTGGCAAAAGACTGTTTACTAAGATCATCAATTCAGCTCATTGTTTATGATCTTGTTACGTCATTTGCAAAGTAAACCAGGTTGAGTTTAGACTTCATGTCTTGTCAAATTTGGCAAATAAATGTTTAATTAAAATGGTAATGTGTGTATTGTTTCTTTGTTTATAATTTGGTGTCATTAGATACATTTACCTAAATTAAAATATCCCTTGAGTAAAAGATGTAAAAGATATATATATATATATTTTACAAGTGTAACATATTAATTATGTGATAGAGCAGTATGAAATAAATTCAGTTAAAATATTTAGTAAATGTAGCACAATTTTGTTAAATAATAATCTAATTTTTGGTTTCTTCTCCCCTGCATTTTAATTATATCTACTTTTTATATCTACTACTCAATTATTTTACTCATTTTCACTTGGGGTAACCATTGCATTAACTTCTGATTTTCATTACATTTACTCAATTTTGTACATCATTGTACTAAATAAAGTTTTTCAGGTCTACTTAATTTTTTTACTGACTTGTACTTAATTCATGAAGTATATTTTACATGATTTAGCAATTTTTATATTTACTTAAAATATTAAAGTGTAAAAATGTTTTTAAATTAAATTTAATTAAATTAAAATAAATGTTTTAAAAATTATTTAAATTTTTAGAGTGAGTGTGTTACGCTGCACCCAACGGTGAAGGAGCGAGCAGTTCGAAAAGATGCGGACGGCAGGCGTCACGTGGTTCAGAGGAAACGCGTGGTAGTCTTCGGCCCTCCGGACTGAGTGGTAATAGTAGTCTTAAAGTGGAAGCCCCCTATTGACGGGGAGGAACTGGACACGACAAAATTAGGGAAAAAAATCGGGGGGGTGATCGAAAGAAGAAAAAAAAAAAAAGGTAAACTGAGGTAAAATGGTTTGTAAAGGAAGCATCTTGGTCTGTGAGAAGATGACAACGATGGGTTTGAGGCACATGTCTGTCAGGACCGAGGTCAGAGATTTTAGTGTTATAGACAAAACTGGTAATTTAAGAGTAAAAAAAAAAAAGAACACGTTATACAAATCCTGAATGGAAATGACCAATATAATTTTTTTTCTGTTTTCACAGCTGTGAAACTCAGGAAACAACTAAAGATATTTAACATTACTGGAAAAAGGTCAAGAAATTATTAATACTTGGATGGATAGTACAGAACCATTAACTTTGTTTAGGAAACGTCAAGAAAATCATGAATGGTGTACTGTCCTCCCTTCACATCCTGTTTTGACAGCAAGTTAAACTCCATCCACTACAAAGTTGAAAGATGTTCAAAGTTTCAAGTCCAGCATTTATTAAAACTTGAATCAACTATACAATGAAAGAGTATAAAGATCAGAGTGAAACTAAAGGAAAGCAAACACAGTGGAACCTTGGATTTTGAGCACAATTTGTTCCAGAATCTGGCCCGTATTACAAAACACTCGTAAATCAAATTTTCCCATAAGAAATAATGGAAACTCTAATTATTTGTGTCACAGCCTAAAAAAATAAATACATAAAAAATATTAATACAAAAAGTAAAAACAAAACAAACTAACCTGCACTTTACCTTTAAAAAAAAACTTGACAGATAAGTGTTTCCTTTTGTGCGGGCAGGCGCTGTGTGCGTGAAGCTAAAGTAAGAGGAGAGGAGGAATCGGCCCCTCCCTTACACACTAACACTTCCTTCTCTCTTGTTTCACACAAACGGAAAGACTGTTTTCTTGGAAAAATTTGCAAGAAACACTGCTAACGAAATCACTATTGTAAAATAAAAAACAAATTAACCTGCACTTCACCTTTAAAAAGAATCGCGATAAAGCAGTGTTTTTGTGTAGAACAGAGAGTGTGCGTAAAGGTGAGAGGAGGTGTGTGTGTGTGTGTGTGTGTGAAGGGGCGCACGCGCACACGTAACGGCATGCTGACCCACGGAGAGGAAGAAAAGGTATCTTCAACCTCTCTAATGAGACTTTCTTTTTCTTTATATGCGCGCTTTACATACACACAAACACAAAATAAAAGATGTTGTACGCTTACACATGTGGTCAGTGTTATAGTAAACGGTACACATGTGCACAGATTTTGATTATACCAGTGAGAGATGCACACTAAAAACGAGAAGAGGGAAAAACCAAGACTTTTTCTTAAATTGTCTTAAAAATCTTTGCACGTCTTGCGCAACACTCGCAGACCTCGTTACTCGCAATCCAAAGTTTCCCAGTATAATCTATTATTAATAATATGACTGAAACATGTTTAAATAAACTTCAATTATGATTAATAATTCAGGTTACAAGACTGCTGTTAATTTTACAGACTTTTTCCATTAAACATTTGCCATGATAAGGCTTAAGATAACATGTTTATAAATGACAACATTCTATTAACCTCACACATTAATACCAACATTAATTCAAATTAAAATTTTATTTGTCACATACACAGTCATACACAGTACGATATGCAGTGAAATGCTAAGACAACTGCTTGTGACCTAAAAATAAAAGAATAGGAATAGGAAATAAATATGAAAATTAAAATAAAGGGTAAATTAAACTAGGAAAGAATAGAATAAAATATACAAATAAAAGTTAAAAATAAAATAACTGTACAACAAAAATACACAATGAATATATCTATCACTATATATATATATATATATATACACACACACACACATCACTCAAAGGTAAACTTACAGCCATTGCCCTTCAAATTCTTAAAAAACAAGGGTTGGTGAGGATAACCCCCCCCAAAAAAAGCATTCAATTTTAACCATATAGATCAGCCATGTGCTTAGCTACTCACTTCCTGGTTTTATAAATTATCAGCAGTTCCTTAAAGAGACCACTAGATGGCAGTTAGGCAAAAGATTAACCCAAACTTTGTCAAACAAAACAAATCGAGATCATAAAAACTTTGTGAAGTTATGTGGCAAAAAGTCAATAAAAACCACAGGAATGTTTAGTATTCAATAGTGACCCAGCGGTTCAGTTTTTAGAGTACAACACTGCCTCCAGAGCTTATACAGGGGACACATTTTTCTCACACATACACACTTCCATAAATTTTCTTTTCATTTTTGTGAAGCTGCTTTGAGACAATGACCATTGTTAAAATTGCTATATAAATAAAATTTAATTGAATTTACATGATTCCTCACTTACCCTGATGCACCCAATCACTCTGGAATTATCAATCTGGAATCCTGTGAGTTGTCATCACATTATGTGTATGGAAATGCTTTCTTTCCTTCCACTATTAAACATGCCATTTTTTTGTTGTTGATTTTTTTTTGCCATGTAACTTCATAAGTGTTTATGTGGTCTCAATTCATGATTTTTTCCCCAATATTTCCTAAGTATTTATATTTATGGTTTTCTTTTCCAGTAATTACAAATCTCTCCAGTTGTTTTCTTAGCTTGATGCAGCCCAATAAAATGACCCTTTTGATGAAATGTTGACAAGCAGTGTATTTAGGAGTGACTGCAGTGCATACAACACATTCCATATTAGGATTGTGTTATGGATTCTCTCCCATGTGAATACGCTGGTGTGTTCGCAGATGACCTGCCTGTGTAAAACTCTTCCAACATCGTAAGCAGTGATACGGCTTCTCTCCTGTGTGAATGCGCTGGTGTGTTTGCAGAGAACTAGAAGTAGAAAAACTCTTTCCACACTGTGTGCAGTGATACGGCTTCTCTCCTGTGTGAATGCGCTGGTGTTTTTGTAGGTCACCAGCCCTTGTAAAACACGTTCCACACTGTGAGCAGTGATACGGCTTCTCTCCTGTGTGAATGCGCTGGTGTGCTTGAAAACTAGTAGCTGCAGTAAAACTCTTCCCACATCGTAAGCAGTGATATGGCTTTTCTCCAGTGTGAATGCGCTGGTGTTTTTGGAGATAACTAGAAGTAGAAAAACTCTTCCCACACTGTGAGCAGTGATACGGCTTCTCTCCTGTGTGAATGCGCTGGTGTGCTTGAAAACTAGTAGCTGCAGTAAAACTCTTCCCACATCGTAAGCAGTGATATGGCTTTTCTCCAGTGTGAATGCGCTGGTGTTTTTGGAGATAACTAGAAGTAGAAAAACTCTTCCCACACTGTGAGCACTGATACGGCTTTTCTCCAGTGTGAATGCGCTGGTGTGTTTGGAGATAACTAGAAGTAGTAAAACTCGTTCCACACTGTGCGCAGTGATACGGCTTCTCTCCTGTGTGAACGCGCTGGTGTTTTCGTAAGTTATCAGCCCTTGTAAAACTCGTTCCACACTGTGTGCAGTAATACGGCTTCTCTCCTGTGTGAATACGCTGGTGTTTTTGGAAAGAACTAGCTGCAGTAAAACTCTTCCCACACTGTGTGCAGTGATACGGCTTATCTCCAGTGTGAATGCGCTGGTGTGTTTGGAGATAACTAGAAGTAGAAAAACTCTTCCCACACTGTGAGCACTGATACGGCTTTTCTCCAGTGTGAATGCGCTGGTGTGTTTGGAGATAACTAGAAGTAGAAAAACTTGTTCCACACTGTGCGCAGTGATACGGCTTCTCTCCTGTGTGAACGCGCTGGTGTTTTCGTAAGTTATCAGCCCTTGTAAAACTCGTTCCACACTGTGTGCAGTAATACGGCTTCTCTCCAGTGTGGATGCGCTGGTGTGTTTGTAAAGAACTAGCTGCAGTAAAACTCTTCCCACACTGTGTGCAGTGATACGGTTTCTCTCCAGTGTGGATGCGCTGGTGTGTTTGTAGAGAACTAGCTGCAGTAAAACTCGTTCCACACTGTGCGCAGTGATACGGCTTCTCTCCTGTGTGAATGCGCTCATGTCTTTTCAGACAACTTGGGTAACTAAATCTCTTCCCACAACCTGAGCACTGGTAATTTTGGTTCTTCATTTCTTCATGATATTCTTCACGATGACTAGATAATGTTTTCTTAGTACTTCCTTTAAAGGCCATATCTTGAGGTATTTTTGGAGGTAAATCTAAGTGCAGTGAACACATCAGGGGCAAGAGAAGACTTGGGAAAATGTGTTATCTGGGGAGAAAAAAAAAAAAATATTTTCACAAGGGCAGTACCTAAGAATATTAAGTTTTTTATTTTGAGTAAAACTTTTTTTTTTTTTATTAATTATTCATTAACAAGGTCAGGAATGTTGTGTTACAAATCTGTTTCTTAGGCTGACTGTCTATGATGTTATGTGAAAGTGGCTCTGTTCAGACTAATGTTGGAAACTTTTTTTTTTCCTTTGTCGAAGCAGAGACCAGGAGACATTGGGATATCTTTGAAGCAGAAGTTACTCTTTATTAGGAACTCGCCGTACGTCGCTGTAGTAATCCAAGTCTGACAAAAACTCGGCTCTGGACAGTTTATACTTTTTAAGGGGGAGGGAAACAAAGAGGTGCGGACAATCTAAACAAAGCATATGTAGTAGAGGAATCAGCCTGGTAATGAAAGTTCCCCAGCCCTGATCTCATCAGCATTGCCTTTCAAATACAAATGTGCTAATCTAATCAGTAGGGCTGGGCGATTCTTTAGATTTATTTTATTAATTAGAATGTATGTTTTAAGACAAAATTTTTTTCTGGGCGATTCTTTAGAAAAATATTAGATACAGATCTGCCCATTAAAAACGAGAAAAGGGATCCCGCGACACCCTTCATTACCTGTAGGGGGCAACCGTGTTTTAGTCTGAAGTATTGTGTGTCTACTGAAACCGAAAATGTGTTCTCTCTCTTAGGTGCCCATTGACAGCAAGCGACAGAGCTCATAAACGTGTCGAGCTCAAACTGTAAATACTGATATGTATTTATTCTTTATTTTCTTCTCTCCTTCAATGTTACTTCTTTAACTGTGCTTTTTCCATTCACTATTATTATTATTAGTCGTAGTAGTGTTCCGAATTTATTATTATTGTAACGCACCTGCGCGTGTTTGCAAAAAGACGGAGTACAACTAATAATACAAAAATGTATGATATGTTAGCCTGAAATAATATTGTTTTATTGTGTTTATGTGCTTTAAATAAACACTGCCTTTTGCAAAGTGAAAGTGAGTTGCGCGTGTGGCTTTTTAATCAAAAGGCTGATAAACGCGTGTGCAGATATGAGCAGATTTATCGATAAAACTACAGACATGAAATTAAACAACCACAAAAATAGGTGCTACTTGCCGAATACAACGCGACAGCACGCGGAATCCCCGGGACTGTTTTTGTAAACACGTCATTTGGTTGTTTATGCTAAGTCAAAATTCTGTGTTATTTCGGGTACTTTAATCACACTGTTGGGTTGCTTTTGCTATGAATACTAAAAGTGTTCCATGATTAAACTCAATGCAAAAAAAAAAAAAAAAAAAAAGAAACTTCTTCGTTTCCTTCCTTTTGTTCCGGTGTTTATGCAGTAAACTCATGGGTGAACAAGATGATTTAAGAATTTAATTAAACACGAATATATATAAGTGGCTAATTTAATTTAAATTCAACATTTTAATGGTTAGTGATTGGTGCATCGGCGTCAGCTCGCATGTTCTGTAATATTCCATTGTCATTTATACTGCTGTGGTTTTATAGCCCTTTACTAAAGCATTCTCTAGTTAAGTAAGTTTAGTAAGTAAGCAAGCAAATAAAAGAGAAATGAATAAATAGCTTTAAATGGTACTTCAGCGTAGTAAAAGTACCCTAGCATAAGTTTATATATAATGAAAATATTATGTATAAAGAAAATCTAATTTATATATTTGTGTTTAATTAAATTCTTAACATTTTAATGGTTAGTGATTGTTGCAGACGTTCACACTATTTTTGGGGAAGAGCGTGGCTTGTACAGGCCACTTTACACCGATCAGCAGTCGGCGCCCCGAAGGAGCAGTTATCGGCTATGACACATAGACTTCTGAGTTTTCGAAGAGCTTTATTTTAGTCATAAACTCACAGTCACATTCCAGCTATTGTTTCCAGCCGTGGTCAAATGATGGATGAAATAATTATTCAATGCTGGGCACAAACATCTAAAAACATGATTATTATTATTCTAAAAAGCCAGAAGCACTTTGTGTTCTTAAAAGAATATTTACTTAACATGATAAAATTATATACATGTGTTCATTCATGTCTTCTGATGATGGCAACACATTTTTATGTTTTAATTAAGATATGTTGGCATATTTACGAATCAGGACATTCGCATAGTTCATCAGATAGCCTACTATCAGGAAATTAAATTAATTTCAATACCATTTAAACCGAGGCACTGCCATGTCTTTCTTTGTTTTGTCCCTGTTAAGACATTACAAAAACTATATAAGAAACTTTTAAAGCACAAATTTGGGCATCTCATTTCATCATTATGAAAATAATATGAAGCACATACACACGTTCATTATGAAATATCTGTTGTAAAACTAAATAAAATTCATGTTTGCTTCAGCATTGGAAACAATATTGTTTTAAGCTAACTAATTATACACAATTCTTCATTGTACTTGGTCTGGCTTTTAGATAAAGTTCTTAATTGCACCATCTGGTGGATATTCAGTGAAGCACAAAACATTTTTTTAAATCCCGAATGCTGCTTGCGGCAAGTCGCGGCACGCCGCGCGCCAAATTATGGCATCTCGCGGGAAAACACGCACATTTTTAATGGCCACATCTGCAATATTGTCCGACCACATGATGGCGCGCCTAATTAACCGCGCACTTGTGAGAGTAGAGCACTTTATGAAGGAACGTACAGTTGGAGCCACGTCAAACAGCCACAGCCGCCTGTAGCATGACAGGACCATGCTCGATCGTGCACGGAATGTGATCCCCCGCGATGACGCAGGTAACGATGCCCCGCCCCATAAACCTCCCCATGCGCTTTCTAAAAAGATGATTGCAATGCTGTATAATCCCGCCAGGTGGAGCATTGACTGCAGCAGTTAACTGCAGTGTCTAAGCAGCCGTATGCTATATTCAATATATATATAACATAACTTACGTCAACATAGTTTCATAAATAGATGATGTGGTAAAAAAGTGGAGGAAACGATTAATAAAACAGATTTAAATCACTCAATACACAACCCATGATGCATTTGCTATTTTTTATTAATTAATCAATAAAATTATTTATTGCAATATTTTTCACGACATCCTTAAAGACACGGTAACATCTGTAATTTATCTATACCGATTGTTGTAGGTACGGAATACAAGTGCGGGCTACAGTATGTACAGTATTTTATTGTTATATTTTTGATGTTTTTTTTGCTGATAGTAAAAAATTGGCATAAATCAATTAATGGCGCATAATATCTGGAACAAATATCTGTCCATACGGATCAGTATTTCTTTAGTCATTTAACCAGCATAACGTTCCCCTATCAAAGATCTGATAGGACATTAATCACTTATCACAACTGTGAATAGATTCGGCAGCAGAGACAGATTAAATCCCCATAAACATTCACACTTGAAAACAATACTAACAGAACTAAACAGTTCTAGAGGGCTTATATTGTTATCAGGACAGGGGTCACCTACAGGATACTACTGGATTCACTGCTTATATATTTTTGCCATAGTTTTATTTGGTTTTATGCGATTTCATGTGTAATTGTGCGTGTGTGTGTGTGTATGTGTGTTATTTGTCCAAGGTTATAAAGCCTGGCTTACTACTACTTTAAACATATATATATAACAAATATAAAAACAATTGACTATTATTGTCAGGTTTAAGTTTACAGTGCTTCTCAGTCTTTCGATAATTTTACTTCTAACTTGAAACCAATGTGGCTTATTAAAGATGCACTGTTTTATTGGACATGGCTGTTTTGTAATGTTCAGCAAAATAAACACTGTCTACGGTTCGAATATACTGTGAACGTTTCAAAGTCACGTCTCTTTAGATCCTTCTGCACTAATGTTATCGTGGTGTAAATTATTAACAAATTGATGTATTTCACTTGCGGCCAAAATAGAACATGTCTAGTAACGAAAGTAACGAATTTGTCACTACTCTTCTCTCATGCAGCACGGCTAAAAAGATAATACAAATTACACCAATCCTGCCATGATGCTACCCTGCCCATATACAACACTGGCTGGGAAGATGAACTCAGACTTTCCAAAACTTACTATTATTTCTTCAGATGAAATTAAGCTAGGATGAAGAGAACAGAAATGAACTCCCCAGTGTAACTCTGATTATAGGAAAAGCTCACAGACACCAAACCTGCAGCACTTTGGTGTATCTTTTTAGCCATGCTGCATAAGAGGAATGAAGATGAACGACTGGACCCATCTTTAGTGCTTTGGACATCGTCCTTACAATGCCATTGGTAAGTATGATTAATAATTCAAGTTATAAAATCAGTTATTCAGATGTTATTTCATTAATAGCTGAAATTGTGATGATTATGTTTTGCTTTTGTGATAACAGTGCCAGTCACTTAATATGAGGTTCTAGATTCATATTCTGTTCATATTTAAGTTATGAAGGAGTAAGCTCTTTACAATATTTCTGTTAAAATACAATGAACTGCTATTTCAAATCAATTTAATATTTACTTTTAGATTTTATTCAAATCTTCTGCAAAGATATTTAACTCGAGAATTTGTTTTACATTTATTTATACCTTGTTGACCAATTTATGTATGGAATGGCCATTAAAAATACAATGTTCCTTAACCAGATGTTTTTTCAAGTTACTTAAAAAGAGAATGTTACTTCAGTCATATTGTTCACTAGCAGCCCAAATCTGACAATGTTGACCTATCTGCATTGGTTGCGGTGGTAATGATACCAGAGACTCTTTACTTGTGCTGATGGATTTCACCCAAAGTGTTATTAGACATTTGACCGTCCTCTGTCCATGGAGTACTGTGCTCCAATTTTATACTGTTAAGACTCTGGAAAGGCAGTAGCGCTGCACATGGTAGAAAATTTTAATCGACTATGTGTGTCTTAATAAAACAATCAGTTAGAATCGCGGAACTACAGTAGTTGATCAATTGGAATGGTTATTACCGTCGCGCTCACCGCCGCGTAAAAAACGTCAGCGGCCAAAATAAATCAGTTGCATTTCAAAGTCATTCGTAAAATGGCCGCCAGGTGGCGCAAAGTGACATTTTTGCTCGTTGCCGTAAATACAACAGTGACCGTTATACAGCGTATCTCTGTATCGGTTTATTGTTATTTAAGTTCTGGATTATTTCAGGTACTTTAAACACATTGTTGGGTTGCTCATGTTGGCTCATATGAGATGTAGTTTACAAATGAACACCTGGTTGGGTTATTTTGACCCAACAACTGGTTTATTCATTATTCTTTCCTTTCTCCAAATATCAGCCTGCAGAATGTTTGAAATATTACTGTTTATTGTGTTAAAGGTGTAGTTTTTAGAGTTGTTTAGGCAGGAATGCGTGTGTATACAGCTCAAAACCTCCATCAGTTATTAAAGTTAGCGGCTATTTAGAAAACATGCCCAGTGATTTTTGAGCTTCAGGAAATCTCCCGGCGCTCTGCGCATAACACCGGGCCAACTCATGTCGGAAAGAATTTATAAACGGTTTCTAAACATGGGCTATTGTTTTTTTATTATAATATTTGTTAATTTAATTTAAATGAGGTTTGGGCTCAGGACTTCGACTCGGCATCGTGATTCTCCTCTTTAATTTACTAGTTTTAATCAGCGCTCAGCCGCATGCATGATGTTTTCCAGAGCGCACCGGCAGAAGTAGACTAATGATTATGAACGCGCCGGGAAAACAGCAAGCAGACTGACTCTGACCATTTAAAAAAACGTTTGCGTTCATTTTCTGACGCGCTCAAGTTCACCAAAAACAATACAGAACAGCGCAGCTTACAACACTTACAAAATCACAACACTTACAAAATCACAACGTTTTTTCGTTATTGTGAGTGCGCTTAAATAAAAGTTGAGTCTTATAAAGGCATGTAGTCTTATATAGTTTTATTATATAGTTTTTGCACATTAATCTGACAGTTTTTTCAGCCTGTCACGGCGTGCACCCAAATCAATATCGCTCCTCGCTCACTAGTTAGGCCGCCTCCCCTTCAGACATGCGAAGCAGCGGGACCGCAGAATTACACATGACTGGTGAGCTATCGTTGCCCGGGCTTGCACCCCGCGCTATAAAATACTCGGGGTTTGTTGGGCTACAGTGGATTTTACTACGCGCGTGCAACAACGCGGAAGTGCGGCATGCAAGCAGGGCAAATGGAACGCGCCCCGGGGACTTCAAAGGAGCGAGAGGTGGGAGGGGGGCGGTACGGCCATCCGCGGAGAGCAGAGTCAGCGCGAGCAGACGGATGGCCATTGCACTCACACCGCGTAGTAAAATCCACTGTAACCCAACAAACCCCAATCATCACCAGCCGTGCCTTATTCCGTCATGTCATGTCGGCATTATAAGCTTTGTATTGAAAACTTCTAACTAAAAAGTGGCAGCTGGCACGCCTAAAAATAGACGCAGGTTATTTTTTTAATAGTCTAAATAAAAACCCCTTCGATTTAATTTCCTATAGTCTAACCAGCGCTCAACCGCACGCATAGTTTTCCCAAGCGTGAGGAATTTTTTTGTGCTAAATAATGTTTATGCAGTATAAGAATTCCTATTAATCCTGGGTTGTTCTTTTAGTGTCACTATAGTGCTTTACAATGCCAGACAACATTCAAATACAAATTATGCACCCTCCCCAGGTGTGAATCGGCTGTTCTCACCTATACATTCAGAGGAACTGAAATGCACTTCTCCCCACTTTAAAAACCTCTTGAATCTGAGGCTCTTCTGGAGACTTTCATTGATTTCAATTTGTGTAATTTTAATCTCCTGGATTCTAGATTCTAAAGTTGACATTGTTACCTTTTTTAATCATTGGAATGGAAGAACTTATTTTCCTTATGATAGCATAAATTGCATTGTTTTTAATCAGTCTATACACAATAATATTCTTTGGTATTTTTTTTTTTTTTTAAACGGGTATGGGGGCTATCTTGGTTCAATAATCTCCGTGCCTGGTTTAGGTTTAGTATTCAGTGCGCATCTGTTATATTACAACTATCATAACACTCAAATACCTTTTATTGGGGGTTAAGTGACTGATGTGCCTAACATTTTTCAGCTGAGCCTTTGTTTCACTGAAAACGACCGCGACACCCCTCTCTCTCTCTCTCACACACACACACACACACACACACACACACACACACACACACACACACACACACACACACAGCCGACCAAATCATTAGCACGTCCCTCCCCAAAACAGCACAGACATTTACTTTCTATCCATTTACTTACACCTGAACTGAGTTGTTTGAGTAACATGGGTCGAACCCGTTACTAATCATAACAGTCTACTGCATTTCATTCTTATAATAACGCAAAAACACAAGCGGGGCTGAAAGACTGACATCTGCTGACGCAGTAGAACGTCCTAACACTGTTTTAATTTTATGGTAATTTATTTCAGTTAATAAATCTACTATAAATTTAAAGAACACAAGAAATAAGATGACACAAATCCATACACGCTTTTTTTCTAATTACAAGTGATAAAATCAAAAGGCTCACTGTGTTAACATTTATTGTGCTTAAATTTGATCCTAATAAGATTTGATTTAATTTAAATTTTAGAACAGTGGCAGCTGGAACACCTAAAACAGATGCAGGATTATTTTTTTAAAATCTAAATAAAAATGCTTTTTTAAACGTGGGCTATTGTTATTTACATGCAATATTTGTTAATTTAATTTAAATGGGGTTTGGTCTCCGGAATGTTGAGCATCAGGATCCTCTTCTTTACTTTCCTACGTAGAATCAGCGCTTAATCGCACGCATTAAGTTTTGTAAATTCGTTTAATGTTTAATAGTAAATAATGACTAGAGATGGGCCCGATCCGATATGATATCGGTATCGGGTCCGATATAGCCGTAAGTCCGTCATCGGATATCGGTCGGACAGGCCCGATCTATATATTCCAGTTCGCAGCTTGCACTGGACCTTAAACTCGACGCAATGCACTGCTCCTTATTCCATATCATAAACCTGCGGCAACTTCGATCTGAGCAAGCGAATAACATTAGCCGTTGTTGTGAACAAAATGTCGCTCGTTTGGAGATACTTTAGTTTGGAAACGCCGAAAAGCAAGATGGCTACTTGCAATGTGTGTAAAGCCAGTGTGCCGAGGGGTGGAAGTACGGTTGCATCGTACAATACAACTAATTTAATCAAGCACCTGCAAAGATTTCACGGGAAAGAGTACCAGGAGTTTATGCTAGCAAACAGGGAAAAAAAGACCAGGCAGCAGACGCTCGTTGACGTTTTCCAAAAACGCAACAAATTTACAGCAGACAACCCAAAAGCGAAAGCAATAACAGAGAAGTTGCTCAACTTCATTATACTTGATGACCAACCGCTATCTGTGGTGGAAAATGTCGGATTTAGTAGCCTGTTGGAGCACTTAGAGCCCAGGTACAATCTGCCGTCTAGAAAATACATTTCAGAAACTGCTATACCCGAACTATACAACCGAGTGTCATCACGGTTAGCGGCGCAATTGGAATATGTTAAATCAATGAGCTTCACAACTGATATTTGGACCTCAGATGTGAGCCCAATGTCCCTCATAAGTCTCACTGTACACTGGGTAAACTCGGAGTCATATGCGCTACAGAGTGCGGTGCTTCAGGTAAAAAAGTGCAGAGGGTCACATACCAGCAGTACAATTGCAGCCTCCATTACAGAAATGCTTAAAGACTGGAAGATCCAACTCGCTAAAGTGCATTTGATTGTGCGAGACAATGCGAGTAATATGAAGAAGGCTATGGAAGAAATTGCAGTTCCGAGCATAGGTTGTTTTGCTCACACGCTGCAGCTCGTTGTGCACGAGGGGCTTATTTCACAACGCAGTGTTAGCGATGCCATAGCAAATGCGAGAAAAATCGTGGGACATTTTAAACTCTCGCAAATTGCACAGTCTCGTTTGGAAGACATTCAGACTGAATTAAAATTGCCCACAAATCGTCTACGTCAAGACGTTCAGACAAGGTGGAACAGTTTGTTTTACATGATTCAAAGCCTTCTTGAACAGAAGCGAGCCCTTTGCGCCTATGCTGCCGATCACAACTTGCCTGTAACTCTGTCAGCCAACGAGTGGGCATTATTGGAAAAAAACGTGACAGTGCTGGAGCCTTTTGAGGAGTTAACCCGGAAGCTCAGCAACCTCCACTACAGCAGATGTGATTCCAGCCATCACAGTCTTAAAACGTCTGCTTTCCAAAGAGAGTAGTACGGACAGTGGTATCAAAACAATGAAGAGTACACTCCTGCAAGCTGTCGACAGACGTTTCAGCAGCATAGAAAGTGATCCCCTCTATTCAGTTGCCACTTTACTGGATCCCCGATACAAAGACAGGTGAGACAGTTTTTTTAATAAAAACAATATAAATAATACATATGTATCGACCTGTATATGTACACTATATTGCCGAAAGTATTCACTCACCCATCGAAATAATTAAATTCAGGTGTTCCAATCACTTCCATGGCTATTCTTATGGATTAAGAATGGGATGTCACTTAAGTTCATATGCGTGTAAAGGCAGGTGAGAGAATACTTTTGGCAATATTTTTTGGTTTTATTCAATGTACATGTTGCCAACATTACATATACACTATATGTAATGTTGGCAACGTGTACATCGTATAAAACCAAAGCTTCATGTGTTATCTAATCTAAAAGTGGAGATGTGTAAATTTGCAATCATTTGTGTGTGTGTCTTTGCCTCTAATCTAGGGGTTGCCCTTGTTTATTTTTTATATTTTACTTAATACTTTTAATTGTGTTATTACAGTTATGGTGGAAATGTTATTTAGTATACAGGATATGGATAACCACACTTGTATCAAATAATTATCAATAATTTTTTGAGACATGTATCTATTATTTTATCTATTTGTAACATTAAGTAATGTTAATTTTAACACAAATTGATTGGTGCTGGAACATCTTATTCTCAACCTTTTTTTCTGTCAGATACTTCACAGGTGAAGACACTGCCAAGCATGCCAAAGCTGCCCTGATACAAGAAATGGAAAATATAGAGGAAACACTGCAAAGGGCTTCAGATAAAGAATCTGCATCACTGGCAACAGGGCCAGCAGAAAAGGTGCCTTGCATGGAAGCATCCGGTCCAAGAAGAGGCCAGAGCAGCTTGACAAGTCTCTATGACAACATTCTTGAGGAGCATGATGAACCTGGATCAGGGAGTACCAAGAGTGCCATTATCCAATTTCAGACATATTTAAAGGAACTAACAATTCTTCGTACTGATAGTCCTTTTCAGTACTGGGAGAACAATCATGCCCGCTTTTCAATCCTTGCTGCCATTGCAGAAAAGTTCCTTAGTGCCCCATCAACCAGTGTGGAAAGTGAAAGACTGTTTAGCACTGCTTCTAACATAGTGGATGAAAAAAGAAATCGATTAACTGCAGAGAGAGCAGAAATGATTATTTTCCTCAAGAAAAACCTGCCAAGGTTTCTTGATAAAAGTGTTTAATGCCCTAGATTTAGTGCACAAATTGACTTCCACATTTGACTTCTTGTTTTTTTTTTTCCCAGATTTTGGAGGTAGCCACATTGTTTCGGGTTTTTTTAACTGACTTTTTTTTTTTTTACTCTGAAGATGTTTATTTCTTTGCAGCTTTATTTTAAAGCCTTATTCAGTTGGTGCTGTTGTTGGTCTGTTGCTTGACCTGTCAAATAGATGCGTTTGGGCTTATTGTTTTTAACTTACTTTTTTGATAGTTAAGATATTTATTTAAAATGTATTAGTTTTGCACTTTTATTTTTTACACAGTTGTTGCTCCTAAAATGGACATAATACTTGAACTTATTTCAACCAAGATTGTTGTGTTTTTGATATTTACAAAATTTTACAGCTGTTGCTGCTACCTTTTTGTGAAGTGTGAAATAAATTCCTTTGGAATGCCTTTAAATTCAATGTAGTTGTGTATATGTTTTGCTCTTCTAACAAGTGCTTAATAGTTTATTTATTCTGTGATGTAACCTTACAAACAGCACAATTTCAACAAAAATAATGCTATTATTAAAGTAAAAAGATGTATTATATCGGAATCGGTATCGACAGTCGTGTATCGGAATCGGATCGGAACTGGAAAATCGTGGATCGGCCCATCACTAATAATGACCCCCGTTGCGCTGTACCACCGCTCGGAAAACCTTATGAAATACAAGTTTAGGACAATTATGATGATCTGCCACGGCGTGCGCGTGTGATGGGTGTACGCCCAAATCTACTATAACTACTCCCTCACTCCGTAGGCTCCCTGAATAGGCGGCAAAGGGACGGGCCGCCTATTTGTGCCGGCTGGCAATAATTAATGTTAATATGATCTCGGGCTTGCTCCGCATTATAAAAAAAAAAAAAAGCAAGGCGCGGAGTTTTGTCTGAGGTCTGGGAAGTACGTGATGTAATGGAGAATATAAAAAAAAGCATGTCAGTGGGGAGATGTGACGCGCCCCAGGGACTTTAAACAAGGACACTAGAATTCCGCCCTTTGATCTCCGCGCTGAGGACAGCGCTAGAAAGAGCTGCGCGAGCTCCCGCGGCATCTACACTCCCGCACCATGCCCGCCCTCGCAGCCCCGCTGCCGAAGAGGAAAAGTGTGGTTAGGTTTTTGCGTCAGCGAGAACTCGCGCCGGCCATCGACAGCGGGAGAAGCGCCGTCACGAGCGAGCGTGCAGGAGCGCTGCCTCCGCGTGCTTAGTTCTGCCACTCGCACCAACACTTATCGTCAGCTGTGTGCCCGCATGCCAGTGTGGCACAGCCCCCGGAACTGCACATGCACAACCTTTATCCCATTTTTTCCATTCTCCCTCCTTCAACACTTTCCTTCCCCATGCTACGTAAATAAATTACCCTTTTCCTGTAAGACCTCTCCTCGTGTCCGTGCTTTATGGTGCCGCCCGTGCAACATGGGTCGAATCCGTTACAGATCATAACAGTCTACTGCATTTCATTCTTATAATAACGCACAAACACAAGCGGGGCTGAATGACCAACATCAGCTGACGCAGTAGAACGTCCTGACAATGTTATAATTTTTATGGTCATTTATTTTAATTAATAAATCTACTATAAATTTAAAGGACACAAGATATAAGACAACACAAAACCCTACACGCGTCTTTTCTAATTACACGTGATAAAATTTAAAGGCTCACTGTGTTAACATTTATTTTGTTTAAATTTGATCCTAATAAGATTTAATTTAATTAAAATCCTACATTTGTATCGTCATTTTAGTTCTGTGATTATAAATTTGTTTAACTACAAGGTTTTACTTGATTTTATCCGCTACTACGTGCAGTTCTAAAACTCCGTGTCTCATTAATCCAGCAGAGAATGAACTAAGGCATGAGGCGTCAGCCTGTAGTTATATAGCGCCACTCAGCGGTAAAAGCCAGCAAACGCACAAAGCCAAACGGTACCGCCGAGCGCGGCGACGGTAGGACCTACATTCCGATTGATTAACCACTGTAGGAATGTGTGTACGTTCAAAATAGAAGATGATGCGCAGAGATTAATAGCCTTGATCTATCCCATGATTCGGTCCCAGAAGATGTAACTCGCTCACACACCAGCACACCACAGGCCAGCTCTGCCATTGCTTGTCACATTGTGTTTATGAGTTGTAATGATGAATATGGGATACAAGTAGGGCTGCAACTAACGATTATTTTGATAATCAATTAGTTAGGCGATTATGTTTTCGATTAATCGATTAATCGGATAAAACCTAACCGCTTCTTTAATTTGATATTTTGCTTATAACTATTAAAAAAAATATATATAAATCAGGGTATTATTTATGTATAAAAATAAACTTTTAAAAATGCAAAAGCCACATATAGAGTTTAATAATCTTTAATTTTGACATTTTAAACCTTAAATGAAATGTAGTACATATTACTGTATATACAGTATATATATATATATTAGTTTTAAAAATACACTGATCTATTCAGTTGATAAGATATAAACAGCTAAAATAATGTAATTTTGTATAATAAAACTATGTATGCATAAGTAAAACCACAGTAAATTGCAAGTTAACTTTGTAGTGGACTATAAAAAAAACTGTAGAAATGCAAAAAGCCAATAGTCAAAAATACTGTTATTTGCTTTCGCTGAAAACCACAACCATCACTAAATGTAAGATTCTACTGTTATTCGCACCGTGTAAATTAAGCTAATCTAAAGTAGAGCCATTTAACTAATCACTATTGCTCATGAGGTGATTGCGCAATGTGATGCTAGCGAGTAGCACGTGAACAGATCTAGCGTGACTGTCCTGAAGTTTAAACAAAAGCACTTAAACTATACAGCTTTTACAGGATGAAGAGATACAGTTTTTACCGACCCTGCTGACGTTTCGCCATCCTTAACACCAACATGTTTTCTTTTTAAGTGCATGACACGCCATGAAAGCTCGGTCTTGCATAGCGTGCAGGTTACCGTCTTCTTAGAGGCGTTTAATGTAAATCACTCCCATACCTTGGAGGACTCGGTGCGCGCGCTTTTTCCTGCCAGCGCTTTTGTAACCTCCATTGCGCGAGTGGCTGTGTATTTGTGCATCTTGGGGTTGCGCTCCTCAGTGACGTGAGTAGCCCAACTAATCGATAACGGCATTCGTTGACAACGAATTTCATTATCGATAATTATCGATTTTATCGATTAGTTGTTGCAGCCCTAGATACAAGGCACTGTGAAGATGGGGTATTACCTCTCTCTTGCAGACGTTTTGCAGTGTGTGTAACAGATGTCCAGAGCTGTTTAAATAAAACCTACTCTTGTTGTGATACAGTTCAAAGTGTCCAGAGTTATTAATCTAATTTCCACTACAAGCAGTTATGTTTATGGGAATAGCATGCACAAACTGTATCAGTTAGGATTTAGGCCTCATCACAGAACTTAGTAATAAATGACCTCCTACTGGCCTCTGATCAGGGTTGCATCTCATTGCTTGTGTTGCTTGACCTCAGTGCAGCTTTTGACACCACTAATCATCATTTCTACTACATTTTCCAACCTCTGAAGAAGAATATTAAGGAAACGTCCCTCTCCTGGCTCAGATCCTATTTGACTCATCATTTTGTAGATTTAAATCGTGATAATTCTGCCTGTTCTCAAGTTTGGTTTTCCAACCGGGTTCAGAGACACACAGTTATGTCTCAGCAAATGAGAAAAAGTACCTTAATAAATTTGAGCAATGTGTGAAGGATGTTAACTTCCTTCTACTTATTCCCGAAGTTATAGTCATAGGTCCACATGCAGCTTGAAGCAAGCTTTTTGAACACATTAACTTTGTATCGCCATTCTGTTTCATCAAATGCATCAGTAAAAGATGTTGATATGATTATAGATTCTAGTTTTTCATTTGAAGTTCAGTGTAGATAACATTACCAGTACAGTGAAACCTCGGATTGCGATTAACGCGGTTTGCGAGTGTTTCACAAGACAAGCAAAGATTTTTAATACATTTTGACTTTGAAAAAACGTAAAAGTCTTCGTTTACTGAGAGTAAACATAGTACTGTCAATGGTGCCAAGACTAATGAGCAAGTCTGATACAGACAGAGCACAGATGCCAGCACAGCTACGTAGGGTAATGCATCCAGTAAAACAAATACCTTTTTCACACTGAGGACATGTTTTAGTAATGTTTTTCAAATGGAATAAGTTTTCACATTCACACTTATGTTTACCTGATCAGGAGCAGCCCACGTCTAAGGTAACTTTCGAAACCTGCAAACAGATAAATAGATTATTTGTAAACTGCAAAACCTAAGAGACTAGGTCTTGGAATAAAAAAAAAAGTAGTGAAGAGGTAGCAGCATCTGGACAGAGGGAGAATTTAATCCCAACAGCATGGAGCTGAGACCTTAAAGCAGTGAGTGTATCTCACCATACACAAGTCACAGGGAATATCTGTAACTGTTTCATTAAGACTGACCACCTGATAACTGTTTTCACAGATATGAGAAGAGAAGCAATGTGTACAAACAATCCAGCACTGAACATTGAAACAGCTCACTTCTCCCCTGTGGACACGTGAAGCTAACAAACATTAACTAGCCACTGGTCTGCTAACAGGTTTATAATTTTGGAACATGTTTTCCATGAACTGTAGTGTAACTGGGTGTCTGTATGAACAATCAGTTCTGCATGGACTTGTGTCTCCATTACAACAAACAAAAGATCAGGAACATTAGACAATCAATTCCAGACATTTGATCACTACAGCACAGTAAACAGAGCATCTAGCCCTTTCACTAAACTGTAAGCTCCTGTCCTACATTTAACTCATAGGACATCGTGGGCATCACAGACCAGAAAATGGTTCATTTGTCAGTCAGCAGGAGGTCTCAAAAACCCACAAAATCTTAAATCTAATAAAAAACATTATCTAGGTTACTAAAAAATATCCAGAACACCACAAAAATGTAGAACATCCAAATACTGTTCACCACCACCGGAGAAATACCATCTTCTGTCCCAAAATCATTTATATGGTTTTGGTGGAAACAAAATCATTTACCCTTTGCCAAAATATTAGAGTTAATAGTGTTCATAGTGTTATGGCAATGATAAAACAGGGTGATTCCATCTCAAATCAACCAGAGGGTTCCACCACATGATCACAGATTTTGCTGATTTTTTCACCAATTGTTGATATTGCCATGAAAATAAAAAAACCCAATTTTTTTGTCCCAACTCCCACTCGTTAAAAATGGCAGCCATCTCAATATTTGGCCTCAAAGTGCTTCAAGACATGCCACGCCCCTTTTTGAAATCCTCTTTTCCTTGATAACTCACTTGCTATATGTCATATGGATATATATATTTATTTAAGTTTTTATGTAGATTCAGATTCTGCAATTGGAATTTGGCTATCTGCTGTGGTTATGGAGATATTTCTGAAAAACCATTTTTTTGGGGTACCCCTTTTCGACCCCCCAGAACCCAAGGTCTGCATGTATATATGTTAATCAAAAAAATAGGGGTTACTTCACATCACCTTATTTTGAAAATAAATAAAAACCAGGGGTGTGTTATGCCCTGTTTTATCGAAATCATCAAAAATTTATTGTCCAGGTTTTGCAAATGTTTTACGATTTGATACACATTTTATATACAGAGAATGTACATGGATCTACACAATAGGCCTTATCTACCAGTAAATGTGTCATTTTATGGTGGTACATGTAAGATACATGTATCACTGTCAAACAGTATCCTGTAACTGAACCATTCAGGTTCATACTGATCAGAAAGTTAAATTATCTCCTACCAACTCCATTATTGACCTCGCACTCAAGGAACTTGGTGATTGCATCATCTTCATTTTCATATTCATATTCACTGTAAACTGGGTCATGGTTGGGTTTTCATTTGTAGTTTAAGTTACACTCTACACTCAAACAAAATCTACAAATATAGTCGCTTTAATAGATCATCCTAATTGCTCTTCAAAAACTCAAGTTCAAGTACAATGACAAATCTCAAACCATTTAATTATTTTGTAGAATTTGTATTTTATCAAAGATTTTAAAAATGCAGCCTAAACCTCACAAACAAAATATTTAATTTTTTTTTATTATATTACTGTAAACAGTAATAAATGAAACAAAGTCAGGATGTGGTATATTGTACCTTTTTACTCCTCAGGTAAAATTTGCACAGTTTTAAAATGAAATTAGCATTTACTGAGTGTCCTGCAGTTCTTCTAAGGACTCGCACTTTCACAATCTTCTTTTTGTTTTCTCCATTACAAACATGAAAGGTTTGCAACAAGCTTTCAGCTGATTTTTGGCAAATAATTCAGTTACAGGTTTGCCAGTGTTTTCTACTAGCAACACATTTCCAAAAACCTTCTGGCAATAATGAAAAGTCAGCTACTCCTAGTAAACATGTTCACCACTGGTTTGCACAAGTTTGCCAGTAGCAGCAAAATCCCAGCCATCTGGTAAGTTTGATGTTAAAGGGAAACACTGGCCTAAAGTTTGCATTCAACGACCAAAACCTCACACCAACAAGGCAAAACTAAAGCATAATTTCAATATTATTACATACAAGTTGTGTTCTTATTCTGATTGTTGTGCCCGAGTTTGTGAATCAAGATTTAATGTTTTGGAAAAACTTTTAAACAAACGTACAAGTTAAAGAATTAGCTTGTAGTTTCACAGATATGTTGGAATAATTTTGGGAGATGTTAATTTGCATTTGTAAATAGGACCTTGCCTCAAATTTCCCACAGCTGTTTATCAAAAGCTTAATTTGTTTGTAAAGATGTTTCCTTTCATTTTGTTTATTGTCTGCAAAGTGGTATCTTACATACAGTGGTGTGAAAAACTATTTGCGCCCTTCCTGATTTCTTATTCTTTTGCATGTTTGTCACACTTAAAAGTTTCTGCTCATCAAAAACCGTTAACTATTAGTCAAAGATAACATAATTGAATACAAAATGCAGTTTTTAAATGAAGGTTTATGTTATTAAGGGAGAAAAAAAAACTCCAAATCTACATGGCCCTGGGTGAAAAAGTGATGGTCCCCCTTGTTAAAAAAAAAAAAAACTTAACTGTGGTTTATCACCTCTGAGTTCAATTTCTGTAGTCACCCCCAGGCCTGATTACTGCCACACCTGTTTCAATCAAGAAATCACTTAAATAGGAGCTACCTGACACAGAGAAGTAGACCAAAAGCACCTCAAAAGCTAGACATCATGCCAAGATCCAAAGAAATTCAGGAACAATGAGAACAAAAGTAATTGAGATCTATCAGTCTGGTAAAAGTTATAAAGCCATTTCTAAAGCTTTGGGACTCCAGCGAACCACAGTGAGAGCCATTATCCACAAATGGCAAAAACATGGAACAGTGGTGAACCTTCCCAGGAGTGGCCGGCCGACCAAAATTACCCCAAGAGCGCAGAGACAACTCATCCGAGAGGCCACAAAAGACCCCAGGACAACATCTAAAGAACTGCAGGCCTCACTTGCCTCAATTAAGGTCAGTGTTCACGACTCCAGCATAAGAAAGAGACTGGGCAAAAACGGCCTGCATGGCAGATTTCCAAGGCGCAAACCACTTTTAGGCAAAAAGAACATTAAGGCTCATCTCAATTTTGCTAAAAAACATCTCAATGATTGCCAAGACTTTTGGGAAAATACCTTGTGGACCGACGAGACAAAAGTTGAACTTTTTGGAAGGTGCGTGTCCCGTTACATCTGGCGTAAAAGTAACACAGCATTTCAGAAAAAGAACATCATACCAACAGTAAAATATGGTGGTGGTAGTGTGATGGTCTGGGGTTGTTTTGCTGCTTCAGGACCTGGAAGGCTTGCTGTGATAGATGGAACCATTAATTCTACTGGCTACCAAAAAATCCTGAAGGAGAATGTCCGGCCATCTGTCCGTCAACTCAAGCTAAAGCGATCTTGTGTGCTGCAGCAGGACAATGACCCAAAACACACCAGCAAATCCACCTCTGAATGGCTGAAGAAAAACAAAATGAAGACTTTGGAGCGGCCTAGTCGAAGTCCTGACCTGAATTCTATTGAGATGTTGTGGCATGACCTTAAAAAGGCGGTTCATGCTAGAAAACCCTCAAATAAAGCTGAAATACAACAATTCTGCAAAGATGAGTGGGCCAAAATTCCTCCAGAGCGCTGTAGAAGACTCGTTGCAAGTTATCGCAAACGCTTGATTGCAGTTACTGCTGCTAAGGGTGGCCCAACCAGTTATTAGGTTCAGGGGGCAATTACTTTTTCACACAGGGCCATGTAGGTTTGGATTTTTTTTCTCCCTAAATAATAAAAACCATCACTTAAAAACTGCATTTTGTGTTTACTTGTGTTATCTTTGACTAATAGTTAAATGTAAACATGCAAAAGAATAAGAAATCAGGAAGGGGGCAAATAGTTTTTCACACCACTGTAATAAACTGCTGTCCTTACTCACATACACACATTATATCTAACATTTTACACTGTGCTGGAAAAACTAATGTTTGGAAATTTTAAATAATTGTGAGCTGAACCATTAATTAAAAAAAACAAGTAGGTAACCCCCCGTTTTCAGCTGAACTTACCTCAGACACAACAAGCTTGGAGTTTTAATTCATCTCATCAAACAGTCTCTGTAAAAATCCGTCAGTAACATCTCAGTGTGGAGGCGATTATCGACATCACGCAGCAAAACCTGAGGAAAAATATATAACGCTGACGTTAATTATTAATGCTGAGGTAAAATATCAAAGCAAAATGTTGATGCGAATGAACAGCGTGAGTCAGCAGATAACGCAATGAAAATACAAACCGTCTACAAAGTCTGCTTCTTCTTTAAACAACTTCATATTTTTCTTCTTTGATTTAACCGGCGGGTCGCAAACAGATGTGTTCAGGTACATACCGCCACCTACTGTCCGGGAGTGTATAACAGTAGGAGTTAGGTATTTGTACGTTCCCATAACGTTTCCTTAACGATCTCTTAACCTCTCCTCCAGTGGCGGCCGGTGTTCCGGGAAATTCAGTTTCCCTATGTTTTTTTATTTTTTTATTTAGTTTGTGAAAAGCAAACAATAACAAATGCCATCATTAACCGTATCAATACAACAACTGTCCAGGGTCTCAGTCCAAGGGAAGTCCAAAGTCCTTTAGCAAAGCCATCGTTCTTATTGCTTTTAAGTTCTTTGATAACTCAATTGATTCAAAATACATTTTCAACTCAAGTTTAAATCTTAAAAAAAGAGGTTTGCATTTAGAAAATTTACATTTATGAATATGATATTTAGCAAACAAGAAAATAAGGTTCATGAGATAAGTATCACCATTTTTTTCACATTCGTGAAAACCAAAAAGTACATTTCTGTAAGTAAACTCAAAATTAGGATTCACATAACATTTGACAAATTCAAGAATGTCACACCAAAATGATGTTGTATAAGAGCAATTCCAGAAGAAATGTAGAGAAGTTTCAAAGTTATCTAAACAGAAACAACAGTTGGTGTCAATATCCTTCTTCAGTCTTTTAAGAAAGCACTTATCCGGATAAACTCTATGAATCAACTTAAACGCTATTTCTCTCATTTTGTTAGTAATTAAATATTTGTGAGGTAATGACCAAACTTTCTTCCAGGGAATATCACTAACTAAACCATTCCAATAAGAGAGTACATAAGGCACAGAAATAGACTCCATCTGAAATAACACTCTAATTTTCTTATTGTTTTTTATTTGGACGATAAAAGGCACTGTTTTCCAACATAAGTATTACAAAGATCCACTGAGTGACATAAAATTGAAAAAGAAAGACCTCTAAAAAGCATGACAACTCCATGTGGCACTGCATCAGCAACAATGGCAAACTCTTTCGGACTAACAGGAATTCCATGCTTAACTAAAAATTCTGAATAATTACAAAGCAAACCATTCTGATTGAAAAGTTGAGACACAAACATAATACCATTTTTAAACCAATTAAAAAAAAAAAGATTTATGTTTATACAGTAGATTCTTATTGTTCCAGATTAGATACGAGTGAGGTGTAAAATTATGTTTAAAAATGAGGGACCAAGCTAATAACATTTGTCTATGAAAAAGAGATAATTTTACAGGGATTTTCATGATATTATAGTTACAGATTAATAAAAAATTTAAACCACCTGGTTTAGAAAAAATAGCATTAGGGATCAGATTCCATATAGATGAGCGCTTATTGATAAAGTTTTTTGTCCAATTTATTTTAAAGTTGTTGTTCAAAGTGGAAAAATCAAGAAAGTTCAATCCCCCTTTCTCAATGGTGTTCATCAGTACAGATTTTCTAATAAAATGAGTTTTATTCTTCCAAACAAAGTTGAGAAGCATTGTATCGATTTTTTTAAGAATGGCAGTGTCAACATTCAGAGAGAGAGAGCAGCAGTTAATCTTGTTAATTAATCTTGACAATCTTGTTAATTAATCTTGTTAAGTTAATCTTGACAAACCTTCAGCTTTGGCTAGTAAGATTCTTCCCTTCAATGAGAGATCACGTTGGAGCCACATATTAAATTTTTTCTTAGTGCTTTCAATTAAAGGATTAAAATTTAAGGAGCATCTTTCTAATTAATTTTTAGTTATAAGAACACCTAAATAAGAAATCTGATCTTTGATTTGAATATTACAAATTTCTGCCAAATTACATTCTTTGGTGGACATCAATTCACACTTTGAGAGGTTCAAGAACATCCCTGATGCTTTGGAGAATTGCTGAATATACTTCAGTGCTAAAGGAACCTGTTTAGCATCTTGCAAAAAAAGTGTGGTATCATCAGCCAGTTGACTGATAAGTATTTGTTTGTCAGCAATAGAGATACCATGAAGACCACTATTAGAAATATAAGAAGCGAATATCTGGGAAACTGGTCTAATACCACGTGACAAGCAAAATCTAGTTGATGTACCATATTTTAATTTAATTGTGCTACTACAGTTGTAATACAGAGTTCTCACTGCCTTACAAAAATATTCTCCAAAACCAAATTTTTCCACTGATTTAAATATAAATTTATGTTCAACAGAATCAAAAGCTTTATAAAAGTCCAGGAAAAGAATGAAACTATTATGTTCAAGCAAATCATTATAATCTAATACGTCTAAAACTAATCTAATATTATTTATTATGTGACGGTCCTGCATAAAACCAGACTGAGTCTCATCTATAACAGTGTCCAGACAATCCTTAATTCTTTTAGCAAAAATTATAGCAAAAATTTTATAGTCATTATTAAGGAGTATGATGGGTCGCCAATTGTCTAAATTGGCAAGATCTTTCTTAGGTTTAGGAATTAAAGTTATGATACCTTGCGTCAATGTAGGAGGTAAAGCTTCTTTTTCAATACTTTCTTTAAAAACCTGAGTTAAAAAAGGAGTAATTTCATCAACCAATACTTTGTAAAGCTCGGCTGTAAGTCCATCACACCCTGGAGATTTATTGTTTTTCAAATTTTTGATTGCTTTTTGTACTTCTTCAGGAGTAACTATGCCATCACAAAAAAATCTATCACTTTCAGATATAATTTTAACATAATTAACTGAGTCTAGAAATGAGGACGTCGCTTGCTCTGAACACTTTGAGGTATAAAGATTCTTATAAAAACTGGCACTGTAATTTGCTATTCCCTTTGGATCTTTAACAATTTTGTCATCGACGCATAGTTGTTCAATTGTTGAGAGGGCAAAACTACATTTTTCCAGCTTAAAAAAATATGCTGAGTTCTCCCTCTTCGAGCCATTTTTTCCTGGATCTTATATAAGCGCCCCTAGCTTTTGATACGTATAATTCATCCAATTTCATTTGCAAATCTGCAATTTCAGATTTTTCCTGCAGAGATAAACAATCAAAATTATTAAACTGAGATAATTTCATGATTAGGTTGTCTTCAAGAACCCTTCTTTTTTTGGCTAAACGTGTTCCAACTTTTCTTAAATAAACCCCTGTCTCAAACTTAAAAAGCTCCCAATTTATACCAAAAGAATTTTGAATCGTGGCTGCTTTCCAATGGCTAGCAATTAATTCTTTAATTTTATTTTTTACATCTGGTAATTCTAGCAGTGAACTGTTAAGTTTCCACAAGAAAGCTCTACATTGAGCTGTTACATAATCTGCCATTAAAGGGGTATTAATGAAAATAGTCATTCAGATCAAAATTTGACATACTTTTTGATATAAGCCAATAGTCAATACAAGATTTTCTTGATCCACTTTTATTGGCCCAGGTAAATTCAAAGTTGTTAGGGAATCTCTCTCTCCAAATGTCCACCAACTCAAACTTGTCTATTAGGTCTAAAAGTGCAGGGCTAGAACAACCTGTATTTTTTGGAGGATATCTGTCCAAAGAATTATTAAATGACACATTAAAGTCTCCTCCTAGAATAAAAAATGCATTAGGAAATTTATTAGACCAATATGTAAGCTTTTCATCTAATTTGTTAAAAAAAGAAACATTATCCAAAGAATTATTGTACCCATATATATTTACAATAGTTACAATAGTTGTTGATTAAGTGAGATTACTAATAAATGAAAATGACCCAAACTATCTGAATCTGACCCTAATATCTCCCCACCAAATTTGTTTCTCAATATGCTTACACCAGCTGAGTGTTCAGTGCCAGGTGAACTCCAAATATCATTACCCCACTAAGATTTCCAACATTTGTAATCATCAATAGTTGAATGACATTCCTGAAGAAAACATAAATCTGATTTCTGCTTTTTGCCAAACAAAAAAAAGAGCTTTTCGTTTCACACTATTTCTGAGGCCCCTGGCATTAAAGGATATTAATGACAATGACATGAACCACGAACAAAATAAACAAGAACAGAACTAAGTTTAAGTAAATAAGTGCACCAGAGAAGTACACTATTCAATCACTATCCACCAAAAAGAGCAAACCACAACAACAGCTCAACCGGGAATATGCTGTTCAAATTTCAGTTCAGATAATAACAAAGACTACACTTAAATTATCTTTCGAATATAGATTTAAAACCAAAAGAACATAAACTGGTAAAAATAAAACAATACTAATAAAAATAAATAATAAAATAAAAAATATATATATAAATAATAACTGAATTATGCATATTTATTAATTCCCACTTTTTCCTTAATAATAATAATAATAAAATAATAATAATTAAATAATAAAAAAATAAATAAAATATATATATATATAAAAAAAAAAATACAAAATGCACTTTATATCAAACTAATCACTTAGAAGAAACAGCTGCTAGTTGAATAGGCATAGGCAACATTTCAAGTGTTTGCTACATCTTTAGCGGTCACTCTTTTACCCTCAATCACAGCAAATTGACCGTGAAAGCCAGCTCGCTTTCCTTCCCATCTCGCCTTCTCTACCGTCAGCCACAGGAGAGACCTTGCATCCTTTTCTCTCTGCGAAAGATCCTTGAAGATCTTGATCTTCTTTTCCCTGAGAAGGACGGCTGTTTTGGCATTTTTCCAAACTCTATCCCGCAGGGACCGGGAAGAAAATAGGACAATTATTCGACGAGAGGATTTTTCTGCAGCAGAACGAGGTCCCAGCCTATGAGTGATATTAACTCCACAGGCAGATCTGCAGCGATGCTCGGGGAAACCTGGCTGAAGAGGTCGATGATCATCTGCTTTACATCCTCTCCTGCTTTCTCCGGAATACCAGCGACGCGAAGGTTCCATCTTCTCTTATAAGCCTCCAGATCACTGTACTTAACACGAAGATCGACGTTTTCTTTCTCCAATCTTACCATTTTCTTTTCCAGTTCCTCAGTTTTTTCATTCAAATGCTTCACCTCTTCACCGTGGAATTCAAGCGAGTTGATTATCTGTTTAATAGAGTTTGAGTTTTCAAGTACCGTTTTTCAACTCCTTAAATTCGACGCAAAGTTTCTTCGTGCATGGCCTCCATTCTCTGCATGAATCTCATTAGCATAGCATCACTCACTGAAGGACTGTCATAACTCGGTTTGCTTTTTTTTGCAGGGTTTGGTTCAGGTGTATCAGGTAAAGGTGCGAACTCAGAACGTCCAACAACTGCATCCAATTCAGCATTTAGAGTTCTTCTTGCATAGCTGTGCATAGCAAGGACAGTTTCTTTTTTTTCGTCCATATTAACAAATCAACACAGCAACTCGTAGCAAAAGCACGTGAAATATTATTAGCAACTAGCTAGCAAAATCTTAAGCAGTAGATTTCAATTAAGAAAATATGAAAAAGAGAACAAAAAATAAAAAAATGCTACTTAACTAAAAAATGGCATCTTCCAGTTAGTTCTGAACAGAAACTGTTTTAGAGAACCCGGATCTGAGCAAAGTTTGTAAGAGCTCCAGCAAACCCATCTTGCTACGACGCCATCTTGGCCGTCCCCCCCAGTTTCTCTATGTTTCCCCGGTCGCGATTCAAATCATGACGTCACTCGCTACCAAACGCTGAGAAGGCGAACGAGGATTTTAACAGGGTTTCTCTCGTTTTAAAGTGTTTTTACGAACGTTGTGAATTAAACAGATAACCTATGCAAAATAATCAAGTGTCTTTTCGCTTTTTTTGTATATTTGAAGATAATTCAGACGTTTTAAGCCGCTGCAAAAGGCTAGTTTGCTGGGCAAGTACTGACATCACGACTACTTTTATTACACGTACATTAGCTGTGTGATGATAGATGTGATACTGATTGATTCTAAATATATTTAAGGTTATACTTTGTAATTTATTATAGCATGTAACTCAAGGGTAGAGTGTCTACTCGTGATAACCACCATACTCTTTTTTTACACTCTCAAACAATCTCAGCACCCACATATGATGGGGAAACATGATATCCTGAAATCCATGATATACTGTATGGATATTCATGATAAAACAGACTTACATAATTGGCACAGCACTTATTATAATAGCATTTTTACATTAAATAATGTATCTGAATTGGTTATTTTTCTTTAATTTCACAAAATATGAAAACTTGAAGTTCATTACAAATGTTAACTGGGTGAATTGATTTCCAGGAGTCTCTTGTTAAAAATAGTGTTTTTAAAAAAAAAACATCATCTCACTGTATTACCTAAGCACACATGTCTCTGAGGCAATTTCAGACATCCCTGATACTTCTACGGCCAGTAGGAGGAGGGAAACCGATTTTTCTGATGCCCAGGAAAATACGTTTCCCATGCCTAAATTGAAAGACAGTGTTTTTTAAACATTTTGTGCATATTGTGTTACCTGTGCCCCATGTATACATGTCTTTGAGGCAATTTCAGACATCCCTGATACTTCCACAGCTAGTAGGGAGGGGGAAACCGATTTTCCTGATGATCAGGAAAATATGTTTTCCATACTTCAATTAAAAGACAGTGTTTTTTTTATATTGTGTGCATTGTCTTACCTGTGCCCCATGTACACATGTCTCTGAGGCAATTTCAGACATCCCTGATACTTCTACGGCCAGTAGGAAGAGGGAAACCGATTTTCCGGATGCCCAGGAAAATATGTTTCCCATACTTTAATTGAAAAGACAGTGTTTTTTAAACATTTTGTGCATATTGTGTTACATGCTATAATAAATTACAAAGTATAACCTTAAATATATTTAGAATCAATCAGTATCACATCTATCATTACACAGCTAATGTACGTGTAATAAAAGTAGTCGTGATGTCAGTACTTGCCCAGCAAACCAGCCTTTTGCAGCGGCTTAAAACGTCTAAATTATCTTCAAATATACAAAAGACAATCGATTATTTTGCATAGGTTATCTGTTTAATTCACAAAGTTCGTAAAAACACTTTAAAACGAGAGAAACCTTGTTAAAATCCTCGTTCGCCTTCTCAGCGTTTGGTAGCGAGTGACGTCATGATTTGAATCTGCGCGCGCACTGCGCGCGACCGGGGAAACATAGGGAAACTAAATTTCCCGGAACACCTGCGCCTCAGCGCTCCTATTGACCGGCCGCCACTGGAGGAGAGGTTAAGAAATCGTTAAGGAAAAGTTATGGGAACGTACAAATACCTAACCCCTACTGTTATACACTCCCGGACAGTAGGTGGCGGTATGCACCTGAACACATCGGTTTGCGACCCGCCAGTTAAATCAAAGAAGAAAAATAAGCGGACAGTTTATATGTTTCCTGACTCACGCTGTTCATTCGCTTCAACATTTTACTTTGATATTTTACCTCAGCATTAATAATTAACGTCAGCGTTATATATATATACCCCTCAGGTTTTGCTGTGTGATGTCGATAATCGCCTCCACACTGAGATGTTACTGACGGATTTTTACAGAGACTGTTTGATGAGATGAATTAAAACTCCAAGCTTGTTGTGTCTGAGGTAAGTTCAGCTGAAAACGGGGGGTTACCTAATTGTTGTTTAGTTAATGGTTCAGTACACAATCATTTAAACATTCCAAACATTTTCCAAACAGCAGTTTATTATGTAAGATGCCACTTTGCAGATAATAAACCAAATGAAAGGGTTTTTTCATGCAACATCTTTACAAACAAATTAAGCTTTTGACAAACAGCTGTGGGAAATTTGAGGCAAGGTCCTATTTACAAATGCAAATTAACATCTCCCAAAATTATTTTAACATGTTTGCAAAACTACAAGCTAATTCTCTAACTTGCTCTTTCATTTAAGCGTTTTTCCTAAACATTAAACCTTGATTCACAAATCCGGGCACAACAATGAGTATAAGAACACAACTTGTATGTAATAATATTGAAATTATGCTTTAGTTTTGCCTTGTTGGTGTGAGGTTTTGGTCGCTGAATGCAAACTTTAGGCCAGTGTTTCCCTTTAACAGCAAACTTACCAGATGGCTGGGATTTTGCTCCTACTGGCAAACTTGTGCAAACCAGTGGTGAACATGTTTACTAGGAGTAGCTGACTTTTTATTATTGCCAGAAGGTTGTTGAAAATGTGTTGCTAGTAGAAAACACTGGCAAACCTGTGACAATTTTTGGCAAGCTAAATTCTTTGAATTAAAAATAAGATTGTGAAAGTCAGTCCTTAGAAGAACTGCAGGACACTCAGTAAATGCTAATTTCATTTTAAAACTGTTTAAATTTTACCTGAGGGGTAAAAAGGGAAAATATACCAAATCCTGACTTTGTTTTATTTATTACTGTTTACAGTTTCATAAACTAACTGATTATGCAAAGTTTTTGTAAGACACACATAGTCTATTAAAATTTCCTACCACGTGCAGCGCTACTGCCTTTCCAGAGTCTTAACAGTATGAAATTGGAGCACAGTACTTTGTGTACAGAGAACACTGAAATGTTTAACACTTTTTGTGAGATCCATCAGCACAAGTAAAGCGCGAAGGAAATTTACAGAAACATTGTGCTGCATGCGAGCCTATGGTATCATTACCCCTGCAACCAATGCAGATAGGTCAACATTGTGTCAGATTTGGGCTGCTAGTGTAGGATTACAAATTTATAAAATGCTTAATCTAGCTTCCAACATAATAATATGTAAACTATGTACATTGGGTTTTACATTTGGAGGTAAAGATGGTGACATTCTAAGATGATCAAGTCTGGTAGCCCAGGTGTCTGAGACATTAACCTTTTGTCTTTATGGACTTCCTGACCACTGGGTAGTGTCCCAAAGTAAATGTGAATGCTAAGCTCAAGGCCAGGCTGTGCCTTTGTCTCTATGATAATATGAAGGTCTAGGTGATATCGTAAGGGTGATTAGTAGGGCTGGGTGATATGGCAAAAAAAAAAAAACATCTATGTACGTTTATTTCATAAAGTTTGGCCAATTCACAATTTCAGATTTTTTTGTGTGTGTGTAACTAGTCAACTTAAAACATTATAACATGACTGAAGTAACATTCTCTTTTTAAGTAACTTGAAAAACCATCTGGTTAAGGAACATTGTATTTTTAATGGCCATTCCATGCATAAATCGGTCAACGAGGTATAAATAAATGTAAAACAAATTCTCGAGTTAAATATCTTTGCAGAAGATTTGAAAGAAATCTAAAAGTAAATATCAGAAAATAGATTTGAAATAGCAGTTCATTGAAGTTTGAAAAGTATTGTGAAGAGCTTACTCCTTCATAACTTGAATATGAATCTATAACCTCATATTAGGTGACTGGTACTCTTATTACAAAAGCAAAACATCATAATAATTTCAGCTATTAATTAAATAACATCTGAATAACTGCGATTTTATTGCTTGAATTATTACCCATACTTACCAATGGTGTTATGAACACTAAAGATGAGTCCAGTCGTTCGTCTTCATTGCTTTGATTATGTTCCACTGTCAGTGGTCATGCACACCTATCGATCCTCCACAAGGAAACTTTGTAGTTTCCATTCTGCATCAACATAATGGGCTGTAAGGCTCATGTAAGGCTGAAGAGTATGACTACTCCACAGGTCAGTCGTTGTAGAAAAAAAGATGCCTTTTCAAGCTGCTCTGCTACTTTTTCCCGTGTTTCAGTGTACATTCGGGGAATAGCTATGAAATGTAGTCTCTGAAATATTTGAGGCTCGTCAACTTGTATCTTGGATCAGCAGCATGTAGCATTTTTATGAACCCTGGCTTTTCGATTGTATATGGGAACCATGTCCTTAGCGATATGAAACGCCTTTTTGTCGTATGGAAACTGGAAAACTATACCACGAATAACATCTGGCGTTTTGCAACTTTAGGGGGACCTTTTTCACTTGGACTTAGCTTGTCTTCATCTCTTAACTTTGAGCATTCTTCCCATTCAGCTTGGTGCCTTTGTCGCAAATGTTGGAATAAATTAGTGGTGCTGCCACTGACGGTTGCAATGGATTTTTAACGTCTAACACTTTCTTTTGCTTAACACATGCACACACACGTGTTATAAGAAACAGTACACGCGTGCTGTACACATTCTCTTTCAAACACAAAATTAAAGGTTTTACGCACACACACGTGGTCACAGTGTTATGTAAACAGTACACGCGTGCACAGATGTTGATTATACCAGTAAGAGACAGGCACTGACCGAGCAGGCGTTTACCTGCAATTCCACAGCGCAATAGAAAAAAAAACGTTGGCTCAGTTGTCAATTTATTAAAAATCTTTGCTTGTCAGAACACTCGCAAACCGCGTTACTCACAGTCCGAGGATTCACTGTATTTAGCATTTGACAAAAGTTTGTTTAACGTCTGACTTCTCAAATCTGAACCATTTCCAAACCACAGATGAAATGTTACTACTTTTCTTTAGCACAAGGTCATCCTGACGTGAAGAGCCGCTGTCCATCTCTATATTTCTGTAGCCTATTACGTTCCTTCATAGAGTGCTTTACTCTCACAAGTGAGCGGTTAATTAGGCGCACTATCATGTGGTCGGACAATATTGCCTCCTAATTATTCTACCATTGATGCAATTACAATGTATCTAATATTTTTCTAAAGAATCACGATACGTTGATTTTAAGAAAAAAAATAGTCTAAAAATGTACATTTAATTAATCGAATAAATCTAAAGAATCGCCCAGCCTTACTGATTAGATTAGCACATTCGCATTTGAAAGGCAATGCTGATGAGATCAGGGCTGGGGAACTTCCTTTACCAGGCTGATTCCTCTACTACACTATGCTTTGTTTAGATTGTCTCCACCTCTTTGTATCCCTTCTTTTTGAAAAGTATATACTGTCCAGAGCTGAGTTTTTAGTCAGACTTGGATGACTACAGCGACGTACGGCGAGTTCTTAATAAAGAGTAACTTCTGCTTCAAAGATATCCCAATGTCTCCTGGTCTCTGCTTCGACAAAGGAAAAAAAAAAGTTTCCAACATTAGTCTGAACAGAGCCACTTTCACATAACATCATAGACAGTCAGCCTAAGAAACAGATTTGTAACACAACATTCCTGACCTTGTTAATGAATAATTAATAATAAAAAAAAGGTTTTACTCAAAATAAAAAAATTAATATTCTTAGGTACTGCCCTTGTGAAAATAATCATTTCTTTTTTCTCCACAGAACACATTTTCCCAAGTCTTCTCTTGCCCCTGATGGGTTCACTGCACTTAGATTTTCCTCCAAAAACACTTCAAGATATGGCCTTTAAAGGAAGTACTAAGAAAACATTATCTGGTCATCGTGAAGAATATCATGAAGAAATGAAGAACCAAAATTACCAGTGCTCAGGTTGTGGGAAAAGATTTAGTTACCCAAGTTGTCTGAAAAGACATCAGCGCATTCACACAGGAGAGAAGCCGTATCACTGCACACAGTGTGGAATGAGTTTTACAAGGGCTGATGACCTACGAAAACACCAGCACATTCACACAGGAGAGAAGCCGTATCACTGCACACAGTGTGGAACGAGTTTTACAAGGGCTGATGACCTACGAAAACACCAGCGCATTCACACTGGAGAGAAGCCGTATCACTGCACACAGTGTGGGAAGGGTTTTACACAGGCATGTCACCTACAAACACACCAGCGCATTCACACCGGAGTTAAGCCGTATCACTGCACACAGTGTGGGAAGGGTTTTACGCAGGCATCTCACCTGCAAACACACCAGCACATTCACACTGGAGAGAAGCCGTATCAGTGCTTACGGTGTGGAAAGGGTTTTACCGCAGCTACTAGTTTACAAGCACACCAGCGCATTCACACAGGAGAGAAGCCGTATTACTGCTCACAGTGTGGGAAGAGTTTTACATGGGCTGGTGACCTACGAAAACACCAGCGTATTCACACAGGAGAGAAGCCGTATCACTGCTCACAGTGTGGAACGAGTTTTACAAGGGCTGATGACCTACAAAGACACGAGCGCATTCACACAGGAGAGAAGCCATATCACTGCACACAGTGTGGGAAGAGTTTTTCTACTTCTGGTTCTCTGCAAACACACCAGCGCATTCACACTGGAGAGAAGCCGTATCACTGCACACAGTGTGGGAAGAGTTTTACTGCAGCTAGTTCTCTCCAAACACACCAGCGCAGTCACACAGGAGAGAAGCCGTATCACTGCACACAGTGTGGGAAGAGTTTTACTGCAGCTAGTTCTCTCCGAACACACCAGCGCAGTCACACAGGAGAGAAGCCGTATTACTGCTCACAGTGTGGAAAGAGTTTTACTGCAGCTAGTTCTCTCCAAATACACCAGCGCATTCACACAGGAGAGAAGCCGTATCACTGCTTACAGTGTGGGAAGAGTTTTACTGCAGCTACTAATTTTCAAAAACACCAGCGCATTCACACAGGAGAGAAGCCGTATCACTGCTCACAGTGTGGGAGGAGTTTTAGACATGCAGGTCAATTTAGAAGACACCAGTGCTTTCACACAGGAGAGAATCCATAACACAATATGGGACGTGTTGTATGCACTGCCATCACTTTTAAATATACTGCCTGTCAACATTTTATTAGAAGGGTCAATTTATTGGGCTGCATCAAGCTAAGAAAGAGATCTGAAATTACTGGGAAAGGATTAAGAAATATAAATACTTGGAAGGATAGTGCTGAACCATCAACTTTTTGGAAGAAATATCAGAAAATATCATGAATTGAGACTACAAACACTTTTATAAAGTTACATGGAAAAAATTCAACAACAACAAAAAAAAGGCATGTTTAGTAGTGGAAGGAAAGAAAGCATTTCCTTACACACACACACACACAATGTGATGACAACCCACAGGATTGGGACTAAACAGCTGTGTGTCTATAAGAAAACCACTTTATATTGAGAACCATCAGAAAGTCTTGAATTTGCTGGGGATCATTAAGATTTGACATTGAAGCAATGGAAAAAGGTCATGTGGCCTGATAATTCCAGATTGAGCCTATAAGTGAGGAATCATGTAAATTTAATAAAATTTTATTTATATAGCGTTTTAACAATAGTCATTGTCTCAAAGCAGTTTCACAAAAATGTAAAGAAAATTTATGGACGTGTGTGTGCAGGCCTCACAAAATTGCTAGCCCGGCGTCCCGGGGCTATTGTGTCTTCCAGTCGGGCTACCAAAATATATCTCAGGCCTGCCCATCGAGCTATCATGGGAAGGAAACATGTATGTCAATGCTTTTGCATTCTTTCGCAAATGTAGCTGGGTAATTGTCATTTTCGGGCATCGATGAGCCCTTGTCAATATGTGAAATATTAAAATCGCGTTTGAATTCGCGCTTGTTTGTTACTTTCACTTTGCGATCGCGCAAACTGTGTATACTGTATAGAGAGCGGCAGTACTGATTGGTCAGTCACTGATTAATAGCGCACCAATTCCTCTGACATTCGTTAGCTTACTTTTTAAATGTGCAATCTCCCGCTGCAAGCTTAAACATGTGATAGAGGTTGATTGCGCAGAGAACTTTAAAAAAATCGCTGACCATTAAGTGTGTGTGTGTGTGTGTGTGTGTGTAAAAAAATTACATAGGTATTTGAGTTCTGCTGAAAAAAATAAGACAGGTCAGGGTGAAAAAGGGACAGAAAAAGAAAAGCCCATCACAAAGCCGAAAAGTTATGACAAATCAGACATGAGGCAAGAAGAGAGCGCGTCTTTTTGGTTTCATGGACAAAAACGTTTCTGTGGCTGGAATATGACAAGCTAAATAACATAATGTTCTGCCGGGTGTGTCGTGAGTTTCCCTTGATTTCTGACTCGACAAGCACCTTTGTTACAAAAAATTTTTTTAAGAAAGACCCCATCAGATTCCATGAAAAATCTCTGCATCACAAGACATGCATTGGTACTCAGTCTGCAGCATCTTCCCAGAACAAACACATACTAATAGAAAACCAAGCACAACGAAGTCCTGAAAAAGCAGTTTAGAACAGCGTACTATGTTGCAAAGAGTAAATTACCATTGGCAAAATTTAGCAATCTTTGCAAACTTCAAAAAGCACTATAGAGTGGCATTTACTCATCTGTGACTTCAGTGAAAATTTCAGATTCATAATCTGCCACAGACTGATTCATGTTCTGCAGCAGTCTTGTAACCTAAATTATTAATCAGAATTCGAGTTTATTTAAAAATGTTTTTTTTTTTTTATTTAAGAACAAGTCTTGGTTTCTCCCCTTCTCGGTCTTAGTGCGCATCTCTCATTGGTATAATCGACACCTGTGCACGTGTGTACTGTTTACTATAACACTGCCCACATGTGTGCGCGTACATCATCTTTTATTTTGTGTTTGTATGCGTGTGTGTAAAGCGCGCATGTAAAGCATTAGAAAGTCTCATTAGAGAGGTTAAAGATTCCTTTACTTTCTCACCCTAGGTCAGTATGCCGTTATGTCTGCGCGTGTGCCCCTTCACACACACACACACACTCTGCTCTACACAGAAACACTGCTCTGTCGCGATTCTTTTCAAAGTTAAAGTGCAGGTTAATTTGTTTTTTATTTTAACTTTACAATAGTGATTCTGTTAGCAGTGTTTCTTGCTAACAGAATCAATGTTTGTGTAAAATAATAGAGAAGGAAGTGTTACTGTGTGAGATGAGAAGAGGGGAGGGGCTGATTCCTCCTTCTCCTCTTACTTTAGCTTTACATACACAGTGTGTGCACGAACAAACGGAAACACTTATCTGTCTGTTTTTTTTAAAAGGTAAAGTGCAGGTTAATTTTTGTTTTTACTTTATATTTTGTATTAATTATTTTATGTATTTATTTATTTGGGCTGTGTAACAAATAATTTGAGTTTCCATTATTTCTTATGAGAAAATTTGATTTATTAGTGTTTTGAAATACGAGCCTGCTTTTGGAACAAATTGTGCTCATAATCCAAGGTTCCACTGTATTTGTTTTCCTTTAGTTTCACTCTGATCTCGATACTCTTTCATTGTATAGTTCAATCAAGTTTTAATAAATGCTGGACTTGAAACTTTGAACATCTTTCAACTTTGTAGTGGATGGAGTTTAGCTTGCTGTCAAACTTCATAAAGGTGAAAACAGGACGTGAAGGGAAGACAGTACACCATTCATGAATTTCCCGACATTTCCTCAACAAAGTTAATGGTTCTGCACTATTCATCCAAGTATTGATAATTTCTTAACCTTTTTCCAGTAATGTTAAATATGTTTAGTTGTTTTAAGTTGTCACAGCTGCGAAAACAGAAATCCTATTGTTTCCATTTAGGATTTGTATTGCGTGTTCTTTTTTTTTTAGTGTTGAATTACCAGTTTTGTCCATGACAGTAAAATCTCTGACCTCAGTCCTGACAGACATGTGCCTCAAACCCATCTCTGTCATCTTCTCACAGACCAAGATGCTTTCTTAAACCGTTTTACCTCAGTTTTCCTTTTTGTTTTTTCAATTTTTCCCCGATTTTCTACCTAATTTAGTCGTGTCCAATTCCTCCCCGTCACTAGGCAGCTCCCACTTTATGGCTACTATTACCACTCACTCCGGATGGCTATCACGTTTTCTCTGAACCACGTGATGCCAGCCGACCTCATCTTTTTCAAACTGCTTGCTCATTCACCATTAGGTGCGGTGTAACACACTTGGAGAACAGCGCTATCCGCTCCTTCCGCTTCCGTGAGCTCACAGACCCCCTGATTGGCTGTAGAGCCGTAATTAATGTAAGAGCACTAAGTACTAATAACTTGCAGTTTGCCATATTTATAATTTAGTTGTTAATAAACAGGTATGCCTGGGTGTTGGGTAAAGTATGTTCGGGTCATAAAATTATCTCTAATTTGAAAAAAAATACGTTAGCATACTTTTTTTTTTTAATCCAGCAGTTTGGTTTGCTAAAGGTATATAAAGTAAATTAACTGAACCTATTAGACTATTCTCGCGAACCTGGATAAAAATAAAAACTTTTGACTGGAGCATGAAGAGAAAAAAACTTGTTTCTCTAAAAATACTAATTTTGTATTTCAGGCAGATTTCTTTTTTTAGCTCGGTTTGTAAGAATTCAAACGGTTTTCAGAATTCCTTGGGGAATTCAGGAAATACTGTTAACATAACTTTACCTTAATTGAAAAGGTAAACGATATTTTTTATACGCCTGCTAGGTAATGTTTTGGTCGTTTTATATATGCTTCTGTAAGTCACATGTAATTTACTTACAGGTTAAGTTAATCATGAGTAACTTTGATTAGCATTGTGTATGGAAATTACTTAATAATAAATAAGCATCTCTGAGTCCTTTATCTATCTATCTATCTATTATATTCTAGCACAGGATAATTCCATTATTGCATTATTTAAGATGCACCGTTATCCAAAAAGTAATGAAATGAAAATTCCATTAATTTCATTTGGACTCAGCAGGTGAACAAAATGATCCGATCATGATCTGTTCTGTTCATTGTTACTCAGCAATGGACAAATCAAGTGTAAATTAATGAGGCAATTGGTTTTACAGTCACATAAGGCAACAACAGTATTGTGTTTTAAGTTTTGATTAGAGCAAACATGGTTCTTTTTTTTTTCTATCAGTTTTCCATTGGTGAACAGAGAGGAGATACATTTTATATGGGTTTCAGATTGTTTTTGTAGACGCCAACCTCAGAAGTTAACTGTTATAGAACAGTTTTGGGTTTATTTTGTCTTTTGCTTACTTTTTTCCCTCCTGCTACTGAAAATTTCACTTGTTCTTTTCTTTGTTGTACTGCTTGGGGATGTCATAGATGCTATTATGAAATGTGTCATTAAAGGACTCAAACTCACCACATACTCCTGCAATAGATCATCAAGATCCTTGTTGAGGTAGATACAAAGTAAGATGTGCTAGATGAAAAAAAAGATAATAATAAATTGGTTTTGTTTTTTTATGTAAAAACTAGACTTGGCTAAGTTAATCAGGATTTGGGCTAAGTTATACAAACATTCCTACACAGCTGCATAATAAAAAGCGAAAAAATATAACCTGCTCCTAAATTAATCATTTTTATTTTATCAGGGCCTGACTGATATCAACACACTGAAGGCCACAGAGGGCACAACAATGGGGATCTACTATATGTACTATTTTGTTTGGCTATATTTTATATATTGCAGAATAATCTTTGCATTGTTGCCTAGCGACTTACCATAAACCTGTTCAGGAAGTTGTGTAAACTATAATATTTTTAAAACTTCAAAATACTAAAATGCAGTGTTTCAGCTTGGTGACATCAATTTGCTACATTTTATGTGGCATTTCAACTTTGACCTTTTAATGTGCGGACACCTGCTGTTGATGGAGGATCTTGATTAAAGGTTTTGAAACAAAACTGTCATTGTTTTTTACGTGGTGGGAAAAGATTAAGTTGCTACACTGATAAAAATATCCATCCTGATCTACTTAAAAAAATTAAGGTAACTTTTTGCATCAGATTATTATGTAGTTCAAGCAAAACCTCTTCTTTGTATTTACTACTTGCATTTCTTTATGTAAAAAATATTTTTTGCTAGTAAAGTCTATTTAATTTCGCAACTAAACCCTACTTAATTTTATAATTTCCCTAGTCATTCTTTTGTGTCCATGCTCTACTTAACTTTAAGAGTTTCAAATATGTATTTTTAATAAAAATTTAACCTTTTTTTTTAAGTTTCCATATTACTTGGAGTGGGGCCTACTTTGTTTTATTAAATGTCGTAGTCTCATTTTAAAGTAAAAAACGCGGCAGTAGCCAAAATGGTGCTACGTTGTTTACGGTGTGTAGCGCGTTTATTTTACTCTGTGTATGGATATCTTCGTGACTGGTGCCCGTACATACAAGCACCAGACATTTTTGTACCTAAATAACCCGGTTAACGACATCCACGATGAGCTGCGGGAAAAGCTACACGACCTCGGTATGCTGCATGAACCAGGCCTCGAAGCCTCTGCGTTGCCTGATGCTGGGGGCCGGAGAAGGGGACATCGGAAGTGGTGCGCGAGGAAGCGGAAGCGCGGCAAGCGGGCAGGAGTCTGTGCTAGGCTAAAAACAAACCCTAGCTGGCTGGCTGGCTCTCCCATCCATCATCTTATCCAACGTCTGCTTCCTGGACAATAAACTGGACTACATCCGACTCCAGCAGGATACACAGCGTGAGGTTAGAGACTGCTGTCTCTTTGTTTTCCTTGCTACTCGGACCACCGTTCTTACCGACATCTTCAACATCTCTCTGAGCAGCGCTGTTGTTCCCATGTGCTTCAAGGCCACCACCATCGTACCCATGCCCAAGAAGTCTTCTGTGTCCTGTCTCAAAGACAACCGTCCCGTTGCACTTTTACCCACCAGCATGAAGTGCTTCGAGCGGCTCGTCATGAGACAAATCAAGACCCTGCTGCCTCCCTCACTGGACCCACTGCAATTTCCGTACCGTCCTAACCGCTCAACGGACGACTCCATCTCCAATACACTCCATCTTGCCCTCACACACTTGGACAAGAAGGACACATACGTTTGAATGCTGTACATAGATTTCAGCTCAGCATTCAACACTATCATCCCCCAACAACTGATCGGGAAGCTGAGCCTGTTGGGCCTGAACACCTCCCTCTGCAACTGGATCCTGGAGTTTCTGACCAGAAGGCCTCAGTCACTACGGATCGGGAACTGCACCTCCAGCACCACCACACTGAGCACTGGAGCCCCACAAGGCTGTGTGCTCAGTCCCCTGCTGTTCACACTGCTGACTCACGACTGTGTAGCAACACACAGTTCGAATCACATCATTAGGTTCGCTGATGACATGACCGTGGTGGGTCTCATTAGCATGAACGACGAGTCAGCGTACAGAGAGAAAGTGCAGAGGCTAACGGAATGGTGTAAAAACAACAACCTGTCTTTGAATGTTGACAAGACAAAAGAGATGGTTGTTGATTTTAGGAGGACACAAGGCGACCATTCTCCGCTGAGCATCAACAGCTCCTCTGTGGAGCTCATCGAAAGCACCAAATTCCTGGGTGTCCACCTAGAGGAGGACCTCAGCTGGTCCCTCAACACCAGCTCCCTACACAAGAAAGCCCAACAGCGTCTCTTCTTTCTTATAAGACTGAGGAAGGCCCAGCTTCCACCACTGATCCTGACCACCTTCTATAGAGGAACTATCGCGAGCATCCTGAGCAGCTGCATCACTGTCTGGTTTGGGAATTGTGCCATATCCGCAAGACCCTACAGCGGATAGTGAGAACAGCAGAGAAGATCATCGGGGTCTCTCTCCCCTCTATTAAGGACAACTACACCATACGCTGCATCCGCAAAGCCACCAGCCTTGTGGCTGATCGGACACACCCCTCTCACACACTTCACTCCTGCCATCTGGAAAAAGGTATCGAAGCATTCAGGCACACACATCCAGACTGTGCAACAGCTTTTTTCCACAATCCATCCGTCTCCTTAACAAAAAGGGACTGGACTGAGAAACACACACGCACACACACAAACATTATCAGTCAGCTTAACTACCTCAAAACATTGAGACTGGACTCACTAATCAACACAAAGCACAAACACACTGACCTACACCACCAAACTATCGTACACACCAATCTGTAAATGCTCTTTTGCACAATATTCATTACTGGACTACTTTTTGCACTAACTTCTTAATTCTTGTCACTACCTCAACTCATCACCTCAACACCTTATTATTATGTTATGTTGTCGCACTGTTGCTTTTGTTTGCACATTTGCAAACCCTGTAGATAGTCTCCCTTAGTTAGTTAGTTTTTGTTAATTTATGTTGTAATTTATGTTAGATCAATCTGTCTTGTCTCTGCTAGCCAGCTAACTAGGCCGCTTAGTTAGCTAGTTTAGTTTTTCTGTTAATTTATGTTGCAATTTTATGTTAGATGTAGAATTTTAGAATTTTATGTTGCATGTAGCACCTTGGTCATGGAGGAACGTTGTTTCGTTTCACTGTGTACTAACTGTATTTGGTTGAAGTGACAATAAAGCCTACTTGAACTTGAACTTGAAGTTACATATACTCACATTATCTAGTTAGGCATTTCTTATATATTATAGTTAAAATACCAGTTCTGTAATTTTGTACTTTGACATGCAACTTCATCCAGCACAAAACTTGAAGTAAGAATCACCCTAAAAAACACTGGGTTAAAAACAACCCAGTCTGTGTTGTTTTTAACCCAGCTGCTGGGTAAATATTGGACTATTGAACCCAAATGCTAGGTCATATTTAACTATAATGCTGGGTTAATTTTACCCAGCAAAATGGGTTATTTATTTATAGTGAATCTGTATAAAAATAAAAAATAAAAAAACATGTCTATTAAACAGTTAAATTACTTTGATATACTGGTCTATTACAAAAAAACTTGGGTTTTGCAAACCATACATATATGCAATAAACAACATCCTATTAAATGTTCTTAGAAAAAATATTTATTTTTCAAAAGCACAAGAACAGATAATCAACAGCAACATCATTACTATACTATTACTCATAAGGGCAGAATGGAGTAATAACACAAATAGGCTGAGGCAGCTTCTACAGAGCAGGATCTCTGTGACCTCAGATATCTTTTCTGCAGAACAAAACTATGCAGCCTTGGTCTCATTTTAACGTACAAACACTGTCTATGACTTTTCAAGTAGGCATCGCTATTTCACAGCAACATTACAAAAAAGTCCTATACAGGAGCACACTGCTTTGGATAGTTAATGTCAAAAATATCAAACGCCTTGAAGCACACATCAACTGCCCCAAGTAGTGTGCATTGCTCCAGAGCCTGTCCCACCAGAATGACGAATGCCTGAGAGCAGCACTGGTCATTATCTCCCAACGTCAGGATGTAGGGGTACGGCCATGACACTTGATACATTTGCATACTTGCCAAAGGGGGAAAGGTATAAAATATTCTTATAACTCGGGAGAAAGGGGGAGAAATTTGACCGCGGAGTAAATTACTAGCTAGTGAAAAACGGGAGGTTAGCAGATGTGTATATTTGTGAGATCAGTATTTTATTGTCTCAAGCAGTGAGATTAATAAAGTTCTAATGTTAATGTGGTTGCTAACACTAGCAACCTAACTAAATGCCTGTGTCATGCTAGCACTACAATTAACAGTTTAGCGTTCATTCATCATTTCACCATCTTCGTCATCCTGCATTTTACAAAGAAAGCTAAAAAGCTCAGACATCTTAGCCATTTCTTTCATACACAGGTGGGGTTCTTTGGCTAACTAGCAGCTATTGTCAGCTAAATTATCCCACCTTAGACCAGCCTGAAAGTTTGTGTGTAACCTAAACACAGTAATAAATGTTACATATAGTAATAATTTTTCAGTCATATGTGACTTAGGTGAGTAAACGTGTATACAGACCTTGTATTTAATGCCATTTTCCCTTAAATGCCAGAGGAGGATGAACCGTTATCAGCAGTGTGGGGGGCTCAAGAGAGACACAAAGCTGATAGCCGCTGAATACACCGGTGAACTTTGGGGGAGGGGCCAAGCGAACTTTAACCCAGCAACTGGGTTACACAAAAACCTACCCAACTCTCTGTAAATAACCCAGAAAAATGACCCAACAGAGGCAACCGAGCGCTTGGGTAGAAAAAACAACCCGTGCATACACTCCTGAACATCCACAGTTCTTTCAAAGTGCACTTGGTCCTGAATCCCCAGGTCGTCTTTTTGCACACGAGGTGAACAGAATGCTCCAAAGAGTTGTTTCCTACCACAGTGAGGCTTTTGATAATTTGATATGGGGTTTCCCATGCTTTTTCCATGGGGAGGCAGTTTTATTTAAACAGAGTAAAATGAACAAGATTATTGCTTGTTGTGTGTGTCCACTTAAAAAGATTGTCAGGGATAACGTAAAACAAAATATGTTAAGTAAAAAATGCTCATTGTCTTGTGTTCTTAACAAATGCAAATTATTTTCTAACTTAGATATATTTATGTAAACGTACAAACTTGATTATTTATTGTTGATTACACAAATTTAATAATGCTACATTTACAACATCTCAGATTTATTTTTTTCAGTGTTGATCGATCAGGAAAATAATACTTTCAAATTAGACAACAAAATGAATACTTGCTGAAAATGTAATTAGAATTTATTTTTTTCATATAAGAATTCATTTTAAATCTCAACATATAAAGGTTTATTGATTAATTTTTAATAATTATAATTCATTAATTCAATTTGATATTTCTTTAAAAAAAATTAAAACATTGGACTAACAAATGAGCTCAAATTACAAGTGATCAAATTATGTTGGAATAAAAAAAAACAGTACAGATTGGGTTAGAATGAAGTGATAACATTGTGTTGGGGGAAATAATTAACTAGTTTAACTTACTTTAGTCCCATCCCTAGCCTATATCTCTATATTTGCACACCTACAGTTTTTGGTGTTTCACCATCCAAGGGGCCATGTCCTTTTTAACACCTCAACATGTAAATATCAGTAAGTGAAAAATGAAATTCTTATCTTTTAGTCATGTGTTGATATCAAATGCAAACATCTTCAGTGTATAACAAAAAAACAAACAAAAAAAAGGCAAATCAGCCTTGCTGTTCCAGTGATTTTGCAAACAACAATTGCAAAAACTATTTCTTCATTATTAGACTAGAACATACAAGGCCTGTAAAGGAAACAATATAGCATGTTTTCTGCATCTATATGTGTTTTTACATTCATAATTATTGCAATTTGTTATATCTATAGTTATTACACATTAATGATTAGGAATGAAATCTACAATGGATATAACATTTCGTGTTTGTACTGTAAATGGGACACTGGGATTAATATTTTATTCAACATCAGCTAGACCCGTCTTCTCTCCTGCTGTACAATCACATCACATGCTAAACTTGATATTTTTTAAACTACCTTAATAAATGACCTTTGTTAATTATCTTATCAATAATCTCATTTGAGCAGTGGATATTGAGATGTATCTGCTGCTCTGTAAAGCCTTTATAACGGCTCTAATCTGAGGTGTTGTTTGTTAATTGGTGATTTCTGGGGCTGTAACAACTGACTGTCGTCGTTGTTACTTAATAACTTAATGCCATATGTTCTTTTCTACTTTTTGAAATCTCCAGTATTGTTAAAAATTATATGGTCGAAACTTTCTTTATCTGACAAAATTGTAGATGCAAGGGAACACACTTTCAAAAGACTATTCAGAATCAGTCTTTTAAATAAACAAATTGAAATAACTGCTTATCACAACGTCTTTTGGTGCAATGGGATTGCTTATGACAAAGAATGTAAGAGAGTCAAAAGACAAATATAGACACAAACAGACTGGGAATAAAGAAAGAAAAACTATAGAGTGTTTTAGAGTGTGTAGATCAGAGTGTGGGTTAGAGAGACCACATGAAATAAATATCTAAATTACTAAATAAAATTACTAAATTACTAAATAAAATATTTTCCAGGGCATGTTTAATATCAACTTAATCCATATTTCATGATGAACGATGTGGTGACATAAGTATCGTATAAGATTATGAGATAACATTTATAGTGTATGATTTTATATTTTGATTGTTCTCCATACATACACAGAGGAAACCTTATCATTACTTCCCAGGCTCTATCTCAGGAACCAAATTCACTTACTTAGGATAAGCTACCCAGCTAGATAAAACCTACTGTATGGCAACCAATTAGGGAAGGCTTAGGCCTGAAGTTGATTAAATGTGATTTAAATATTGAGGTATTACACTTGCAGAACTCATTAATCAGAACAGAGAGTTGAGAAAATTCACTAATATATTATTAGTCATTCAAAATGTGCAGGTTTCATATAAAAGATTTGCATCATACACCAAATAACCTTGTAACCTTGTAGTCCAAATAAGCATTCCATCAACACAAGCAACAAGAGAATGAGAGCAAAAGCCAACACTGAAACGATGAGTAGGCATCAGCACATCTGATCTTTCACGGCTACATTTTTCAGTGCAGAAACTTTATCATATGTTGCAACCAGAAATCATCTTTCATTCCCTACATCTCTGGTTTATTAGAAAATTGTTTCTCTGACCTCTATCTTACTATCTCATTCTCCATCAGTTCCTCTCACTGTTTTGGAGACATTTTGATCCACTCGTCTTTACAACATTGCCTCAGTTTGTTTGTTTGATGGCATTTGTTTATGCGCAGCTTTTCTGATCCCACCAACAGCATCCTGGTTGGGTTGAATTCTGAGCTTTGACTTTGACATTCAAACACCTTCTACTTCTTAAGCTAATAAAATTTGTTGGTATGTTGGGGGACATTCTCCTGCTCCATGAGCCAGTTTGCTACAATAATGTAGCATCAACTCAATGACTTATAACATATTACCCTCCTCTGAAGCAGTGTTTCCCAACCTTTCTAGAGCCACGACACATATTTTACATGAGAAAAATCCCATGGCACACCAACAAAAATGTCATAAAAAGTATATATAATAAAATATAACTATTATCTAGTCTCAACTTACTCATAATTTACTTACTTAGTGAGAAACATGTTTTGTGCACAAAAAGCTAATATACTCGTAAAAATTGGAGATCTTCTTTAACAGCTCTGAGTCTCTCTCTCTCTCTCTTTTGTAATTTTTTAAGCTGTCATGCTTGAAAAGCCCAGCTCACATAGACAGGTTTTGGAAAATGGGAGCAGAGCTGAAATAGCTTTTCCCCACACAGCAAGCATAACGGAGTCAGCTTAGTTGGTCCCACAGTAAAAGAAAATCCAAAGGAAAGATAACTTTCATTATATTGTCTTGGAATTACCTTTTTTGCATTTTTCTGACCACTGCTCATACTAGGGCCTTCATCTGGGTCAGAAGAATGCAAATGGGTCTGAATTTTCTCCAGGACCCAGTTTGGATTGTGTACCTTTTTTTTTCAAATGCAGAGTCCTCCATGTTGAGCACCTCTTATAATTGTAGAGGCCAACGGTAACTTGTATGAATCTCATAATGTCTGAATAAATTTAATATTAAAATATTTATACAAATTTTTCTTTTACTGAAGTGTTTATACATTTTTTTATTGGAGGGCTCTATATTTAATTCAGTTTTTTAAATGGCAACAGGTAGATACATACTGTAGGTTAATTAGCTACATGCTGCTTTAATTTACTATATGGTTCTGGCATATAGAAAATTATTTGCAGTAAATAAATAATAATTTTTAGGCCAATTAAGTGAAATTGGATAATTTTCCACGGTACCTCTGATGATCTCTCATGACACACCGTGGAACAGTGGTTGGGAATCACTGCTCTGGAGAACAACCCGAGAGCAATCAAACTCAATTCCACTGGGCTGAGATACCACATAGACTGAAGCCAAGAATGAAGAACACAAACACATCAAGGAATCTATCAAGAGCAGTGGCTACCTAAACTGGACTTTTATTAAAACTACAAAATCCAGTAAATGTCTTTCCACAACAGATAGTGGTGACAAGAACTACAAACTTAGTGTAAGTGTCATGCCGTCTATTGCCGGAGTATCTGAAGTAGTTTCAACAACTAAAACATTTCAATCCTTGCAAAAGACTAAAACAGAAGCTGGTGCACAAAAATAAAACACCAGACATCAGCAGAGCAATGCAGTGTACACAGTACATTTTTACTTTAGAAAAATTTTAAGTACACTGAAAAAAATGATACTTTGGATTAACTTAAAAAAAAATTGTTCAAGCTGTTACAAGCAATTTTTTTTCTTTCTCTCAAATCAAATGTTAGAATATTCTTTAAGGTTTAATTTTGATTAAATATAAATAGATTTTTAAGTTTTCCCAAAGCAAAAGAAATTCATCCATCCAAATCAGAAACAAAAGTTATTACAATGCCTTAGGCCAGTCAAACTTATTTTTCTACTTTCTAAAAACTTGATTATATCACTTTAGAAAAACCTAAGATTTAACATTATATTTAAGTTTAGTGTTTACCTTGAAAGAAACAACTCTACATGAGAAACAACTCATGTAGTATAAAGTAACAGGAGTAAATTATAGTAGTAATCTTTTTCATTATTCTTAAGTAAAAAATATGATTACGTACAAACTTAATTTTATGAATTATACAATATATATTCTTTTCTAAAAAAGAAATGTAATTATCTCTAAATCAAAAAAGTTCATTTATGTAGAGAAGTTACATTTATAAATATAGTAAGCAACCTTTTAAAATAAAATACGTTTAAAAATGAAGATAATGAACACACAAGTTCTCCTCCAAAAACATTTATTACCATCCTTGAAACGATACATTACCTTTTCTTTTTGTTGTACTATTATTTCTCCAATTAAAAGACAGAAAACAGATATAAAATAAATAAAACAATGCATTTTTAATAACTTAATCTTAAGAACTGTATAAACCTATTTGCCAACCATGTAAAAATCTGACAATTGTTTGACAAATGAAGTGACCAAAAAGTTTATATTTTACTGTCAATAAGCTATACATTCCCTAAATATTTTCTACAGGGCCACAAAAGTGTGTTTGAGTTTACCAAGATAGCTAAAGTTTAGCCCATATATGAGGCCAAACAACATGAAACATTCATGTGCGACTGATAGAAACTCAATAAGTCACAATCCCGATTTCATGTGGTCTTCTTCCTCCCTGAGGACAAACAGGGTTATTTCTGCCTGAGCGTCATCTTTCTGAACAACCTAATAAAAGAAAGGACATTTGTTAAACAAGTTGCTCTACTTGGCAAAACAGTGTCTGATGTATGCATGTAAAAATAAATTAATGTTCCATATAAGTGCAAAAAAACTACTGATTGTAAAAAGTATACTGATTGGAAGCTCACAGGTTCAAACCTGAGCACCACCAAAGCTGCCACCTGGACCTTAGAGCAAGGCTAATTTATCAATTCAGTAATATTTTTCAGTTCTAAGATTGAAATGCCTTATAAAAAAACGCTTACCAGTGCTTAATCAGTTGGTCCACATCTTCCACTAAATACACCATAAGACATTTCAGGAGATACTCTCTTCATACATTCACCTCCAGGCTCTAAGCATGTAAAAACAAACATAGTATTTTTGGTTATGTTAGATTTATATTTATTATTTATGTAAAATTAACATGGCAGACATTGAAACCTGTATTCAGACAGCATACACTAACCTGTGAACAAATTAAACTAAAATGTTTTATTCTGATAGTAATTTAGTGCGTCACGGCCAACTTGATTTGGATGCCTTGCTCAGCTCCTGTGGTTTCCATTCACAATATATATATATATATATATATATATATATATATATATATATATATATATATATATATATAATTTGACACCAAGCTAATTTCTGCTTTTTTGAGCAAGTACATACCAGATCAAGAACTTAAAGATGAAGATTATATCTTTGGTCTTCTCTCTGACCATTCCTTTCTTGTTTCTGATTATCTCAATGAGTTTGTAGTGTTGCTTGTTCGAGGAAACCAGCAATCTTGCTTGAAGTGGAGCAGTTATAATTTTCAGAAACCCATTACTGATCTAAAAAAAAAACTGAACAAAAAAATTTTTTTAGCAAATCTTAATTACAGTGTGTATAGAAAGAATCACTCCCCCACACACCTTTAAAATAACTGCATTCTGTTTTTTTGTGCTCACTACTGATAATACAATAAACCCATGAACATAATTCAGTTTTGCAGGATAATTGAAATTATTCTCTGAAATTATCAGATAATTCAACTACTAATTTTCAGTGCTTCGTCATTTTCAGGGAGTTTATTTTAGGATATTTAGATTACACTGACATTTAACAAATTCACGGCAATTCTATTGTATCATTTCCATTTCAAAATTTATCCACATAATGTTTTTATTTGTGCATTTTCGGACCGAATTTCTGCAGTATGGGTAAAGTAATGGCCTTTCAGAAAAGCTAAAAAACCTGTAAACACAAAAGTGAATAAAGATTTCATGTTTACTTTTAAACTTCATGACACAGTAATGGCTAACCTCAGCTTGTTGGTCTGTGTAAACACTAGCTGAAAGTGGGACAGTGCTCCGCCCATTAATCCAACCTAATACTATCAAGCAATTTGGAAGTTTGTATATAATTGTATATATAAATAATTTACTGTTTTGAGTTTTATTTCACATTTAATTTACATGGTTAATTTAATCGGTTGGCCTGTTGTACTTGTAGTAACGTTAAATCAACGTGTCAAAAATTGCTGCCAGTGTTTATATACTGATAACCTTAAAAACGTGTGATAAAGTGTTACCAGTATGTCAGGAACATGTGCTTATGCCCCGTTTCATACGAGGTAATATAGTTTTAGCGATATTACATTACTTACACGTTAGCAAGTCCAGAAGGTTTTAGACATAACTATAAGTACTACAAACAGCACTCACTTCAAACTGGCTTGTTCTGTGTTTAGGTCACTTTCCTATTAATTTTTCACGGTACTTAAACGTAATTAATTTCATGTTATTCGGCACAGCCGACTTAGCGTAGAAACTCCGGTGTTTTTGAAAATAACCGCGTTAGTTCGCTAATGCTACTGTAGGTAATATAAGTGTTTTTAGCTAGTAAACACGGACACAAAATGCAATCTAGTAAACACAGACGCAAAACTCAATCTACAAAGTAGTTGTTCCTGACATAAATCATAAATTTGCTCATGGAAGAGATACATTTAACATAAAAATGACATGAGTTTGCTTTCTTACCTGTTGTTTTCTTTGAAAAACTATGGCCGCCAGCAAACGTGATTCAGTCCGCAATAATACTACGTCATAAGGGCACGTGACACGGCGAACTTTTGGTTTGAAGAAAAAATGTCCTTTGAGTGAACGGATACATTTGAGTTTAAACAGGGGCTTCGATGTTTGCTTTTAAGCAACGTAAAAATATCAGTTTCGTATAGGAAATAAAAAATTTCCATCAGATCAATGTAGAAACATTCTTTGTATCAATGACACAGCAGTTTCACTTTTTTGAGTGCAGATGCCTGGATGATAGCAGAAAAGACTGAAACAGAGATGAGCTGGCCAAGAACGTCCAAGAAAAAACAAGAAGACAGTTTGATTATGATGGAGAAGATCAAACTCAGTTAACTGATGAAGAGCAGTTCAAAACTTACTTTATTCTTCAGTTAGTAGATACAGCACTTATGACAGTAAGCAAGATTTTTACATTTAAAGAGCATCCATGAGTTGTATGGCTTTCTCTACTTCATGAGATACACAGTGCAGAGAGGGAGGCTGAACGAATGCTGCTGCAGACTGGAGAAAACAATACAAGATGTTGATGCTGGTGACCTGAGGCTGGAGATCAAGAGTGCCATCAGATCCTTTCCTACAAACATCACAAAAATATATGAAAATAGCATTTAAGAATAAGAAAGTTAAAAGATAACAAGAGACAGAAAGACAAAGGAGAAGAGAGAGAGAGAGAGAGAGGGAGAGAGAGAGAGAGAGATCCAAGCCAGACAAAGTGAAGAAGAATAAGATGGAGACAAAGAGGGGAAAGGCAGTGATAAAGATAAGAGGTAATCATTTTAACAAGTATTCTTTGGTATTATTTGTGTCACAGAAGACAGAGGCCTTTTACTAACTATTATTCTGCTGATCCTGCTGGAATACAAAGGTAACTGATCTGTAATATCAGATATGTAAACTGAAAATGAGGTACATTCTAATTACAAAAAAATATTGTTCGTGAATGAATGAAAGTTAATGCATTAATTAACCTCTTAATATGTTTTTTCGTTTTTCTTTTTTTTCCTTCAGGGCTGTTTTAGACATCTAGATAAGATTGCTGTGGTGTGATGAGTGAAGAGAAGTTTAAGGTAGGCTTTAAAAAACTAAATGCAGAGGGCCCCATATCCATGTTCGCCTTGAGCCCCAAAATTGCTAAATCCGCCACTGGCTAACATACGTTTTATAAAAAGTAGTTGCGTTTCATCCATTACCAGAATTTTGAAACATTTCCAATTATCTTAGAAAATACACATATAGCAAAAATATGTCTGTTTATTTTGCATAGATTATTTAATTCTAGTAGTAATTGAAGTACAGTGGAACCTCGGATTACGAGTAACGTGGTTTACGAGTGTTTTGCATGACGAGCAACAATTTTTAATAATTTTTTACTTGAAAAACGAGCATTGTCTTAGTTAACGAGCACCGAGTATCATGTTTCACGCATGCGCTTCTTGTTTTAACAACGAGCGTTACGTCATCACAAGTGAGCCAACGTTTTTTCTCTCTCTTGCAGCAGAATTGTAGGTAATCGTCTCTCCTGCTGGGTGAATACACACACGCGCTGTGTGTGTGTGTGTGTGTGTGTGTGAGATGTGCGTGCGCGCGCACACACACACACACATTAACGGAGAGACCGTTTTTAAAACCGTTTAAAATTTAGCAAGGAAAATCGCTAGTCACACTCGCGTGAGTGCATACTAACAGGATTACTACTGTAAAGTAAAACAACAACAACAACAACAACAAAAATTAAACAGCCCCTCACCTTTGAAAACAGTCGCGACAGAGAAGAGTTTGTGTGTTTATTTGGCAACCTGAGAGACGGGGAGCTGTAAAGCCGAGACCTATCGTCTCCCCTGCTGGGTCTTAGTGCCTGCAGTGTTTTTGCGTGCGCGTGTTTGTGTCTGTGTAAGGCAGGGAGTTTGTGTGTTTGTTTGGCAACCTGAGAGAAGGGGGCTGTAAACGCGAGCGACCCCCCCTTCACCCCCCCCCCCTCAGGTTGCCAAATAAACACACAAACTCCTCTCTGTCGCGATTGTTTTCAAAGGTGAGGAGCTGTTTAATTTGTTTTTTGTTGTTGTTGTTTTACTTACAGCAGTGATCCTGTTAGTATGCGCTCACGTGAGTATGACTAGGAATGTTCCTTGCTAATTTTTAAATGGTTTTAAAAACGGTCTATCCGTTAATGTGTGTGTATGTGTGTGTGTGCGTGCGCGCACATTTTACACACATACACTGCATGCACAAACGAAAAACCCTTATCTGTTGGGGTTTAATTTTACATTTTTTTAAGGTAAAGTACAGGTTAATTTGTTTTATTTTTACTTTATATTTTGTATTAATTATATTTATGTATTAATTTTTTTGGGCTGTAGAACGAATAATTTAAGTTTCCATTATTTCCTATGGGAAAATTAAATTTGGTTTAAGAGTGTTTTGGAATACGAGCCCACTTCCGGAACGAATTAAGCTCGTAATCCGAGGTTCCACTGTATAATAGTTGCAGTTTCAAGAACAAATTCTAATGAGAGAGAAAGCATCAAAATCCTGGGTCGCTCGCACACTATTGGGTAATGAGTAAATAATAAAGAGCAGAACGTGGGGAGGGGAAGCATAAAGGAGAGCGCGCGTGTGTTGTGTGATGGGAACTTAAACTACAGAGATGGATCAAACTGACACACATTAACTAGCAACCTAGAGGACAGGGTGAAAAATCTGAGTCGTTTCCTCAGGCTCCCTGAAAAAATTAATACATAAAAATAATTAATATAAAGTAAAAATAAATCAAATTAACCTGCATTTTACTTTAAAAAAATAAATAAAAATAAATCTTGACAGAAAGTGTTTCCTTTTATGCACGCAGGTGCTGTGTGTGTGTGTATGTGTGTGAAGCTAAAGTAAGAGGAGAGGAGGAATCAGACCCCCCCTCTCCCTCCTCTCCTCTTACACGCTAACCTCTCCTCCTCTTATTTAAGTTTCACACACACACAAACACACACATATACACATTAACGGTGTAAAGCTGCTTTGCGGCAATGAAAATTGCTAAAAGCGCTATACAAATAAAATTGAATTGAATTGAATTAACGAAAAGACTATTTTATTGAAAAAAATAACAAGTAACATCGCTTGGAACATTGATATCACTGCTGTATTACTGCTGTAAAGTAAAAATAAAACAAATGAACCTGCACTTTACCTTTGAAAAGAATCACGACAGAGCAGTGTCTCAATTAGAGAGAGAAAGAGATGTGTGTGTCTGTGTGTGTGTGTGTGTGTGTGTAAAGGCGAGAGGAGGAGGTGTGTGTGTGAAGGGTCACGGTGTCCAAGCGAGAAGCTAGTATACACACATAAGTGCAGGCTGATACAGAGAGAGAGAAAGGGAAAATAGACTTTTAACCTCTCTAATGAGACTTGCTTTTGCTTTACACGCATGCTTGTACACACACACGTGGTCACAGTGTTATAGTTAACAGTACATGCGTGCACGGATGTTGATTATACAACTAAGACCCAGCAGGGGAGACGATTACCCACAATTCCACAGCGCAAGAGAGAGAAAAAAATGTTGTCTCGGGGTAAAGCTGTATAGACGGTGAGTGAGTGAGTGAGTGAATAAACGGTTTCACTTATTAAAATCACCTTCGTATGTGTGTGTGTGTGTGTGTAAACATTCTTAGTAGCCTATATCATGCTATCTTTAAAGATATTTCTCAAATATAGTCATAATGTTAGCCTAGAACTCCAATTATGTGGAGTTTGCAAAAAAAACAACAACAAACAAGTAATAACTGGAAATAACTTCAAAAAGTTCATGACAAACATATCCAATAATGACAAAGCAAAAATCAAGGTGACAAAAAGCAAAACTTTAAGCATAACTTTGCGTAATTCCATTTTAAAGGTCCTACACATTATATTTTTCATTAAATTTTAATATGATCTTTAGGGTCCTAATGAAAAGTTTGTATTATACGTTAATTAAAAATTCAAAAGGATTGTGTAAAAAAAACACTACTTTTACCCGGTAAAAACTAGCTCTGTTCTCAGCAACCTGTTTCAGTACATGCTAATTTAAATGCTCATGACCTCTGCTGAGCCCGCCCCCGTTCTGTGGGGCGTGACACGTCGGGTATAGCGACGGAAGTGTAGTCCAGTGCGGGCAATGCTTTGGACTGCATTACCCACAAAGCATTGCCACAACGCAGTGCTTTGTGGGTAATGCAGTCCAAACTGGAAAACTATGGATTATAGAGCCCGAGCCTGTTTTCTTTAGTCGTTTTTGGTTTGATTTAAGTACGGAACCTACGCGGAAGTTTGTAATATCGCCTGACAACGCAGAAATTAAAAGAATGGACATGCATCGACCCGTTTGTCTTTCTCATCACTGCATGTGCATGAATTAACGGGCTGTTGCGCTGCCGCGAGCAACAACAACAAAAGCGGAGAAACTTACCGAGAGAGATACAAACGCGATGTGTTTACTGATGTGTTTACATGACTTCTTAATCTTCGACAGACATCGTTATAAACCATCTAACGTAACAAAGGTAAGCATAATATAGTTTTCCGACTACGTACACAGTTTGCAACTAGACAATCACCTTAATGCATTGTTTATTATAAACGGGCGATTAGGGATTATATAGAGACGGATGTACATAGAGAAGAAGCCATAACCATGTTCTATGAGAGTGTAAGTTAACTTACACTCCGCATTCATCGTGATTATTAGAAAAGGCGATCTGCAAAGAGTCATAGTAAAATAAATCACACTCACTGAGCCTGGTGAAGATGAAGCAGGAACACGAAGCGTTAGTACAGATCCATTTTTTAGAAGCAGCTTCCTAGTAAAACCAGCTTTATATTGACCCGCGTTTATAAAGCAGTCTGGTGAAAAATGAGTAGTGCAAACATGAACGCATTTAGGTAAATCAGCGGGGACGTTAGCTTTAAAAACTAAATTCAGCCACTGCGTCCTCAGTGGCTCAGATACCTAGCCCTAGGTAGGTACCCTAGGTCACTAACACTAGGTAGTGAATGACGACTGCTGTGTTCGCTATTACACCCAACAACTGTACACAACACTCGCTTAGGCGACATTTTGCTCCAGCGGCGAAAAACAATGGCCGACAGCTTCTTCTCACTCGGGGCGGGTCTTTGCTAAAACACCAGTGTCAATCAACTAGTGTAGAAGCGGCCTCTGTCGGTTTGGCGTCACATCGACAGGCTTTTGCGATTGGCCTGATTTCAGAAGGGGGATGTTACTGTAATAAACGAAAAGAAAACCACTGGGCGGCTCTTTATCATCGTAGAGTGGTTGTGTATGCTCTCTCCTAACACACAGTTTAGTCCAAACAGCTTAAAATAGTGCATGTAGTGCTGTATGACCCCTTTAATAAAACGTTTTTTTTCTTTAATAAGACTTATAACTAAAATGTGACCTTGTGTACTGCCAGATGCAAATTCAACCTGTTATACAGGGCGAAACACATTATACTGTATGTGTATGTACAACATGTTTTTTCTTGTATTTTCATCTTCAGTGTTTACTTTTTAACCAGAACTTTTACAAAGCTTAATTACATTGTCACAAATCTGTTAAAAAAATCTCATATTTCATTATTAATAATAATTTTTCCATTAAGACCCATAGTTTGTCAGTACAGAATAATGCACTGTTTTTTTAAAGGGGTCATACAGCACTACATGAACTATTTTAAGCTGTTTGGACTAAACTGTGTGTTAGGAGAGTGCGTACACAACCACTCTACGATGATAAAGAGCCGCCCAGTGGTTTTCTTTTCGTTTATTACAGTAACATCCCCCTTCTGAAATCAGGCCAATCACAAATGCCTGTCGATGTGACGCCAAACCGACAGAGGTCGTTCCTACACAAGTTGATTGACACTGGTGTTTTAGCAAAGACCCGCCCCGAGTGAGAAGAAGCTGTCGGCCATGGTTTTTCGCCGCTGGAGCAAAATGTTGTGTACAGTTGTTGGGTTTAATAGCGAACACAGCAGTCGTCATTCACTACCTAGGGTTAGTGACCTAGGGTACCTACCTAGGGTTAGGTATCTGAGCCACTGAGGAGGCAGTGGCTGAATTTAGTTTTTAAAGCTAACGTCCCCGCCGATTTACCTAAATACGTTCATGTTTGCGATAATCATTTTTCACCAGACTGCTTTATAAACGCGGGTCAATATAAAGCAGGTTTTACTAGGAAGCTGCTCCTAAAAAATGGATCTGTACTAACGCTTCGTGTTCCTGCTTCATCTTCACCAGGCTCGGTGAGTGTGATTTATTTTACTATGACTCTTTGCAGATCGCCTTTTCTAATAATCACGATGAATGCGGAGTGTAAGTTAACTTACACTCTCATAGAACATGGTTATGGCTTCTTCTCTATGTACATCCGTCTCTATATAATCCCTAATCTCACGTTTATAATAAACAATGCATTGAGGTGATTGTCTAGTTGCAAACTGTGTATGTAGTCGGAAACCTATATTATGCTTACCTTTGTAACGTTAGATGGTTTATAACGATGTCTGTTGAAGATTAAGAAGTCATGTAAACACATCAGTAAACACATCGCGTCCGTATCTCTCTCAGTAAGTTTCTCCGCTTTTGTTGTTGCTCGCGGCAGCGCAACAGCCCGTTAATTCATGCACATGCAGTGATGAGAAAGACAAATCGAGTCGATCATGTCCATTCTTTTAATTTCTGTGTTGTCAGGCGATATTACAAACTTCCGCGTAGGTTCCGTACTTAAATCAAACCAAAAACGACTGAAGAAAACAGACTCGGGCTCCATATTCCATAGTTTTCCAGTTTGGACTGCATTACCCACAAAGCACTGCGTTGTGGGGGGGGGGGGGCTCAGCAGAGGTCATGAGCATTTAAATTAGCATGTACTGAAACAGGTTGCTGAGAACAGAGCTAGTTTTTACCAGGTAAAAGTAGTGTTTTTTTTACACAATCCTTTTGAATTTTTAATTAACGTATAATACAAACTTTTCATTAGGACCCTAAAGATCATATTAACATTTAATGAAAAATATAATGTGTAGGACCTTTAAAATAACAAATTTATTGTCACTACAGTACATGATGCAGAAAAGATTATGCTTTTATCACATCTACTGTAGGTTAGATTTCTGAAATGCCGTACTGTTTGGATGTCCTTATCTCATGCTCTAAGCATAAACCTGGGCTCATAATAATAATAATAATATATTAAACCCCTACTGTTATACACTCCCGGACAGTAGGTGGCGGTATGCACCTGAACACATCAGTTTGCGACCCGCCAGTTAACTCAAAGAAGAAAAATAAGCGGACAGTTTATATGTGTCCTGACTCACGCTGTTCATTCGCATCAACATTTTGCTTTGATATTTTACCTCAGCATTAATAATTAACGTCAGCGTTATATATTTTCCCTCAGGTTTTACTGTGTGATGTCGATAATCGCCTCCACACTGAGATGTTACTGACGGATTTTTACAGAGACTGTTTGATGAGATGAATTAAAACTCCAAGCTTGTTGTGTCTGAGGTAAGTTCAGCTGAAAACGGGGGGTTACCTACTTGTTTTTTAAATTAATGGTTTAGTTCACAATTATTTTAAATTTCCAAACATTCGTTTTTCCGGCACAGTGTAAAATATTAGATATAATGTGTGTATGTAAGTAAGGACAGCAGTTTATCATGTAAGATACCACTTTGCAGACAATAAACAAAATGAAAGGAAACATCTTTACAAACAAATTAAGCTTTTGATAAACAGCTGTGGGAAATTTGAGGCAAGGTCCTATTTACAAATGCAAATTAACATCTCCCAAAATTATTCCAACATATCTGTGAAACTACAAGCTAATTCTTTAACTTGCACGTTTGTTTAAAAGTTTTTCCAAAACATTAAATCTTGATTCACAAACTCGGGCACAACAATCAGAATAAGAACACAACTTGTATGTAATAATATTGAAATTATGCTTTAGTTTTGTCTTGTTGGTGTGAGGTTTTGGTCGTTGAATGCAAACTTTAGGCCAGTGTTTCCCTTTAACATCAAACTTACCAGATGACTGGGATTTTGCTGCTACTGGCAAACTTGTGCAAACCAGTGGTGAACATGTTTACTGGGAGTAGCTGACTTTTCATTATTGCCAGAAGGTTTTTGGAAATGTCTCGCTAGTTGAAAACACTGGCAATTTTTGGCAAACTAAATTCTTTGCCAAAAATGAACTGAAAGCTTGCTGCAAACCTTTCATGTTTGTAATGGAAAAACAAAAAGAAGACTGTGAGTCCTTAGAAGAGCTGCAGGACACTCAGTAAATGCTAATTTTATTTTAAAACTGTGCACATTTTACCTGAGGAGTAAAAAGGGACAATATACCAAATCCTGACTTTGTTTTATGTTTACAGTAATAAAATGAAAAAAAAAAAAAATGAAATATTTTATTTGTTTGTGAGGTGTAGGCTGCACTTTTTAATTTTTGATACAATACAAATTCTATAAAATAATGAAACAGTTTGAGATTTGTCATTGTACTTATAAACAGAGTTTTTGAAGACTAAACAGGATGATCTATTAAAGCGATTATATTTGTAGATTTTGTTGAGTGTAACTTAAACTACAGATCTTGCTATAAAAAATGCACGTTTCGAGAAACGGGATCCCACGACTTGCAACGACTGTGCGCGGCAAGCTTTGAAAATGCCCTTCATTACCTGTAGGGGGCAGTCGTGTTTCAGTCTGAAGTATTGTGTCTACTGAGCCAAAAATGTTTTCTCTCTTTGGTGCCCATTGACAGCAAGCGACGGAGCTCATAAACGTGTCGAGCTCAAACTATAAATACTGATATGTATTTCTTCTTCATTTTTTTCTCTCCTTCATTTTCTTCTCTCCTTCAATGATGATACTTCTTTGACTGCGCTTTCTCCATTCAGTATTATAACTATTAGTGCTCCGAATGTATTATTATTATTGTAACGCACCCGCGCGTGTGCAAAACGACTACAAAGATGTATGATATGTTAGCCTAAAACATTATTGTTTTATTGTATTTAGCCACTTTAACTATGCACTACACCAGAATCTCTCCAGAGAGAAAGAGGGGAGAGATTCTGGTTGACTTTTTAAATGCAGATTGACCTGTATATCAACCTACATGCCAAGCGCGCGTGGACACACACACACACACACACACACACACACCTCTCCCCGCGAAAACAACGCAAGTAGCGTATATACGGTACATGTATTTGTCTTTGGTGCATTTCTGGCCAAGAATGTCTGCTTTTTTATTGATAAATCACGAGCGATTAGCAGCCTTTTGATCAAAACGCTGCCTTTTGCAAAGTGAAAGTACGAGCTGTTTCCGCATGGCAAAGAACAGCTTTATTTATTTCAGTCATAAATTCACAATCACATTCCGGCTATTATTCCCAGCCGTGGTTAAATAATGGATGAAATAATTATTCAATGCTGGACACAGACAGCAAAAAACATGATGAAAAGCCCTAAGCACTTTGTGTTCATAAAATAATATTTACTTAATATGATATGTATATTGTTTATTCATGTCTTCTGATGATGGCCACACATTTTTTACGTTTTAAATGAGATATGTTGGCATATTTACAAATCAAAACATTCACATAGTTAACACTATCAGATTATAAGGTAGCCTACTATCAGGAAATTTCAAGGCCATTTAACCCAATCATTGCCATGTCTTTCATTGTTTTGTCTCTGTTAAGACATTACCAAAACTATATAAGAAACTTATTAGGAATTTTAAAGCACGATTTTGGGAATCTTATTTCATCATTATGAAAATAATATAAAGCACATATACACACATTTAATATGAAAGATCGGTTGTTCTAGGCTAACAAATTATACACAATTCTTCATAGTACTTGTACTTGGGTTTTTGGATAAATTCCTTCCATGCGCCATTTGGTGGATATTCAGTGAGGCACAAAACATTTATTTAAATTCCCGAATGTTGCTTACGGCAAGTCGTGGCACGCCGCGCGCCAAATTGTGGCATCTCGCGGGAAACGCGCACATTTTTAATGGCCACATCTGTACAAGTGAAAACCCAACCATGACCCAGTTTACAGTGAATAAAGTTGTTTATTGAGACCTAAAAGTGAAGCTTAGATGAATGTAAATTTATTAAAGCATTTAACCATTTTAAACAAAGAATATAGTGTTTTATCATTGCCATAACACTATGAACATTTGCTCATGTGCTCAGTATGGCTATTCATGCTAACAACCTTTGAAGAGAGAAACTCCTAGTCTACAATAACAAAGTAAATACTCAACTCATTTGCTTTAACTCTAATATTTTGGCAAGGGATAAAACGATTTTGTTTTCACCAAAACCATATAAATGACCTGGAACTTCTATGTTTTTGTGGTGTTCTGAATGTTTTTTAATAACCTATATAATGTTTTTTAATAGATTTAAGGCTTTGTGGGTTTTTGAGATATCCTGCTTCTGCTGCCTCACAAATCAATAATTTTCTGGTTTGTGATGCCCACGATGTCCTATGAGTTAAACGTAGGACAGGAGCTGACAGTTTAGTGAAAGGGCTAGATGCTCTGTTTTACTGTGCTGTAGTGATCAAATGTCTGGAATTTATTGTCTACTGTACCTGATCTCTTGTTTGTTGTAATGGAGACACAAGTCCATGCAGAATTGATTGTTCATACAGACTTCCAGTTACACTACAGTTCATGGAAAACATATTCCAAAATTATAAACCTGTTAGCAGCCTAGTGGCTAGTTAATGTATAATTCTAATAATTTGTATTTTGTGTCTTTATCTGTTTGCAGGTTTCAAAAGTTACCCTGGAGGTGAGCAGCTTTTGATCAGGTAAACATAAATGTGAATGTGAAAACTTATTCCATTTTAAAAAACATTACTAAAACAAGTCCTCAATGTGAAAGAGGTATTTGTTTTACTGGATGCATCACCCTACATAGCTGTGCTGGCATCTGTGCTCTGTCTGTATCAGACTTGCTTATTAGTCTTGGCATCATTTACAGTACTATATGGACTCTCAGATTGGTTATTTGGAATCTATCGTTAAGGTTCAATCAAATGATTTAAGTGTCTATCAAAGACGTGGTGACTCTGAAAATGCCTCTTTGTGGTCTGCATGGAATGCATGTGGTGACTGGTGACAAACCAAATGTGTGTTATGTCTTATATTTTTCTTTTTTGTATCCTCGCCAAACCTTAATGACATTCTTGCTGACTTCTCCAGCAAAGCCACAAAAAAGTGTCTTATCTTCCCATAACTGTGAAGTTCAACAGATAAAGCTGGGGATTATGTTGCTCATACAAGATGAATGAGGTTTTTATAAAAAGCACAAAAATGTTACTTCTCCAGTAACATTTTTTAAATTCTTATTATTCTTTGTGGCAATGTGGAGATCAGTTGGTTCATTTGGTTTAAGTCAAGATTTCTGACAGAAGTGACACAGACACCAGAGTTGGAGATCACATAGGCGTTATCTAGTTTAACCACAGCAGGAGCATTGTTTATAAAGCATTCTTCACATGCAAGAAATAAGGGGATCATTAAAATGGTCAGTTAGGACAAGGCTATGGCAACAGCGTTTTAGGAGTGTGCTAGGTTGAAAAGAAGTGGGATGGATCTGATGAGGGGAAAATTCATAGGTAAATATGGAAGTATAATAGTGCCAAAATTTCTCAAAGCAAAATAGCAGGTTGAATTACATGAACTGAAAAAAAAACGTGTTGCAATAAATGTTTAAATTTTTCTGCATTGCAATTTGATCTGAATTGAAAAAAATCCTTAGAGCATTTACAATGTTTGAAATTTGTGCCACTGCAATTTATTGTGGTTGTATATTTCAAGTGAAAATGTAATCCAAGCATTTAAAATTCAATGCAAAAATATTCAAGTTACTAAATTGCAGTTCAAATATATTTTCAAGTGTTAAAAATACAATCTTCATTATTTTTCAATCTTACAAATTCAGGTCGACAAAATTCAGGTTGCAAAAATTCAGGTAATAAAATTCAGGTTGCAAAAATTCAGGTAACAAAATTCAGGTTGCCAAAATTCAGGTAACAAAATTCAGGTTGCATTGTAAGGATTTTTTTCAATTCAGATCAAATTGCAATGCAGAAAAATTCAAACATATTTATTGCAACACGTTTTTTTTCAGTTCATTTAATTCAACCTGCTATTTTGCTTTGAGAAATTTTGGCACTATTATACTTCCATAGGTAAAGATGTTTAGTACATCTTGAGCTATACATACACACACACACCGAACTATACTGAACTATGTTGCTGGCCAGATGGAACACAGACTCCCTCTACCAAACACTCATTCTGACATCAGTTTCACCTAACAAATTACATAGCCCATGGTCCTGGAGCAGAGGGGTAAAACGGACAAGTGTGGGTCAGATCAGGTGTGTACATTAAGCTGGAGTGAATCATTGATTTGTGTTGCACTATGCTTTTACACAAAACTGCACTAAACAAGAATTCAGTAAGCATTTAGTCACTCATCTTACAGACTGCATGTGCATGTTCTGTGTCATTTTACTAGCCTTTTAGCTTAAAGTTTAGGTATAATAAGTAACTTGTTACATTTAGCCCTTGTTCATACTTTAAGCCCGTATCTGATTTTTGGCATATCATATGATTGAAATCATCTTGAAATTAGATCCAAGCTCAATGAGTTTTTGTGTAGTCTGAACAATAACAAAAATTTAAATAAATAAATAAAAAATTTATTGATTCAGATTTTTGCAAATGTAAATGCAGGTAATCCATTCCAGCCACCCAAAATATTACCAGTATTACCAGTATTACCAATTTCCATCACTATAATTATATATTTTTTTAAAACAAACAAAACATTAAGGGAAAACAATGAATGAAGTAAAATATGTAATAACTAGACATTAAACCTCACTTAAGCTTAATTTTGGATTCCCCTTGGCAGTGACTGCTTTAAAAACCAAACCAAAAGTGGTTCCCTTTTTCTTTCTTCCATTCTTGATTACGTTTTTGTAGGGCTGAATAATTCGATATCAATATATATCGCGATAGAATTTTTTTCAATAACGGTGATACAATTTTTAAACACGTTTCCGATATTTCGATATAAAACTGAATATATGAGCCAACGGTTTTTCTCTCTTGCGCTGTGGAATTGTAGGTAATCGTCTCCCCTGCTGGGTCTTAGTGCTCGTCTCTTACTAGTATAATCAACATCAGTGCACACGTTTGTTGATCATAGTTAAGTAATGTATAAGGTAAATGAATATTTAGTACAGGATGCAAGAAGGTCAGTCAGGATGCTTGTCTTACAGTTACCCTTCCACTCTTTTCACTCACGCACGCGCACACAATGCAAACACTGTTTTATCGAAAAAATAAACAAGAAACTCTTTTATTTACACTTGATTGAGCCACACTAACGGAATCACTGCTGTACAGTAAAAATATAACAAATTAAGCTGCATTTTACCTATGAAAAGAATCGCATAAGAGCAGTGTTTCTGTGAAGAGCAAAGTGTGTCTGCGTACAGTGGTTACTCACGCGGAATGTCTATGACTGCCACGCACTCTGTCACGGCAAACAGAAACAGCCAAAATAAATCAGTCACTATTCAAAGTAATTTGTGAAATGACCGCCAGGTGGCGCAAAGGGACATTTTGCAAATGGCTGCAATTAATTTTTTTGTTTAGACAGACTCTATCTGTCTATTATTATTATTAAAGAAAACAGCACAAACAACAGCTCAAGGGCTTGTAAAAACATTGTTAAACGGTAAAAATGTCAATTCACAGACGCTTAGTGGTCCGAGCACAACGTAATAATCTTTGTATGATAAAATGACTCGTGGCATGAATCTACACGGAGCACTTCAGTTTCAAATAATCATTCAATAACATGATAATAATAATCAAAAGTAAAATAATATTGTTCTTTTTGCTCTTGACTTTATGTCCACCATTTAATAATTATTTATTTATCAATAATTAAAGCTGCTCACATTGCGCGCGCTTTCACTTTTAAAAAAATGCAGTGTTCAATCAAGTATTTGTCGCCTCTCTTTATGAAATGAAGTTGCTCGCGTCGGCTCATATCGGGAGCATTTTGATAAAAGGGGAGATTAGAAGGGAAAAAGTAAAATTGTGTACAAACAACATAGCACAATGCATGTGTGTGAATGGCCGAAATGTGGTTATGAATAAGGCTTTAAGTAAATGTAAAATGTTCTCGTATTTTCATTTTGGCTGTGAGTGGATGCGCTGTAGTAATCCACGTTTCATACGAATTACATAAGCTGATTTTTTTTTTCCATTAGTTTATATAAAAGCAGACATTTTGCTTTCTGTAAATATATTTTTTTCACGTCTGTGAGGTGAGTATACACGGAGTTTCGTTTTATTTTCTGACGCGCTCAAGTTCACAGAAACCGATACAGAATAGCTCTGTATTTCTGTTAGCTTTCATTATTTTACAACATCATAACGTTTTGTCATCATTGTGCGTGCACTTAAATGAAAGTAAAGTCTTATAAAGGCTATGTAGCCTATATAGCTTTATTATATCGTTTTTGCCCATTAATCTGACAACACCTGTTACTCACCCACGTTTTCTGATACACACAGCCAGAGTTTTCTAGCTACGCGAGTGTTACACATGATAAAGTATAAGGCTCACTGTGTTAACATTTACTTTGCCTAAATTCGATGGAACTAAGAAACCCCTGTATTTAAGTTCTAAATTTGTACTGTAATTTGTACATTTAAATTTTACATTTGTACTGTAATTTTAATACTGTGATTATGAATTCGTTTAACTACAACATTTCACTTGATTTTATCCGCTACTATGTGCAGCTCTAACAGAGCGCGGCTCATTAATCCTTGAGGGAATGCCCTGAGGCCCTGAGGATTGCCCGGAGGCGTCAGTCTATAATTATATAGCGCCACTTACCGGTAGAAGCCAGCGAACTCACAAACCCAAATGTCGCCACCGTGAGGCGTGTAAAACCAGAATTCCACATGAGTAACATCTGTATGTGTCTGTGAATGACACGCGCACACAGACACAGCAGACTGAGCCTTAAGCAGAGAGAGAAAATGGATCTTTAACCTCTAATGAGACTTGCTTTTGCTTTAAACGTGCGCTGTACACGCACGCATACAGACACAAAATAAAATGTTTTACGTGCGCACACATGGTCACAGTGTTATACCTTATGTGATTATACCAGTAAGACCCAGCAGGGGAGACAATTACCCCCAATTTCACAGCGCAAGAGAGGAAAAACCATTGGCTCAGTTGTGATCATGTAACGCTCTGCGTCAAAACAAGAAGCGCATGTGTGATACATGATACTCGGTGCTCGTAAACCAAGATCATTAAAAATCTTTGCTTGTTTTGCGGAACATTCGCAAACCGCGTTACTCGCAATCCGAGGTTTCAAATTTCAAATTAAATTTTTGTCACATACACAGTCATACGCAGTACAATATGTAGTGAAATGTTTATACCATCGCCTGTGACTTAAAAAAAAACAAAAAAACAACTAACGAAAAATAAGAGAAATGGAAAATAATAAGTAAATAAATAGCTTAACTATAAGAAGTTAGACCAAAATATAAACATTTTCAAAAATATATAAGAAATATAAAACCTGTCTGTACAAGACAAAATAAATTTAAATGCAAATAAAAAGTGGAATGAATGAGAAATGTCCAGAAGTGTGCAAATGAGCATTGTGTGTGCAAATGAGCATTGTGTGCAAATGAGCATCGTCCATGATTGTCCGGTCTATAATGTATTGGGGTGTGTGCACAGATGATTAATGTCCATGAGTATCCATTTCGGTGCAATGTTGTATAAACACATAGATGATTAGTCCTGTGTGTTATCCTGGTTGAGAGACCGCATTGCTTGCGGGAAGAAGCTCCTCCTCAGTCTCTGTGTTGGCCTTCAGGAAGCAGAAGCGCTTTCCTGACCGAAACAGAGAGAACAGTCCATTGTTGGGATGGCTAAGGACCTTCATAATCTGGTAGTTCCAGATTATAATCTGGTAGTTCCCATTCAGCTTGGCGGAAGCTGGTAGTTCCTCTCCTGCTCTGTGCCAAAGTCCACTATCAGCTTCTTTGTCTTGCTGACGTTCAGGAGGAAATTGTTCCTCTGGCACCAGTTCTCCAGATTTCCAACCTCCTCCAGGTACGCTGTCTCGTCATTGTCAGAGATCAGGCCCACCACTACAGTGTCGTTAGCAAACTTAATGATGGTGGAGTTTGTAGTGGCTATGAGTACATCAGGGGGCTCAGAACACAACCCTGGGGGCTCCAGTGCTGAGTGTAAGAGAGGCTGAGACATGTCTGCCCATCCTTACTGCCTGTGGTCTGCCAGTTAGGAAGTTGGAAATCCACATAGTCGATGAAGAACATTTTACCATAATTCCCTTTTCGAGTGTCCAGGTGAGTGAGTGGTGTGTGGAGTAGATGAGAGATTGCATTATCTGTGGAACGGTTCGGACGGTATGTGAACTGTAGTGGGTCTACTGTGTCCGGTAGTGAAGAGATGATAAAGTCTCTGACCAGCCACTCAAAGCATTTCATTACTACTGAGGTGAGGGCTACAGGGCGATAGTCATTAAGAGATGCAGGAAGGGTTTTTTTGGGACAGGAACAATGATGGACTCTTTGAAGCATGTGGGGATCACTGACTGAGATAAGGAGAGGTTGAATATCTATGTGAACACAGGTGCAAGCTGATCTGCGCAGACTTTGAAGACTGAACCTGAAATGCCGTCTGGTCCTGGTGCTTTCCTGGTGTTCACTTTCTTGAAGGCTCTTCTCACGTTATGCTCGGAGATGATGAACGCGTTTCCGGTGCTGACAGCGTTTTTAGCTGCCGCCTCGAAGCGAGCATAGAAGGTGTTCAGCTCGTTTGCCAGAGTCACGTCCACGTTTGTCATACCAGTTGTTGGTGCTTTATAGTCTGTTATTGTCCTTAGTCCCTGCCGCAGGCTCCTTGAGTTACTCTGTTGGAGTTGTGACTTTAGTTTCTGCCCGTAGCGCTTCTTCGCCTTCTTACCGCTTTCCGCATGTTGTATGATGCAGCCTTGTACAAGTCCATGTTCCCTGACACAAGTCCCGCGTTGTAGGCAGCGGTGTGAGATCTCAGAGTGTCACGAATGGTTTTATCCACCCACGGCTTTTGGTTGGGAAACATTCTCATAGTCTTTTTTTTCCTCGTTTCATCTGCTAAACACGTAAACATGCTGACGTCATCGGAGCTGTTTTGAAACATGTCCCAGTCTGCGTTATCGAGTGCGTCCTGTAACGCGGCCACCGATTGGTCTGTCCAGCGCGTGACTTCCCTCTGAACCGGAACTTTCTGTTTGAGCCTTTGTTTGTATTTTGGCATGAGGAAGATGGCGGCATGGTCGGATTTCCCAAACGGTGGATGAGATTGTGCCTTGTAGCTGTCTTTGATTGTCGTGTAACAGTGGCCCAGTGTCCTATCGCTTCTGGTGGGGAAGGTGATGTACTGATGAAAGTTTTGCGGTTTCACTGTACTGGTAATGTTATCTACATGAACTTCAAATGAAAGACGTCTTTTACTGTTGCATTTGATGGAACAGAAAGGTAATCCAAAGTTACAGCGTGATCAAAAAGCTTGCTTTAAGCTGCATGTGGTCCTATGACTAGAACTTCAGGATTAAGTAGAAGGAAGTTATCATCCAGTCTCTTATGTCCTTCACACATTGCCCAAATTTATTAAGGTACTTTTTTTCATTTGCTGAGACATATAACTGTGTCTCTGAATGTATTATGTATGAATGTTTTATGTTATGTTATGTCGTGTTTGTCGCACTGTCATTTTGTTGCTCATTTGCATGTGGACTTTGTTGTCTGTAAAAAAAAAATAAATAAGTAAAAAAATTCCATAGATGGTCTTCCTCTCTTGGTTAGATAGTTAGTTTTTGTTAATTTATGTTGCATGTAGCAGCTTGGACCTGGAGGAACGTTGTTTCACTTCACTGTGTACTAACTGTATATAGTTAAAGTGACAATAAAGCCTTCTTGAACTTGAGCTGAACCCTGTGGAAAACCAAACTTCACTTGAGAACAGGCAGAATAGTCACTATTTAAATTTACAAAATGATAACGGTCAAATAGGATCTAAGCCAGGAAAGGGAATTTCCCTTAGTATTCTTCTTCAGAGATTGGAAAATGTAGTAGAAATAATGATCAATGGTGTCAAAAGCTGCACTGAGGTCAAGCAACAGAAGCAATGAGATGCAACCCTGATCAGAGGCCAGTAGGAGGTCATTTACTACTTTTAACAAGTTCTGTCTCTGTGCTATATTAAGACCTAACTCCTAACGGATACAGTTTGGGTATGCTATTCCTATGTAGATATGAAAATAGCTGTTTGTAGTGGAAATTAGATTCTGTACACTTTGAACTGTATCAAAACAAGAGTAGAGGTTTATTTAAACAGCGCTGGACATCTGTTACACTCCCTGCAAAACATCTGCAAGAGAGAGGTAACACCCCATCCTCACAGTGCCTTATATTCTATATCCATCGTTACAACTCATAAAACACAATGTGACGAGCAACGGCAGAGCGAGCACACCAGCACACCACAGAGCTGGTTACAAGAGCAAGTTACATCTTCTGGGGCTGAATTTCTGTCAACGTTCATAGATTAAGGCCATTACTCTTTGTGCATTATCATCTTTCTTGAACGTACACACATTCCTAGTTCTGCAATTCTAACTGATTATGCAAAGTTTTAGTAAGACAATTAAAATTTTTTACCACGTGCAGCACTACTGCCTTTCCAGAATCTTAACAGTATGAAATTGGAGCATAGTACTTAGTGGACAGAGGACAGTGAAATGTCTGATAACACTTTGGGTGGGAAGCATCAGCACAAGTAAAGAGAGAAGGAAATTTACAGAAACAGGTTGAAAAATTTGATAATTTTGTGCTGCATGCGAGTCTCTATCATTTACCACCGCAAATAATGCAGATAGGTCAATATTGTGTCAGATTTGGGCTATTAGTGTAGGATTACAAATGTATAAAATGTTTAATCTAGCTTCCAACGTAAAATTATATAAACTGGAAGAGTTATGTACATTGGGTTTTACATTTGGAGGTAAAGATGGTGACATTCTAAGAGGATTAAGTCTGGTAGACCCAGGTGTCTGAGACATTAACCTGTTGTCTTTATGGACTTCCTGACCACTGGGTTGGGTCCCAAAGTAAATGTGAATGCTAATCTCAAGGCCAGGCTGTGGCTTTGTCTCTATGATAATGTGAAGGTCTAGGTGATACCGTAAGGCTGATTAGTAGGGCTGGGTGAAAAAAAGTAGATTTAAAAAAAATTTCGCCCCATCAAAGTTTGGCCAATTCATAATTTCAATTTAGATTTTTTTTTCAGTGTACATTCGGGGAATAGCTTTGAAATATAGTCTCTGAAATATTTGAGGCTCTGCAACTTGTATCTTGGATCAGCAGCATGTAGCATTTTTCTGAACCCTGGCTTTTTGATGGTGTATATGGGAACCATGTCCTTAGTGATATGAGACACCACAGCATCTGTAATTTCTGTCTATCTCTTAACTTTAATCATTCTTCCCATTCAGCTTGGTGCATTTGTCGCAAATGTTGGAATAAATTAGTGGTGCTGCCCCTGCCGGTTGCAACTGACTTTCTGCATACAGTTGAACCTTGGATTACGAGCATAACACTTGTAAACACTCGTAAACTCGCAAATTTAATTTTCCCATAGAAAATAATAAAAATTTAAATTATTCGTTCCACAGCCTGAAAAAAAAAAAAAGAAAATAATTAACGCAAAATATGAAGTAAAAATTAAAAAAAATATCCTGCACTTTACCTTTAAAGAAAAAAAAAAAAAAGTAAAAATAAATCCAGAGAGATAAGTGTTTCTATTCATGCGCGCAGGCGTTTTGTGTGTGTGTGTGTGTGTGTGTGTGTGTGTGTGTGTGTGTGTTTGTGTGTCTGTGTTTCTCTCTCTCTTGCGCTGCAGAGTGTGTGTGTTGTGTGCGCACGCGTAATTTGAGAATGTGTGAACCGGCACAGTGTCAAATTTCGCGCGCACGCACACACAACACACACAACGACAGAGAGGGAGAAAAAGTTTTTTTACCTCCTCAGACTTTCTTTTGCTACACACACGTGTTATATGAAACAGTACATGTGCGCTTTCAAACACAAAATAAAATGTTTTTACGCACGCACACGTGGTAACAGTATTATAGTAAACAGTACACGCATGCACGGATGTTTATTATACTAGTAAGAGACGATCACTAAGACCCAGCAGGGGAGACGATTACCCGCAGTTCCGCAGCGCAGGAGAAAAAAAACTGTTGGCTCAGTTGTGATCACGAGACGTAAGAGCCATATTTCATTTTTATAAATTATTTGTTGTTTATTTCTATTTCGTTAGTTAAGCATTACGCATTAAGTTTATTAGTTAAGCATTTAGTTTATTAGCTAAGCACTTACTATGATAATCATAAGTTGTACTGTGACATCATTTCGTAGTTGCATAGTTGCATGTCTATCACGCACTTTAGTTGTTAGTTGCTGTTAAGATACGGAAGTGTGGAGAACACAAGCTTTTGACCGTAATCTGCTATAGTACCGTAAGCTGAAAGATGTAGCAAATAAGATGTTGTAACGATAGGGTTTCAAAATTCCCGGAATTTTCAAAGATGGAAACTTTCCATGGGAATTAATGGGAATAAACGGGAATTAACAGGAATTTATGGGAATAAACTGGGAATTTTCAAAATTGAAGGTTGGCTCTTCTTAGGGAACTTAAATATAGTTGAGCAAAGTATATTTTAGCATAATATTGACAAAAACAAACAAATGCAATTCAAATACACTTAAAGATGCCATAGAATGTAAAACTGAATTTACCTTGGCATGGTTGAATAATAACAGTTCAGTACATGGACATCACATGTACACATGGACCACACTTTTGAGCCTGAAGGACAAAGAGTATTGAAGGCACACATTTGAGCCTGTGGACTTAACAAGTGAGGTAAGTTTTGATGATATTATGGGAAAATATGAAGAGTTTGGTTCCAAAACGCTATAAATCCATTTGGATTAATTTGAGTAAAAATGTGTTTTCTTTACCAAGAAAGTGGCAAGATGAAAACCACTATTTTCTGTTTCAAACTTTCACATAACATCTTTAGGTTATAATAACATAAAAAATTCAAATCCACATTTAGATTTTTCAAAGATTTAATATAAAAACTGATTATTTTTTCCCAAAATGCAATAAATCCATAGGGGGTCTACACTTACTTTTCTTTTTAGAGAAAGTATAAGTGATGGAAAGGCATAAGTGCAATCAAATACATCAACTCTTGTTGAGATTAATGTTTTAAATATAAAATTTTGAACATAGAAACGTTAAATGATTTTAATAACTAAAAAGAAGATAAAAATGAAACTAATACTGCCAGTAGGTGGCGGTAAGTGACTGATTTAATTTCTGAATCATATCACTCATTTGATTCGTTCGAACGGCTGATTAATTCAGGAATAAAGCAAGTTTTCCAATATGGAATATTTCCAAAATTCCCAAGCTTAACTTACCATGGAAATTTACCGGAAATTTACCGCCCCTTTGCAACCCTATGTAACGATAATTTAAGACCGTAAGCTACAGGACACAGCAAACAACTTGTGGTGACCACAGTGGATCTATGCACGAGACTGTAAAAACTGTTGAACTTTGATGTTGAAAATAAAACGAGACAAAAAATTCAACGGACTGGAGTCGTGAGTAACTAAGTGTAACAAGAAAGATACGCGTCAGAACTTGTGAATAACATGCCCGTACACTCTGTGTCAAAACAAAAAGTGCTGTGACGAAACAAAATTTATTGAAAAATCTTTGTTCGTCTTGTGGAACTCTCACAAACCGCGTTACTCACAGTCCGAGGTTTAACTGTACTGTACTTTCACTCATCTTGTTCAGCGTCTGACTTTTCAACCATTTTCAAACCACAGAGGAAACGGTACTACCTTTCTTTTGCACAAGGTCATCCTGACGTGAAGAGCCGCCGACCACCATCTATGATCTCTCTGTTGCTTATTACGTTCCTACATAGAGTGCTCTACTTTCACAAGTGAGCGGTTAATTAGGCGCGCCATCATGTGGTCGGATAATATTGCCTCTTAGTTATTCTGCCATTGGTGCAATAACAGTGTATCTAATATTTTTCTAAAGGATCGCGATACCTCGATTTAAGTGAAATGTATCGTCTTAAAACGTAAATTCTAATTAAATTTTTTTTTTAAACTAAAGGATTGCCCAGCCCTACTGATTAGATTAGCAACACTAGTCTGAACAGAGCCAAATTCAATCTGACCACTTTCACATAACATCATAGTCAGCCTAAGAAACAGATTTGTAACACAGCATTCCTGACCTTGTTAATGAATAATTAATTGAAAAAATTTTTACTTAAAATAAAAAAGTTCATATTCTTAGGTCTTGCCCTTGTGAAAATAATCAGTTTTTTTTTTTCTTCCCCCAGATAACACATTTTCCCAAGTCTTCTCTTGACCCTGATGTGTTCACTGCACCTCCAACAACACTTCAAGATATGGCCTTTAAAGGAAGTACTAAGAAAACATTATCTGGTCATCGTAAGACATATCATAAAGAAACGAAGAACCGAAATTACCAGTGCTCAGGTTGTGGGAAGAGATTTGGTTATACAAGTCATCTGAAAAGACATCAGCGCATTCACACAGGAGAGAAGCCGTATCACTGCGCACAGTGTGGAACGAGTTTTTCAAGGGCTGATGACCTACGAAAACACCAGCACATTCACACTGGAGAGACACCGTATTACTGTTCACAGTGTGGGAAAAGTTTTACTGCAGCTAGTTCTCTCCAAACACACCAGCGCATTCACACAGGAGAGAAGCCGTATCAGTGCTCACAGTGTGGGAAGAGTTTTACTGTAGGTAGTTCTCTCCAAACACACCAGCGTATTCACACTGGAGATAAGCCATATCGCTGCTCACAGTGTGGGACGAGTTTTACACAGGCATCTAACCTGCAAAGGCATCAGCGCATTCACACAGGAGAGAAGCCGTATTACTGTTTACAGTGTGGAAAGAGTTATACTTCAGCTAGGTCGCTTCAAACACACCAGCACATTCATACAGGAGAGAAGCCGTATTACTGTTCACAGTGTGGGAAGAGTTATGCTTCAGCTAGGTCTCTTCAAACACACCAGCGCATTCATACAGGAGGGAAGCCGTATTACTGTTCACAGTGTGGGAAGAGTTTTACTGTAGCTAGTTCTCTCCAAAAACACCAGCACATTCACACAGGAGAGAAGCCATATCACTGCTCACAGTGTGGGAGGAGTTTTAGACATGCATGTCAATTCAGAAGACACCAGTGCATTCACACAGGAGAGAATCCATAACACAATCACAATATGGGATGTGTTGTATGCACTGTAGTCACTCCTAAATATACTGCCTGTCAACATTTCATCAGAAGGGTCAATTTATTGGGCTGCATCAAGCTAAGAAAACAACTGAAGAGATTTGAAATTACTGGAAAAAGGATTAAGAAGCGATAAAGAAATCTAAATACTTGGAAGGATAGTGCTGAACCATCAACTTTTTGGAAGAAATATCGGAAAAAATTCATGAATTGAGACCACATAAACACTTTATAAAGTTACATGGCAAAAACAATCAACAACAACAAAAAAAGGTATGTTTAATAGTGGAAGGAAAGAAAGCATTTCCATACACATAATGTGATGACAACTCACAGGATTGGGACTAAACAGCTGTGTCTCCATAAGAAAACCACTTGATAGTGAGAACCATCAGAAAGACTTGAATTTGCTGGGGATCATTAAGATTTGACATTGGAGCAATAGAAAAAGGTCATGTGGCCTGATAATTACAAATTGATAATTCCAGAGTAATGGGTGCATCAGGGTAAGTGAGGAATCATGTAAATTCAATTAAATCTCATTTATTAGCACTTTTATACCCCTATCTCACCTACGCAGTTTAGCACGGTGGCCATAAGTACGGTTTATCATGATTCACCCGAGTTCTTGGCGCTGTGAGTGCATTTCTATCTTTCCACGTGTTTAACATGTTTAATTTTTTTGGTGGTCCTTGCGGAAGCTTGCGGTCCTTAAAGAACTTTGCGGAACGACGGCGGGCAATCGCGGCGACTCACGGTGCCTAACTGCGCATCTCACCGTGAGTCAAACCGCATAGAAGAGATAGGGGTATTAACAATGGTAACTGTCTCAAAGCAGCTTCACAAAAATGAAAAGAAAATTTATGGAAGTGTGTATGTGTGAGAAAAATGTGTCTAGATGATGAAATTGTCTCCTATATAAACCTCTGGAGGCAGTGTTGTACTCTAAAAACTGAACCGCTGGGTCACTATTGAACACTATTGAATACTAAACATTCCTGTGGTTTTTATTGACTTTTTGCCACATAACTTCACAAAGGTTTTGTGATCTCCATTTGTTCTGTTTTGTTTGCCATTGTTTGGGTTAATCTTTTGCCTAACTGCCATCTAGTGGTCTCTTTGAGGAACTGCTGATAATTTATAAAACCAGGAAGTGAGTAGCTGAGCACATGACTGATGTATATGGTTAAAATTAAATCCTTTTTTCTTTTTTTTTTTGGTAATCCTCAAATCGCATCAATCCTTGTTTTTGAAGAATTTGAAGGGCAATAGCTGTAAGTTTACCTTTGAGTGATGTATAATTTTGGTATTAATGTGTAAAGTTGATAGAATGTTGTCATTTATAAACATGATGTTATCTTAAGCCTTTTTATTTCAAATGTTCAATAGAAAAAGTCTGTAAATTAACAGCAGTCTTGTAACCTGAATTATGAATCATAATTTAAATTTATTTAAACATGTTTCAGTCATATTATTAATAAGATATTATACAGTGAAACCTCGGATTGTGAGTAACGTAGTCTGCGAGTGTTCCGCAAGACGTGCAAAGATTTTTAAGAAAAATTTAAGAAAAAGTCTTGGTTTCTTCCCTTTTCGGGTTTTAGTGCGCATCTCTCACTGATTTTCCCGACATTTCCTCAACAAAGGTAATGGTTCTGCACTATCCATCCAAGTATTGATAATTTCTTAACCTTTTTCCAGTAATGTTAAATATCTTTAGTTGTTTTCTGAGTTTCACAGCTGTGAAAACAGAAAAAAATTATATTGGTTGTTTCCAATTAGGATTTGTATTGCGTGTTTTTCCTCTTTTTTTTTTTTCTTTTTTTAGTGTTGAATTACCAGTTTTGTCTATGACACTAAAATCTCTGACCTCAGTCCTGACAGACATGTGCCTCAAACCCATCTCTGTCATCTTCTCACAGACCAAGATGCTTTCTTAACAAACTGTTTTTCCTCAGTTTTCCTTTTTTTTTTTCTCGGATTTTCTCCCTAATTTAGTCGTGTCCAATTCCTCCCTGTCACTAGGGGGCTTCCACATTAAGGCTACTATTACCACTCAGTCCGGAGGGCCAAAAACTATCACGCGTTTCCTCCAAACCACATGACGCTAGCCGACTGCATCTTTTAAAACTGCTCGCTCATTCACTGTTGGGGGCAGCGTAACACACTCGGAGGACAGTGCTATCCGCTCCTTCCGCTTGCGTGAGCCGCAGAGCTGCAATTAATGTGAGGGCACTAAGTACCTTTCATCCCTTCCCTCGCCTGCAAGAGGTTACAGCATCACCCGGTGATCGAACTTATTACTTTTTTTACTTTCTGAAATTGAGACTGTAAGACGTGCACTGTAAACCCGGATAGTACTACTTACTTTTAAGGATTATCCATGTAGCAATTAAAACCTGCCATTTGGTTATACCAGCTGAAAACGTATGAGTTTTTATAATGAGTAATGAGGTTTTCATTTAAACTGACTCATTATTATTTGAGTATTCAAAGAGACGCAGTGTCTGACATCAACATCTTAGTGGGCCTTATTATATTTAGGGCTGCAACTAACGATTATTTTGATAATTGATTAGTTGGCTGGTTATGTTTTCGATTAATCGATTAACCGAATAAAACCTAACCGCTTCTTTAATTTGATATTTCGCTTATAACTATTAAAAAAAAAGCAGGGTATTATTTATGTATAAAAATAAAAATTTTATAATGCAAAATCCTCATATAGAGTTTAATAATCTTTAATTTTGACATTTTAAACCTTAAATGAAATGTAGTATATAATATAATATATACAGTATATATAGTTTAAAAAATACACTGATATATTCAGTTGATAAGATATAAACAGCTTAAATAATGTAATTTTGTATAATAAAACTATGCATAAGTAAAACCACAGTAAATTACAAGTTAACTTTGTAGTGGACTATAAAAAAAAACTGTAGAAATGCAAAAAGCTAATAGTCACAAATATACTGTTATTTGCATTCGCTGAAAACCACAACAATCACTAAATGTAATATTCTCCTGTTATTCGCACCGTTTAATTTAACTAATCACTATTGCTCATGAGGTGATTGCGCAATGTGATGTTAGCGAGTAGCACGTGAACAGATCTCGCGCGACTGTCCCGAAGTTAGCAAACAGTTTAAACTAAAAGCACTTCAACTTTTACACGATGGAGAGATACAGTTTTTACTGACCCTGCTGACGTTTTGCCATCCGTAACACCAACATGTTTTCTTTTTAAGTGTTCGTGCATGACGTGCCATGAAAGCTCGGTCTTGCATAGCGTGCAGGTTACCGTCTTCTTAGAGGCGTTTAATGTAAATCGCTCCCATACCTTGGAGGACTCGGGGCGCGCGCTTTTTCCTGCCGGCGCTTCTGTAACCTCCATTGCGCGAGCGGCTGTGTATCTGTGTGTATTTGTCCATCTTGTGGTCGCGCGCCTCAGTGACGTGACCAGCCCAACTAATCGATAACGGCATTCGTTGACAACGAATTTCATTATCGATAATTATCGATTTTATCGATTAGTTGTTGCAGCCCTAATTGTGTTCAAAAGACCAAGATGATTGCCATGTAACAGGAAGAGGAATTTTCGTGCAAAACTAGTTAGTTAGTTAACAATCTTTTAAAATATTAAACAAATGAAAATGACTTTAGCAGACTTCTAATGGAATTCTGGACACTAAGTGTTAGCTGTTAGCTTAAGTTAGGTATGTCTGTTGCCAGCTACATTAAGGTACCTTGGAGTCTATTTAATTAAACTGCACGACAGGTAGGTATCGTTAACTTGCAGTTTGCCATATTTATAATTTTAGTTGTGAATAAACAGGCATGTCTGAGTGTTGGGTTAAGTATGTTTGGGTCATAAAGTTATCTCTAATTTGAAAAAATACATGCTAGCATACTTTTTTTTTTTTTTTTTTTTTTTTATCCAGCAGGTCAGTTTGCAGAAGGTATATAAAGTAAATGTGAACCTGGATAAAATAAAAAAAATAATAAAAATAACCTTTTTCTAAAAATCCTAATTTTTAATCCTAATAAGGCCCGTACAGTTCATCATGAGTTTAAAGAAAGATCAAAAAAGAGAAAAAACTCGCGGTGAATCATGATGAACCCTACTTACGGCCACCGCGTGAAAGCGTGTAGGTGAGATAGGGTATACCACCGCATCTCAAAACAAGTGAAACCGCATATGTGAGACAGGTGTATTAAGCATTACAACCACTCAGAAAAATACTTGATAAATTTCATCATAAAATAAAACGTGTCAAAAGAAAAGTCCATCGAGTCATGGATGATGGCTAATGATCAATGAAACATATTTTAAACAAAAAGAAGCAAGCAGCTGGACATCGGGATGTAGAGCGTAAGATCTGATACGGTCACAAAGCTCCATAATCTGTTGCCTTGGAAGGCGAAACTTAAAAAAAAATATATATATATATATATATACAATAACCACCTCAGGCAAAATATGAAAAGGGCTAAAGTTTTGCCTAAAGAAAAAATGTACATGAACCACACGGCCTATGAAGGGCATTTTCATATTTAGCTCCAAAGCTTTGGAATAGCCTTCCAGACAGTGTTCGAGAAGCAGATAGTAATAAATCTTTTTTTTTTTTTTTATGTAAAAACTAGACTTGACTAGGTTAATCAGGATTTGGGCTAAGTTATACAAACATTCTTACACAGCTGCATAATAAAGCGAAAAAATATAACTCGCTCCTAAATGAATTATTTTCATTTTATCGGGACATGACTGATATCAACACAACAATGGGGATCTACTATATGTTGGAAAGGGGACTTCCAGCAGTGATTGTTCTGATGTTGGAGTAATTCTCGAGGGTGATTCTTGATTCGCTGTTCCTTCAGATGTCTTTAGTAAAATTATTTTACCGCTACATTAATAGACTAAGTGGTTTGACTGGTTATCTCACCAAATTTAAAGTTACTGATGTTGTGCAGTTGTAATTACTGTCAAATTATTTGCATATGTAATTAATATTCCATATGCTGTTTTACCGTTGTAGTTCCTATAAAGTTAACTGCATGTTTGTTGTTTCTATTTTGTTTGGCAATATTCTACATATTGCAAAATAATCTTTGCATTGTTGCATAGCGCCTTAACGTAAATTTGTTCAATGCATTTCTTGTTCAGGGAGTTGTGTAAACTACTGTATAATATTTTCAAAACTTAAAAACACTAAAATGCAGTGTTTGGTGGAGTGTTTCAGATGGAATAAAAAAATGAACAGATTGGGTTAATTGATAACATTGTCTTAGGGAAAAATAATCAACTAGTTTAACTTTCTTTAGTCCCAGCCCTAGTCTATATCTGTATATTTGCACACCTACAAGTTTTGGTATTTCACTATCCAAGGGGCCATGTCCTTTTTAACACCTCAACATGTAAATATCAGTAAACGAAATTATCTCTTAGTCATGTTTTGAACTTGATCAAATGCAAACATCTTCTGTTTATTAAAAAAAAAAAAAAACCCTGCCTTGCTGTTCGAGTGATTTTACAACCAACAATACTTCTATTTCTTCATTATTAGACTATAACATACAAGGCCTTTAAAATTATTGCAATTTATTATATCTATAGTTGGTACACATTAATGATTAAGAATGAAATCTACAATAGATATAACATTTCTGGTTTGTACTGTAAATGGGACGCTGGGATTAATCTTTAATTCAACATCAGCCAGACCGGTCTTCTGTCCTACAGTACAATCACATCACTTGCTAAACTTGATATTTTTTGAGCTAACTACATAAATTATCTTTATTAATTATCCCTGCAATAATCTCATTTCAGAAGAGGATATTGAGATGTATCTGCTGCTCTGAAAAGCCTTTATAACGGCTCTAATCTGAGGTGCTGTTTGTTAATTGAAATTTGAAATCTCCACTATTGCTCAAAATTATATGGTCGAAATTTTCTTGGCTAATGCATGACAAAATTGTAGATGCAAGGGAACACACTTTTAAAAGACTATACAGAATCAGTCCTTTAAAAAAAACAAATTAGAATAACTGCTTATTACAATGTCTTTTGGTGCAGTGGTATTGCAAGAGAATGTACTGTAAGAGTCAAAAGACAAATATAGACACAAACAGACTGGGAGTAAAGAAAGAAAAACTATACAGTGTTTGACACCACAGGACTATAGTATATTAAGTAATCAGGAGTGTGGGTTAGAGAGACCACATGCACTCAAAAAAAAAAACTTGTTCAATGAACTTAATTAAATCATGGAAAGAATTTTCATGTGATTTAATGACTTTCTTTCAGCATTAAGCAATTTTGTTGGCCCAACTTCATGTTCTTAGGTTTAGTCAAATAAATGTTGTTAGGTTCATTTAACTTATTTACTACAGCTGCGTCCAACATAATTTAATACTGTTAAGCCAGCATATTTTAAGGTTCATCCAACATAAATGAATAGGGTTGGGCTACAGTGGGTGGATTAAGGTCTTGCTGAATTAAAGTCTTTGCTGGACACTGGCCAGCCATGAAGAGCCCTGATCTACAGAATTCTGTGAAGGAAGGAAGCATAGGACAAACGGGATAAAACACAGACTAGATTCAATAAAAACCCTGTTTTACACCAGCAGCAACTTACAAATAAGGTACAAAATATAAATTATGTACAAAATATAAAACACCACAAATAAGTATTAATCATAGAAAAAAAAAATTAAACACCAACAGAAATGTTTTGTACTTTGTAACTGGCCGTTGTAACTTTTAAATATGACAGTTGGATACAGTTGGTCAGAATACTCTTGAAGTCAGATGCAGACAGGACACTTTTCAGTCACAACCTCCTGTGAAAAAATATAGAGATAAATATTCAATAAAAATTTATGATACTTAATTAAGCAAATAAAAAATATTTATACTTTGTTCCTATCGCTTCACAACTCATGAAAACAGACCGAAACCAGAACCGAACCGCAGATTAGGCACGCGCATATAACCGTTGGTATTTAAAGTGTGATTAAAAATACAAGAAATAGCTTGAACCAAAATAACGTGACTAAACATCGCTAAACAGCAGGTGACATTTATGTTCCGTATTTCATAGTGAGAAGATCTCCTTGATTTATTTCAACATGATTAAATCTAATACATGTTAAGTTGTTAAATTTCATGCAAATACAACATGATTTAATCATATTCATCTTGCAAACATCAAATTATTGTGTACAAAATAATCCATATTTCATGATGAACAATGTGGTGACATCATAAGTATCAAATTCAAATTTTATTTGTCACATACACAGTCATACACAGTACGAAATGTAGTGAAATGCTTATACGACCGCCAGTGACCTTAAAAAGAGAATTAAAGCTTATAATAAGAAATAAATATGAATAAAAGAAATACGATAGAAAAATTAAATAAAAAATAAAATTGAACTAGGAAAAATAGAACTAAAAATAAAAATATGCTGTACGAAAATAGAAATATACTGTACAAATAGAAATATACTGTACAAGAACATTTAAGAAATTGTGAAATTTTGATATTTTTGGGAGAAAGATGGTGTGCAAATATGCATAGAAAAAAAAGTGTCTTTGTGCAATGGTCCAGATGTAAACGTAAACATGTAGTGTAGATGTGAAGGTAGATGTGCGTGGAATTGTCCATAGTGTCCATGGATGTAAAAAGATTGATTAATTGATTGATTGTGAAAAGATTGTGTTAGTTCTGCATAGTGTGCGGGAAGAAGCTCCTCCTCAGTCTCTCTGTGTTGGCCCTCAAGGGAGCGGAATCGCTTCCCAGACCACAACAGAGAAAACAGTCTATTGTTGGGGTGGCTGAGGTCCTTCACAATCTTCCTGGCCTTGGTCCAGCACCGCTTGGTGTGGATTGAGTGCAGGTCATGGAGCTCGGTGCGGATGATGCGCTCAGCTGATAGCACCACCCTCTGTAGAGCTCGTCTGTCCTGCATGGTGCTGTTCCCGAACCAGGTCATGATATTTGCCGTCAGGATGCTCTCTATGGTGCAGGAGTAGAAATTCCTGAGCACCTTGGAGGGCAGTCTAAAGTCTCTCAAGCATCTGAGGTGGTACAGACGCTGCCGGGCCTTTTTTACCACGGTGTTATTGTGACAGGACCATGCCAGGTCCTGCGTGATGTGAACACCGAGGTATCTGAAGCTGTCCACTCTCTCCACTGGGCTCCTGTTGATGACGGGGGTCTGGTAGTTCCTCACCTGCTTAGTGCTGAAGTCCACTATCAGCTACTTTGTCTTGCTGACGTTCAGGAAGAGATTGTTTCTCTGGCACCAGTTCTCCAGATTTCCAACCTCCTCCAGGTAGGCCGTCTTATCGTTGTTCATGATCAGGCCCACCACGACAGTGTCGTCAGCAAACGGTGGTGGAGTTGGTAGTGGCCACGCAGTCATAGGTGTACAGAGAGTACAGCGGGGGCTCAGAACACAACCCTGGGGGGCTCCAGCGCTGAGAGTGATGGAGGCTGAGACATGTCCGCCCATTCTTACTGCCTGTGGTCTGCCAGTCAGAAAATTGGAGATCCACTGACACATTGATGAGCTGAGTCCCAGGTGCTCCAGCTTGGTGGTAAGTGTAGAGGGAATTATGGTATTAAATGCAGAGCTGTAGTCGATGAAGAGCATTTTCACATAATTCCCCCTCCGAGTGTCCAGGTGAGTGAGAGATGTATGAAGGAGATCGGAGATTGTGTCATCCGTAGAGCGGTTTGGACGATAAGCGAATTGTAGTGGGTCCAGTGTGTCTGGTAATGAAGAAATGATGAAGTCTCTGACCAGGCGTTCAAAGCACTTCATCACTACTGAGGTGAGGGCTACAGGGCGATAATCATTGAGGGAAGCAGGATGAGGTTTCTTTGGGACAGGAACAATGATGGACTCTTCGAAGCATGTGGGGATCACCGACTGAGATAAAGAGATGTTGAATATCTCAGTGAACACAGGTGCTAGCATTAGCATCGCTAGCGTCTTTAGCTGCAGCCTTGAAGCGAGCATAGGTGTTCAGCTCATCTGCCAGAGTCACGTCCGCGTTTGTCATACCGGATGTTGTTGCATTATAATCCGTAATTGTCCTTAGTCCCTGCCACAGGCTCCTAGAGTCACTCTGTTGGAGTTGTGACTAGTTTCCTCCTGTAGCGCTGCTTCGCCTCTTTTATCGCCTTCCGGACACTGTATGACGCAACCTTGTATGTCCCGTGTTGTAGGCAGCGGTCGGTGCGAGATCTCAGAGCGTCGCGGATGGTTTTATCCACCCACGGCTTCTGGTTGGGAAACGTTCTAGTAGTCTTTTTCTAAGATTATAAGATAAAATTTATAGTTTATGATTTTATATTTTGATTGTTCTCCATACATACACAGAGGAAACCTTATCATTACTTCCCAGGCTCTATCTCAGGAACCAAATTGACTTATAAGCTACCCAGCTGGATAAAACCTACTGTATGGCAACTAATTAGGGAAGGCTTAGGCTTGAAGCTGATTAAATATGATTTAAATATTGAGGTATTACACTTGCAGCACTCATTAGTCAAAACAGAGAGTTAAGAAAATTCACTAATATATTATTACATTAAAAATTTGCACTGACAAAAAAGAGGTTTCATGTGAGAGATTTGCATCATACACCAAATAACCTTGTAGTCCAAATAACATTCCATCAACACAAGCAACAAGAGAATGAGAGCAAAAGCCAACACCGAAACGATGATCAAACAGTAGGCATTAGTACATCTGATCTTCCACCTGTTTTTCAGGGCAGAAACTTTGTGTTGCAACTCATATGTTGCAACGAGAAATCAGCTTTTACTACCTACAGATCTGCTCGTGTTTTCCCGCGAGATGCCGCAATTTAGTGTGCGGCGTGCCGCGACTTGCCGTAAGCAACACTTGGAAATTTAAATAAATGTGTTGTCCTTTACTGAATATCCGCCAGATGGCGCATGGAAGGACTTTATTTAAAAGCCAGACCAAGTACGACGGAAAATTGTGTGTAATTAGTTAGTCTAAAACAATATTGTCTCCAATGCTGAAGCAAACATGAATTTACTTTTGTCCAGGGTGGCCTTTTATTGTGGGCAGTATAAGGTACACCTGTGCACTACTCATGATGTCAGATCAGCATCTTGATGTGGCACACCTGTGAGGTGGGATGGATTATCTCAGCAAAGCAGAAGTGCTCACTATCACACATTTAGACTGATTTGTGAACAATATTTAAGAGAAATGGTAATATTGTGTATCTGGAATGAATTTTAGATCTATAAGTCTATCTCATGAAAAATCGGAGCAGAAACAAAGGTGTTGCGTTTATATTTTTGTTGAGTGTATATATATATAAAATACAAAATGTTTTGTAATGTAAACGTCGATTAAACGTTTAATAGACGTTAAGGTCCATTTTTGAACCATTTATATTCTGATGTGCATGTCACAATAGGGACTTTATATGCAGGCTTATAAGTTTAAGTTCAAGTAGGCTTTATTGTCATTACAACCATATACAGTTAGTACACAGTGAAACGAAACAACGTTCCTCCAGGACCAAGGTGCTACATGCAACATAAATTTACAAAATAAATTAACAGAGACACTAAATTAGCTAACCAAGAGGCCTAGTTAGCTGTCAGAGAGACCTAACATAACTTACAACATAAATTAACAAAAACTAACTAGCTAAGTATAAAATTTTTATAGACAACATAAACTGCACGTGCTAATGTGCAAACAAGAGCAACAACAAAGTGACAGTGCGCAACCACGACATAACAGAACATAAAATATGGTGTTGAGGTAGTGGGTAAACATAAATATTCCTTAAAACAGCAGCAAGAATTGAGGAATTAGTGCAAAAAGTAGTCCAGTAATGATCAGTACATTGACATTACGCATCAATGCATCTTAAAAACATACAGACGACAACATAAAAGACGTCGAATTCACAGCAAGTTAACGTGCGTTCAACTTTCATTAATGGAACTATTTTGCACCCATGACGGGACGTGTTAGGGACATCATTGCAACGGTCATCAAACCTCCAAATGGTTGCTGGGAAACTTTACCATATGTTACAAAGGCATGATAATCAAAACATACCGTGTACCTTCCAATCAGGATTCAGAAGACATTAAGAGATATTTTAAACAACACTTTTTTTCATTTTGAACTCTCAACACACTTGCAACCTCATGTCTTTTCTGTGTACAGACAGCTAATAAAAAACACATGACTGGTCAGTGGAGCGCTACTCGTTTTCTCCTGTAGGTGGCACAATTTCCACATTAACATATAAATCAAATGAACGATTCCAAATACGAAGTTAAATATTACACACCGTTTATAACAAACAAAAAAAGTATTTCAAAATGTGCCCAAAATTATTCAGGCAAAAGAAACTCTTTATCTGTGACAGCTACAGGGGGAAATCCGTGAAAGTGTAGCGTTTTAGAGCCGATTCTTCGTAGCGACCGAGAAGAGCCGAATCCCTTCAGGGAGAGCCGAATCCTTAACCATAGAGGCAGGGGCGGAACTTCATTTTGATGGGCACAGCATGCGGCCAATCACATGTGAGGACAAACTAGGGTCATTCCATTATGTTAAAGAAGAGTATAGTGGTCAGTAGTGAATTTAAAGGTTTGATTAAAATATTAAACAATACTAACAGTATATTTAGAAAAAAAGCATAAAAATAAGCCTTTTGTGAAAACAAACATTTTGCGAATACGAAATTTTAACATAAACCACTGAGAAGTGCTAAATTAGGCTAAAGTAGAAGTCTCCGAGTGAACCCGAATGAAGAGGCATTAGCGAGCTCTAACAGCAATCCGAGGGAGCCGAGCCAAAAGAGCCGATTCTTTGAAAAAGAGCCGGACCTCCCATCACTAAATTCTACAGACTGAGATCTGTGTGTCGCAATCTTAGGCTATTAGTTTATTTTCTCTTATTATTTAAGTACCTATTATTTTTATTAATTCTGTTTGGCTGAAGTCTGTACTGGACGATGGAGGAGCACAGCGCTGTAATACAAGTTCTGCTTTTTATCACGTTTTCTGTTCATCTGTCATCAGGAGGTGAGTTCAGAAACTTTGGCAAGTAAATGTTTGTCAGTGAGGACAGAAGAACATTCTGTTTTATATCGGATATTCGCTTCACATGCGAGATTCTCTCTTATTATCCTTATTGAATATATATACAATTTTTATCTTCTCCCGTTAAATCCTGCTCGAGCTGAATCTTTCACGCTCTCACAGGTGTGTCATGCCCCCCCATCACATAATCCCTATCAAATATTATATTATAACATAAATTCATAGGTTTATTACTATTAAATATTATATTATTATAATAAACCCTAAGCACGTGACACCTGTCAAGACCATTAATACAAATTCTTGTATAATGTTTATTTTGTAACACATTTATTTTTCAGGGCTTTGTCATGAATATGCAAATAAATATTTATATATAATACAAATACATATTGTTTATGATAAAAATTTGACTAAACTAATTTATTATAAATAAACAATTTTAAAGTATACGTCGTATATGAAAAAAAAATCTTTCTATTTTTATTTTTTCATATACAACATGTATATTTTAATATTGCTTATTTTATTTTATCATGTAATTTGTGAACCATTAACCTATGAATTTATGTTCTAACATAATATTTGATAGCGATTATGTTAGGAGGCAATTGGAAAATTCATCAACGCTTACAGTTTTCTGGCATTCTCAAGAGCCAGTATTGGCACATTATCAGGAAAAAGGTTAAACAATTACCAGTGCTCGTTACAGTTAGATGCGTATTAAGGGATTGGACACAGAGGACGACTTTTCAAGGGATCTTGAAAATGACCATGTGCGCCTGTACACTTGTGCCCGAACTGTCAACACATTGCAGAAACTTTGTTTTGAGATGTTAAAGCCTCCTCCCTATAGTCCTGATCTCAGTTTATCAGACTTTCACCTGTTTGGTCAATGCATGTGTGAAAATGCTACAGTATGCCCCCTGAAGCACTCTTTCACAATTTGATTAAAGCCAATGAGCCCTGGCATAATCATCTTGGAATGTGCCTGTGCCATGCCCAGATCATAAGAGAGCCCCCACAGGCTTGTATTGTAAGCTCTAGGCATGATGGGTGCTTCACTTCAACCACCTCTCTTTTTACTCGGATGCGCCATAATTTTGAAATAAAGTACAAAATGTATCAATCTACAGGATAGAGTATTTATTCCAAAGAATAAAGTTTGACACTGAGACTGCACACTCCATGTAACATTTTCTTTTGCCTGAATTCTCCTAAATATTTTCTGCAGGTCCTTTAAAAGTCTGTTTGACTGACCTAAAGAAGTTGTTCTATTTGACAAAACAGTGTCCGATGCATGTAAAACCACACAATGCTATGGGTGCAAAAAAACACCAAATTTAATTTAAATGGCTGAAACTTTGTATGACTGAAACAAATGATCAGCATTTAAAAACCGTTTAACCTTTTTGATCCAGCCTTTTGTAAAATATGTAATGACTTACAAACTTTATTTGTATTTGATGAGCTACTGTGAGTAAACAGGCATAAAAATAGCTTCTTAAATTATTAAATTATATTTCTCCTGGCAACCATTTAAACTTGCAGGAAATGCATAAGTACAACTTCTACTATTAATAGCTATGCTCTTAATACTTATATGCTATGCTCTTATACTTTTCTGATAAATGAGAACAGTTAATATACCAGTAATCCAGGGCCCTTGAGATGGGCGTGGCTATACACATTACTCAACTGAACCAATCAATGTTATAGTTTATCGTGTATATCGAGTATGGAAGAAATAACCAAAAGTGTGACATAACATGGCTTACTCCAGAAAAAAGAATCAAATCAAATTAACATTTATTTATACAGCACTTTACAGCACTTTAAGTTGAATCAAAGTGCTTCAAAGCTCTAAAAATTACAATAAAGTGGCAGTAAAAATAGAAAAAAATACAAAAACAAAATAAAACATAATTATAAATAAATAAATGAAAAATTAAATAATAATAATAATAATAATAATAAATAAATACAACAAAATTATAAAATTATAAAAAACATCAAATTATAAAATATTAAAAGCCATTCTAAATAAGTGTGTCTTTAGTTTAGCTTTAAACAGAGGGAGGTCCATATGTTACGTAGTTCAGGTGGAATGAGTTCCAGAGTTGAGGACCAGCCGCTGCAAAGGAGCGATCACCCCATGTTTGCACCTTGACCTAGGGACCACTAACAGGTTTTGGTCAGCAGATCGTAAAACTCTACTTTGGTGATAAAAGCTCCCTGTCTCACACAAGTAAGAAGGTGCCAGACTATTAATCGCATTAAAAACAAACATAAAAAGTTTAAACTGAATCCGGAACTGTACCGGAAACCAGTGGAGGGAAAACAGGATTGGTGTGATGTAATCATATTTACGAGTATTAGTCAGCATGAGAGCCGCAGCATTCTGCACAAGTTGCAGGCGATGTAAACAAGCTTGAGTGACTCCAACATAAAGTTAGTTGCAGTATGGCTTTCTCCAGGTCGCTCTGATTCGCTCCGCCTTGACCTTTGCGAGGAGGCAAAGATGAAAAAATTCTGCCCTGACAACAGAGTCAGTGTGTATCTGAAAGTTTAAACTGCTGTCTAAAGTCACTACCCAAATTTTGGACTGGTTGGCTAAAATGAGAAACCGGAGAATCAAGACTAGCAGTGATAAAACTAGAAAAATTGACAACACAGACAACTGTGGAGCGAAAGGAAGACTATGAACACCAAAATTAATATACTATACAAAGTATAGTAAAAATCAATATACAAAATCAATATATTAATATATTCTTCCTGCGGGAAGTTTAAAACCTCATATTTTCCGAAACCGTGGCACTAATACAAAAGCAAAGTAAGATTAAGTGCCACTATGAGAGAGAGAGAGAGAGAGAGAGAGAAGACCGGTAGTTAGAGTCATTTGTATTAGGTCATACAGCAGTCTGAGGTGAGGGCATGTAAGTACCCAAATGGAGAGCCCGGTATGACAAAGCAATCAGAGTTTTTTCACACTCATTTAGAGCCTAACAGTGTGTAAATGAAAATTCACTAAAGATCGGTTAAAGATTGTTGTTTTTATTCCATACAAATTCAAGGAAATATACAAGGGAATTAAAGTTCAAATTGTTTTACTTAGTTAATGAAAACTGACAATGTATATTAATGAAATGCTATAAAAATTTTAAACTGCTTGTTTTGATAGACTTACATATATTTTAATTCCTTATAAGACTTTAAATCAGGATTCCTGCTCTAACCAGTCAAAGCAACTTCTGAACTGTTCAAGCAAACTTATGTTAATAATACATACTATGATTTAAAAAATAATGTAATGGCTCTGTGTAAAAGTGGTGCTGCAGCTGATAATGTTGTCACCGACCTCATATTTGTCGATAGAAATTGGCAGAGATAAATCAGTGCTTAAAGCCTCGTTTACACTGCAGGTCTCGATGCCCAATTCTGATTTGTTGCCTATATCTGTTTTTTTACTGTCTGTTTACACGTTCTTTCAACTATGACTCATATCCGATTCAAGTGTTTACACTTGCCATACCATCTGAAACATCGCGCATACTTAAAGAGGGGTTCTTGCGCTACACACTAGCCAAGATGGACGAAGGCGAAATATGCTTGACACTAGCTCTGCGATATATGCAAAGTTTGCATATGCTTTATTTACCAAATACTGATTTCTTAATATTATTTAGCTTAAATAATCACTAACACAAGGCGGGGTGGAGGGGGGGGGTTGCTTTTTCCTCTTCCATGTCACCTGCGATGTTATTATTCCACACACGCAAAATATCGGAATGCATGCGTTTTTTTTCCTGTTTACACGGACATAGAACATATCTGATATGTGTCACAAAAAATCGAAATTTGGTCACATTTAACTGACAGTGTAAACGTAGTTTAAGATGTTGGTCTACTGATTGGAAGCAATTTTACAGACAGTTTTGGTTTTATCCAGCTGTATTTACTCAACATTTAACAATTTTACAATACAACATTTAACATCCAAGTCAAAGATATACACCAACGTCAGAAAAAGAAGAAAAAAAACTGTATAATTGATTTGGAAAAGGATCACCCATTCCTAAAAATGCTTTAGTCAAATGATTCAATGGTACACAAAGCCATTTGAATTTTAACTGTGGTCATTTTGATTACCTCAGCAACAAAAAATATCTGTCTTCATTTTATGATGGAAAGCAACAAAATGTTTATTATAAAATAGTGATTCTGTATGTTTGAGCACATCTATGTCCACAATATAAATATCCAGACAAACATTGTTTGTTGCAGGCACCCATGTGATGGCCAAAACTACCAAGACAGCATATTATTAGGGAGAAAAGAGGTGATGACAGATGATCGCTCTTATGTCATGTAGTACACCGCATGTTACAGAAACTGGTCAATTATATTATATCACATAACGCACACCTCGTTTATTGTAGGCCACCACTTTCCTAATAAAAGCAGAAATTGATTCACTTTCCTCCAAACTTTTCTCATTTTTATGATAAAACATGATCAAGATTAACAAATTAGTATGGCTAATTTTTAAAGAAACATGCGCAAAAAAAATAAAATAATAACGTTTAAGGCAGTATATCTTGGATTATTTTATTATAAGGACATTGACTTAGGTATTATAATCTATCTTGGCTTTCATTCTTTTACTTAGTTTTCTTTTACAGTAGTTTTACCTTTTCTGGCAAGCCGAAGATGCCGGGGATGCAGGAAACTCCCAGAGACTCCTCAATAAAGTCTATAAAGCTCTGCAAAATTGCTTCCAAGCTCAAACATGTTTAAGCACACATATTTCCCAGAACTGTTTGATAATAAACCACCACTTTCCTAGTAAAAGCAAGGAGTCAGAGTGATGCACTTATACCCAAATGTTTCTCATCTATGGTAAAACATGATAAAGAAGTGTGGATATTTTCTGAAGATCTCACTTATCACTTTTAAAGCAGTATTGCTTCCTACTTTTTGTATACAGACATTGGCTAGGTATCATTCACTAGCTAGCTCTGTTACTTTTCTTTTCTGTTAGTTTCACCTTTCCTGAGTTATTGGACTGCTTCTTGTTTAATCAGAACTTACTGTAGTAACAGTTTGGTTGGGATTTACTAACCCATTCAATTCGGTTTTATTCATATAGCGCTTTTCACAGTGGTTTACAGAAAGCAGCTTTACAGAATTAAAAGACAATTAGAGAAACGAGAATAAAATGTGTGAGGAAATCTGTATGAGTTGAAATGGGTGAGTGGGTGGGGGTTAAAATCTTTCTGAGATTCACAAACGAAGGCCGCAGAGTTCTGTGATGTTGCTTTCAAGCTCAAACATGTTGACACCAGGGAATTTCCTAACTTTGCAGCTACAGAATGTGTCGTGTTCTCAAGTCATGATTTTCCCAACTTACTGTTTATACAGATTCAGACAGATTAAATTTAGGAATGCACCCCTGTGATCCTAAAGCACAAACACACCCATGCACACACACACACACACACACACACACACACACACACACACTTCAAAGCAGAGACGCACATTTACACCCCTGACCATCTCCTGTCTTGTAAATGATGGAGACACACACACACACACACACACACACCATTTTAATCACCAGAAAGAATGATAGTGAAGAACATTGGGAACACAGTGGAAAATCTTCCAGTCCCCACCAGTGCACACACTCTACTCTATGTTTGTACAGTATACTTTAGCTACAGTACATGTATGTTAGGACCTTTAATACACACTACTGAAATGCATCGAACACTTACATCCTGGTTTTAAAAAAAATTTGATGATCTACTAAGCACTGTTCAGCAAAATAAACAATGTCTGTGGCCAATTTACTGTGAACATTTGAAAGTACTGATGTGTAACAGAGACGAGTCTCTTCAGATCCTTCTGCACTCATGTTATCATTGTGTAAATTATTATCCTATTGATGTACGTCAATTAAGGACAAAAAAAAAACCATGCGCTTGTGTTTAGGACTGCGTCTGAACAGCTGTGTTCATAGGTTTAATCAACTATTTACAAGACAACAGTTAAAGTGCCACATGTGAGAGTGTGTTTGTGGATGGAGAGGTATGTCTGTGTGCTCCTGCATTTATCAGTTGGCTTTAAAACAAACGCATTTGAGCGCCGGTGAGTCGAAATATCCCCCCCAAAAAAACACAGAGCAGTTCCAGTAGCACCATGTGATAGTCACTACATCCTCTGTTGAGGTTTCTCACCTTCCACTCCTCCTAAGTTTGTCTTTGTTCTTTTGATGTAGTTCTTAAAACCCAAAGCATTTATTTATACTGAGAAAAAATAAACACTGGTCACATAAGTACAAACTAGCATAGATACATAAGATCAAGTGTTTATTATTATTATTATTATTATTATTATTATAGACACCCTAAAGCACATTACACAGAAAACTAACTAATGGGTCTGCTGGTTCAAATCGTTTGCTCTTTTGTCATGTGACTCCTATAGACGCCATGCAGTTATATTTACATATATAAAATAAACACCAAACACAGTATTACATTGTTTTATATATTTTTTTATTTTTGTTTGTAAAATAAAAAAAAAGGTTTTTTACAATTGTGTTACAATTTGTGTATGTAGACGTGTTGGAGGTCTGTTTATTGAAAAGTCAACATTTTATTTTATTTCTAATCAAAGTAACAAAATGAACTAAATTACTCAAAAATGAAAAAGAGTCACTAAAATTATCCGATCTTCCCCTCACTAAGTCCTACTAACTGAACACTTCAGGGTTTTTCTAAACACTTCATGGTTTTTGTCCAACTTCCCTTAACTAAGTGCTCACCATCAATCATAAGGCTGCAACTCAGAAAACTAAATTGCTGGCTTGTGTTAACGTCTTGAGAACAAACCGCCATCTAGTGGTGGCACCCGGTGAATTAATAAATAGGGCTTCAATGTGCGTGTTTATCTTGACACACTTTTCTGGCATGAGAGGAAGGGGGTATCAAGCCATTCACACGCCATTCACATGCCAGTTGCACGACCCCGGGATGCCATCCAAAACATCGCGCATACTTAAAGAGAGGTTCTTGCGCTACACACTAGCCAAGATGGACGAAAGCGAAATATGCTTGACGCTAGCTCTGCGTTACAGTATATGCTTACTTGCAAAGACCATAATTGCAGCCTGTGCATATGCTTCATTCACCAAATACTAATCTCTTAATCTTATTTAGCCTAAATAAGCATTAACACAAGGCGAGGGGGGGCTTTTCCTCTTCCATGTCACCTGCGATGTTATAATTCCACACGCGCTTCCACGGGAGAATAACATTACATCATTAAACCGTGAAGAATTCGCAGTTTTATTGACGTACAGAACACAATGCCCCAGAAAATCCGATCTGCCTGTTTACACGACAATTACATTAGCACATATCTGATTTATATCTGATTTATATCCACATACAGTATGAAAGAGGCCTGACACCGATCTCGAAATATCGGAATGCATGTTTTTTTTTTCCTGTTTACATGAACATATCCGATATGTCTCATATGAGCAAAAAATCGGAATCGGGTCACATTTAACTGACAGTGTAAACGTAGCCTAATTGAGTTTGTGATTTGCCTTTATTTATGCAAATTATTCTGAATACATCATACAAACATAAATGCATACATACATCTCATAGTGTTATATCATAGTGTAGTGTCTCAGTGTTTCTGCTGCTATAATGAACATTTAGAATGATAAAGCGTTAGAGCTGGCTCTTTGAAGTGAACAACCAGAGCTGGCTGTTACCTGGGAGCCGCTTTCTCTTTTTTCTCCTCTTTTTTTGTTCAAGTCACATGTGATTGGCAGTCCACAGACGAGACACTGTAAAATGACTGACCGCAGGAAATGCAGTAAATTTTGGATTCATTTCAATTATGTAGACAATACACAAAGGAAGTGCAAGGTTAAAATACTAACAAACAGCCTGCACAGGCACATAAAAATTATACATCCATCAGTGCACATGAATGAAAAAAGACAAGCAAGACAATTTATTTATAAATAACATACATACAATCAGAGGTACTTTATATTTTTTTGTAGCACTCGCCAAATGATGAAAAATATTTAATATAATGCATGTTTGTTTACATTAGTAATTCATTTTACACATAATTGTACATTATTTTATTGATAATAAATTAATTTAAACAACAAAAAATATGAGGAGACACTTGGGAGCCAAAAGAGACGGCTCTAAACAGAACCGTAATTCCCATCACTACACCAAAATGACTAAGCAAAAAATTTATTTCTATAGCTTTGAGATGAGAAACAGGAATTTCATCATTTCGTATACAAGAAGCACCTGATTAGATTTCTTTTATTTGAATGTTTTCTTTTTCTGTCACCTGTGGGAGGTTTAAATAGCTCATTATGACATTTCATAAACTAAATGCATACCTTATTAAACCAGATTAATTCCATTAATAGTCTGCTGATCATGTCTGCAAGGAAAAAAAATCAGCATTGTCTGCAGGTATATATTTCACTTCAGGTACTGACTTGGGAAAAATTTATGATAATAATAAAGATTCTGTTTTATATCCCACTCATGTGGTAATACGTGTAGTGTTACATTGTTATATAATTAAACGCTAACAAGTCCAATTTGCGTTATGTGTTTAGACCCCTTTTTTTTTTTTTTTTACATCATTAACCAACGGAACTTAAATATAATTCATTTTATGACATTCGACATAGCAGTCTTAATTTACAAACATTAGCATTTTTTAAATCAACTGCTTTAGTTAACAAACACGCATGCAAAACTTAATTTACAAAGTAGTTGTTCCTGACATAAATGATAAATCTTAGCATGGAAGAGACATATTTAACATAAAAATTACATGAGTTTTCCTTCTACCTTAAACGTTTTCTTTGGAAAACTGTAATGGCAGCCAGCTAAATGCGTTTTAGACCGCAGTAGTGCTATGTCATGAGTTGACATGACCAACCTTTGGTTTGAAATTGAAATGTCCTTTGAGTGTAATTTTAACCAGGGACTGTGTTGTTAGCTTTTAAGTAGGACTATCAATGTTTATGTGGTAATTAATCCAGATTAATGAACGTGTTACTATTTTTTAACACAAAGTAATGATGATCTATTAACCCTAACCATCTTTAACCCTAATGGCTGTGTGTGATAATGGCATGCTTTACATGGATATAATAAGATGTGCTGAATTATAAAAAAAGCTTATAATCATTATAAAAAGCTTACGGATGGAAGTCTGGATAAAAGTGATGGCGGATAATGGTATGCTCAGGCTACCTTAAGGGGACTATTTGTAAATGTAAGACACTGAAAAAGGCTGTGAACAGCTGATACTTTTGAAAAGGAATCTTTTTTTTACCTGGAAAAAAGGATAAAAAGTATTTGACTTTAAGTGAAAATCTGTTTATTCTGTAGATCCCTCGTCAGAAAGAAAATGGAGCTCAGTGATTTTTCTCGTGTATGAAACCGTGAGAAATTGTAAGTGTGGTGAAAGAGTGTATGAAAAAGAGTTTAAGCTCAGTACGTCAGAGTCGGCAGCATTGAACAATATACTCCAATATACTCCTGTTTTACTCCAGTTTTATCAGATTCCTGCCAAATATTGTAATTGTAAAAACTCATAGGATTACTGATTAGACTGGAAGCTCACATCAGATGGTATAAACCAGTTCCTTTAGTTCAGCACTTGGGTAAAGCTAGTGTTAGCATTTTTACTGTTTGCATTGTTCTGAGGGAATGCTAATTATGTAAGTTATCTGGTTACAGTAGTTAGTGACCTTATGTGACTGCTGAACTAAAGGAGCTGGTTATTATCTCACACTAGCTACTGGTTTCCTGTCACAGTGACTGGGCTTCTGATTCTCTGTCCTCTGCCAGCCGTAATGTCTCTGATCTAGTGGTAAAAAAAAACTCTGGTATAGAGTGTGTGCTGTTCACGGCACCGTTTGGCTTCAATCTAACATCTGTCTAACATCTGTCTGCTGTATGCACTTAACGGGTTTCATCTCTTCTGTTTCAATCCCCTGAACAGACACTGATTTAGAAAGATGTCTGACTTGTTCTTATGTTGTAAATAAATACACATAATAATACTGTAAATGTTAAATGTTCACGTTTTGTTCCGGGTCTAGTGGACAGAATCAGTCCTGCTGTTTGTCCATTTTGTACCTGAATTACATTCATTATTTAGAGCAGTAATGGTAATAATAGTTATAAGGCTATAGCTACTACTACTATCATAATGCTATAAGGTATAATATTTATTCAATTATTTTTTTAATTTTATACCGTCACACAACACTCACCTCAGATGTGGCCAATAGTTCATGTGTATGTTCAGTAGAGAGATATTAATCACTCCTGTGTGTTCCCTTTGATTCACTGTCACAGCACCACCTACTGGACATGTGGACAAGTGCATAAATCTTATTTTAATCTGATTCCGGCTCCTACTGTTTATTCACATAGATTTAATAAAAATGTATCATTAAGTTTATCAGTAAGTTTATAATAATTCATAAGCAATAATCTAAACTGACTAAACCAAAATATAGAATTAGACTCTTTTCTTTTTCAAATGTAATCAGTTAAAAGATTTCGAGTGTGTATGTGTGTGTGTGTGTGTGTGTGTGTGTGTGTGTTGGTTGGCTTTATTCAATCCGTTTTTAATTGTCGTTATATTTTATATAATTCTGTTTAATTTATAAAAATTAATAGTTTTATTTCATATATTTTTCTACTTTTACAGTCACACACACTCTGGAGTACAGTTACACTATGGTCACACCGGGAAGCCATTTCACTTCTGTTGGTCTGTTGGATGGAGAGGAGTTTATGTACTACAACAACAACACAGCAAAGATGACCCCAAAGACAGAGTGGATGAAGAATGAGATTGATTCATCTTACTGGGAGAGAGAGACACATGATGTGGCGGTTAAACAGGACTGGCTCATGAGCAGGCTTCAACATTTGACCAGCTCTAGTCAAGGTAAAGTGAAACACAATCTGATCTGTCACCACAGGCCGTACTCTGTATACGCACTAGTGATGTGCATTCTAAATTATTGTTATTTTGAATTGAACACTACGATGTTGTAGTCTGTATGACTGGTGGGCTGCCGGACTGATCTTATATTTAGTGCTTGAATTTATATTCAAAATGTATTTACCTCCTTTCTAATGTTACTTATCACACTTAAATGATTGCAATCATCAATCAAATTTAAATATTACACAAAGATAAACTGAGTACATACAATATAAAGTTTTAAAATGATGATCTCATTAATTAAGGGGAAAAAAAGCTGTTTAAACCTGCCTGGCCCTCTGTGACACGTTATCAAAGTCATATTAATGATGGAATATACTTTAGACCTGTTTATGAATTTTATTTTATTTAATATCAGAACTAATAGAGTGACTTTTAATTAGCCTATTTCATAATGTGACTAATGCATTAAAATTGGCGATCACTTTTAATATTTAACAGGCAGACTATTTGGCAGCGATACAGCGTGTTGTTGTGCTAAACTGAAGACGGCGTCGTCCGCGGAGCCGTGTGGTTCATGTACATCTTTCCTTTAGGGAAAATTTCAGCCCTTTTCATATTTTGCCTGAGGTGGATATTAGAAAAAAATTAAAGTTTCGCCTTCCAAAGCAACAGATGATGGAGCTTCTTGACCTGCTCAGACCTGCACTTGCCAGGCCAATGCGTCGTACTTACGCTCTACGTCCCGATGTCCAGCTGCTCGCTGCTTTTTGTTTAAAATGTTTCATTGATCATTAGCCATCATTCATGACTGGGTGAACTTTTCTTTTGACATGTTTTATTTCATGATGAAATTTGATTTAGTTAAATGAGAAAATAAACATGGGAGTTTCAAACCCCGCATCCATTCATTTTTCTGAGTGATTGTAATGCTTTATACCCCTATCTCACCTATGCGGTTTGACTCGCTGTGAGATGCGGTGTTATACCCCTATATCACCTGCGCGGTCTCGCGCTGTGGCCGTAAGTAGGGTTCATCATGATTCAGAGCGAGTTTTTGCGCTGTAATTACGTTTCTTTCCGTGTGAAAAATTAAACGTTTAATTTTTTGGCGGCCCTCGCGGAAGCTTCCGGACCTTGCAGAACTTCGCGGAACGTTAAAGGAACGTCGCGGGCAATCGCGGCAGCTCACGGTGCCTAACACCACATCTCACCGTGAGTCAAGCCGCGTACAGTAGGTGAGATAGGGGTATTAAGGCACCATGAGCCGCCTCTAGTGCCCGCCCGACGTTCCGCGAAGATCTGCAAGGGCAGCGAGCTTCCGCATGTTAAACATGGTTATTTTTTTTTGCGTGAAAAGATAGAAACGTAATCACGGCACCAAAACTCGCGCTGAATCATGATGAACTGCACTTACAGCCACCGCGCGAAACCGTGTAGGTGAGATAGGGGTCTTAAACCTCCACTCTGTCATCTCATCGTATTCATTCCATAAGTGCGCTATACAACCCCAACCACTGACATACTTCACATTGTTTCTGAAGCTGGTGAAGAGTGTTGTCAGCTGTTTTTCAATCAACTATGATTGTACTGTATACTCGGTTCGTTTCACCGCCACAGGTTACATGAAAATATAAGCGACAGTTTGGTGATTTCATTTATATATTAGTCTATTATTTACGGAAGCGCATTGCATTCACAAAAGAAAAAAAAATCTCGGGAATTATGTCATAATTATGACTTAATAACTCATAATCCTGATCTCATAATTATGACTTACTAACTCATAATTATGAATTATGACTTAGTATCTCATAATTATGAGATATTATCTCATAATTATAACTTAATATCTCATAATTATGGGATAATTATCTCATAATTATGACTTACTATCTCATAATTATGAGATAATTATCTCATAATTATGATTTACTATCTCATATTTATGACTTAATATCTCATAATTATGAGATAAGGGGAGGCAGTTTGTGGAAGGGGGCATTTTAGCGCATGACATCAGGAACGAAAGTTATTGCATTCTTTTGCTCGTAAACGAGGATCCAGAATTTTTAATAGGTGCCAGATGATTCTCTGAGATACCACAAAGCCAGCTTGGATGCATTTTAAATGGATGATTTTGTATCCATGAAGCATTCCATATTGGTTTTGTTACGTGGGGCGGTATGGAGAGCTATGATGTGTATAAGAGCCCTAACGCAGGGCTTTAGAGGGGATGAATGAAATAGGAGTTGTTGTGAGAGTGCTTATGATACTCACGGGAAGACCTTGTCGTTTTGGAGATAGCGGGGGATTATTAATTAGGAACTTAAAAGGAAAGAAAATTAAAACTGAAAACACAAAATGAACAGAGTCCCGCCGTCTACGTGAGAACGATGCTCGGAAAACTAAAAAAACGTTCGCTCTTATCGAGGATTTATAAGAGAGAGAGAGGGGGGGGGTTTGTGTCTTTTTTTTGTACTTTCATACTGTACTTAACCTGAGTGCGCACGCTGGACTGATGCGTGCCGCTCCCTCTCTCTCTCTCTCTCTCTCTCTCACTCTCGCCGGCGTCTCAGTCAGGGAGAGGCTGGGGCTTTGCCTCTGTCTCTAAGCAGCACACTTTTCTGTCTGTTTGTCTTTCTTTTCTGCGGACATGCCCGTTCAGAATATTGGAAAGTACTTATGCGTGGTTCTGCCCCTCGTAAGACCCGCATCGTTACAGGTTTAGCTGCTCCTGAATGAAGAGAGCCACTTTGAGAAGGACAGAATGTGCTTTTCTTCCTAAACAGTCCTAAGCACTTTAGATACCTGTGCAGTGTTGACATACTAATGATAATATCATTACCCAATGACATTAATACCAGTATCATACCAGTATCAGGATCTCTTAATTATGAGATAGTAAGTCATAATTATGCGATATTATCTTATAATTATGAGTTAGTAAGTCATAATTATGAGATCAGGATCAGGATCTCATAATTATGAGATAGTAAGTCATAATTATGAGATATTAAGGCATAATTATGACATAAGTCCCGTGATTTTTTTTTCTTTTGTAAATGCAATGAGCTTCCGTAATTATGGCATGCTATTGATAAGTTAACCCATGTCGAAATAAACCCTATTAAAAGAATTAAGTGCATGTTTAATTTGCATAGAAAGTGCCGTCTTTCTTAACGCTGTCATGCAAAAGGAGTCAAAATCAATTCCTGAGCAACCGATATCAGCTAATTCAGGACCTTCACTGTAGACAGCGCCTTGTAACATCGGACGTAAGAGGCAGCGACTTAAGAAGACTCCTAAGAGACAGTTCGAGAAATACACTTAGAAAAGTTATCACTTAACGTAAGATATATCTTAAGAGTCTTCTTAGCGCGCGAATAGTGTGTTATCGAGAAACCGGGCCCTGGTCAGTAACCAGGAGAAAGTCGTGTACCCATGTGTAGTTATGGAGAAAATGTAAAAATTATTTAATAAACCATATTATATTATAAACATGTACTTAATTTTTTTTTATTACAGAAAAATTAAATGTATGCTGTAACTTATAGTAGAGTATAATAAAAATAATATAGAATAGTATAGTATAGTATTGTATAGTAAATAAGAAGATCAGGAAGGTCGGAAGATTAAGCTTAAAAAAATTAAATCAGTATCAACCAGAAAAATTTACTATTTTCAAGCTGATACAAATTTATTTGATATTTTGGACATTATTTTCCCAATAATAACTCAGTGCTACATTTGGACACATATAACAAACATAACTGATCAATTTTCAGACAAAACCAGTTTGAAGGTTCTGCACATGTGAATGTTTCCCGGCTCCAGCACATCCAGTTCAATTTAGAAACACCTGTTAATGAGCTGCACTGTATAAATGGAGAAAATGTCTGTGTTAATAACAATATTTTACACCACATTATTTTTGGAAGTACTACTGTAGGTGTATTACATCATAAAATAAGCACAAAGAAAATTTCTGGCCCATAAGCAACATTACAGACATTATTCAGTAATCTGTAATATCCAGTAATACAACTTTAATTTCTCTAGAAAAGTATATCCTTTAAACATTTTTATTCTCTTGATGATTTATTTTTGGGTCAAATTGACACTGACGCTCACACACTCAGGTTCTCTCATATTATATTCTGATCTCAACTGACACAGAAATGCTGTAAGTGTGTTTTATCTATCAGATCATTGTAAATGTGTGTGTGTGTGTGTGTGTGTGTGTTACTACAGAAGTTAATACACTACAGAGGGTGTACGGCTGTGAGATTGATGATAAGAACATCACTAGTGGATATGATAAGTCCATATACAATGGAAAGGACTTCATCAGTCTGAATCTAACCACTGGAACCTGGACTGCAGTAGATGAACGAGCTCAGAGGTTTACAGAGGGCTGGAATCCTGAGCGAAAACCTGCTGATGACTGGAAGGACCTCCTGGAGGGAACGTGTATTGAACACTTACAGAGATACATGCCATATAGCACAAAGAAGGAGGATCCAGGTAAAGTGTGTGTTCTCTTATAGTAACTTTTTTAGGACACACACTTTATACACAAAGCCTCATCTTATTGCAAGCACACACACACACACACACACACACACACACACACACACACACACACACACACACACACACACTTTTATTACTGCACACTCTTGTACACACTTCAATGTACTTCTTTTTCAGCTCCCAAACACACACACACACCGACACACTGTTTATGGAAAAAAAAAATCTTTATTAATTATAATTTAACACGATTATTTACTGACTTTATCTGATTTTAATATGTTTTTAACAGTGAATTGTCTTGAAATGTAAGTTTAAGTTATGATAAACAATATAAAAAGGCTTGACTGAGATGAGGAAAAATCTTAATAGTTATGAACCACGATTCTTTTGTGACTCCAAAATAGATTTTTACATTTTTTATTTTTACATTAATAATAGAGACAAACCGGTCGATTGGCCAGTGGCCAGAATTGGCTTGTTTTAAGTTTTTAGTAATCAGCTGATCAGCATCAGCTGAGTGTCACAAAAATATTTATATCAAACTGGAATATTCATAAAATTGTGATGCAGACTCGCCCATGGTTAAAATGAAAATGTGTAAATTTTAACGAAAATGTTAAGATGTTTAAAGTTTAATAAAATCTTATAATAACACGAATAATAAGAATTTTATTTATTTTAATAATAAGAAAAGAAACAAAATGTGTTCTTTAAGTTAAGTTAAGTTAGGTTTGGTTAGCTTTATTGTCATTCAACATGATAAACTTGAAAGAATGAAAACTATTATCCAGAACCATGATCACATTAAAAGAAGAATCGAAATAATAATAATAATAATAATAATAATAATAATAATAATAACAATAAAAAAAGTGTATTTACAATTACACCTAACCATATAGAAATAAGTAATAACTAAATAAATAAACACACAGCCATGTTTAGCAAAGAATGCACTGTACGTAGACCTAGTTTTCATCAGTCATTTAGAGAGCAATAGTCGTGATATTGTGCTCGTTTACTGTTGAGTGGGAGTCTGCATGTTCTCCCGTGCTTGGTGGGTTTCCAGTGTGCGTGGATTCAACATTATCTGGCAATCAGTGTGATTCTGCAGTCCCTGGTGAGTACAGAGCACTAGTGAGAGAACATGATTGCATGAACAAAAATACAAATTGCACGTGAAAAATTAGACGTGAAAATATCCTGAATAAAAATCTTGGCACCCCATGATGGTTAAACTAAGTGAATCGCCGCCCCATGTCTGTTCTGGCCACAGCGAGAGATCTGTACTGATTAAAGATCACCTCAATTCTGTTATACTTGCTTGTAGTGGAGGGCGAACGCTCAAGATTTAATACACAAAACATAAAATTATAGAGAAAATAAATGTCGCACAATCTCGTACTTTTCTACTACTTCGTACTACTTCGTATCATCATTTAATCTTGATTATCTTATTTTCATAAAAGTTGGAAGCCGTAAATGTAATTGAATGTAAATTTTGCTCTACACTCTCAAACACACTCCTTTATTAACACACACACTTACAGTCCTTTATTACAACAAACACATGTACACACAGTCATGTAAAGCTGATTTTTCAGAGTAGCCTTTCCTAAGAACTCTTCTTTCTGATACGTTTCCTCTCAGTACCACTCAGCATCTGGAGTTCTATAAGTTACATCACCTCCACCTATAGACCCCCGCCCCCCTCTCTCTTTTTCTCTCTCTCTCTCTCTGCTCAACCTCACTGACCTTTAAAGCTGACTTTCCAGTCCAGTCTTCCTTAAAACAACATTAAACACTTCTTCCTGATCAGTAACTCCTTATTCTAACAGACTCCTAACATTGCTCTCTACTCTCTCTAGCTCTCTCGACATGCTCTCTCTCCTGCCATTCCTCACAGTTTCATGTTTGGTGTTTATCTATAAATAGAGTGCTATTAAGGTGTGTCTAATTATTAGTCTGCTATTTAATACCGTACTTCCTCTTTCCAAATTTTCCCTCATCACATCTACTATGTTCTGTATTCAATGCAAATGTCGCTTTTGTCATTATCCCACTTTTGTTGCAACCATTGTTTTTTTGCATTTCTCTACCCTTTCCCCTCTGACTTTGATTTTGACCTCAACATTGACTTTTTCAGTCGCTTCATTTACCATCATCTGTTCCCTTGTTTCTCCGGATACCCAAATGGGCTGGAACCCACAGGGAATTCCTGTCTAACTATTCTCTACACAGTCCTTTATACACACACACACACAGAGTGAAAGCTGATTATGTGCTGATTTAACAGGAGCAGCAGAGGAAAGATCAGATGTAGGACCAGAAGGAGGACCAGAAGGAGGATCATATAGAGGATATAAGACTGCCGTCACTTCTATGGTTGTTCTGGTTCTGGTTCTTGCTGCTGCTGCTGTTGGATTTGCCATCTATAACAAGAAGCTCTGTGGTAAGGAACAAATAATTTCAAACAAAATAAATTTCACTAAAAGTTGTATTAAATGTACAAACTTTAATTTTCATATTACATGTAAGAGTTTAATTAGAGGAGTTTAATATTAGAGTTTATTTAGGGACACCGGTATGGACAGTGCTCTCAACTCACAGACCTTCTATAGAGAACAGAATCTGTCTCTCAGACATCATACACAGTCTAGTCTTTAGTTTAGTCTTAGCAATGAGTTTTAAACAATGAAATCTGTATGTTCAGCAGGAAACCACACACACACACACACACACACACACACACACACAGGGAGATTTATTGTGTGTGTCTAAAGGTACGAGATTGTCATATTATTTAAAAACATTTATTATATCAGTAGCAGTCGTGTGTTTACCCAGATAGCACACACACATGTCGCGGAGACGTCTATGCGACGTCATCTTTTTCATCTGGCAGATGTCTAGCAGAGGGCGTTTAGACATCTTTAGACGATGTTAATCAGATGTTCATACATCTGCCAAAGGTCTGAATCATGTCGGATAGACGTCGTTTCATCAAAACACCCCCCTCCCATTATTTTAATTAAATACCCTCGGTTAATTATAACTAACCATGGTCAACAGAATTCTGTGAAGGAAGGAAGCATAAGACAAACGGGATAAAACGGGGATTTCTTTTTATATTTAATAAAAACCCTGTTTTATACCAGCAGCAACTTACAAATGAGGTCTCAGTTTATGTACAAAACATAAAACACCACAAATAAGTATTAATCATAGAAAAAAAAAATTAAACACCAACAGAAACGTTTTGTACTTTATAACTGTACGTTTTGACTTAAATATGACGGTTAGAGACGGTTGGTCAGGTAACTTCTGAAGTCAGATGCAGACAGGACAATTTTCAATCACAAACTGCTGTGAAAAGATAGAGATAGATTCAATTAAAATTCATGATACTTCATTTAGCAAATGAACAATATTTATACTTTGTTCCTATCGCTTCAAAACTCATGAGAACAGACCGAAACCAGAACCGAACCGCAGATTAAGCACGCACATATAACCGTCGGTATTTTAAGTGTAATTAAAAATACAAGAAATAGCCTAAACTAAAAAAACCGTGACTAAACATCGCTAAACAGCAGGTGACATTTATGTTCAGTATTTCATTTCTATTTAGAAAGATGGGAATTAATTCCTGCATACCTTTTCCACACGCCCGCCAAACGTTTGTCTTCTCAACACGCTGTGTTCTCTTCTCGCGATATCTTCTCGCGATGTTTGCTCTGATATTTCCGTATCAGAGCAAACATCCGTATATATGATATTTTCATAGTGACAAGATCTCTTTGGTTTATCACAACATGATTGAATCTAATACATGTTAAGTTGTTGAATTTCAAGCCAATACAACATGATTTAATCATGTTCATCTTGGAAACATGAAATTATTACATACATTTTTTAGTACCTATAACAGGTACCTAAAACAGGTTTTTCTGAGTGTATAAGAAAGAAAATGGGAAAAGGAACATAAACCTGCATTTACATCTACAGAAAGTAATGTAGTGTTCATCTTTAAACATGCTATATGTTCTAGTAAAATATCTGGATAAAAAAAAAAAAAAAAAATATTGACGTATTTTCCCTTAAATCATTAAAGTCGTAGCTGATGCTGCAGCTTCCCGTCCACATACCAGCAAATTGAGGATGAAAGATACGTCATATAGACGTCATATAGATGTAAAGACGATGTATCATTTAACAGCTCAAACAGGCGATCTACAGACGATCAAAATACGACTATAAAAAAACGAACGCAATGTTTACCAGATGATACGTTCTTTAGCAGACGTCTTTGCTATCTGGGTATGCAGGACAGTTTCTACCTGAGAAAAGAACAGATGTTTTAAAATGGGCTTAAAAACTTAAGTGTCATTGTCCCTTTAATCAGGTTTCCTAGTTATGTGATTACAGTTTTGTGTGTGCGGATGTGTGTTTTTATATTATTATACTGTTTAAATCTTAAAATTTTTAAATACTGCACACATCTTTAACTCTAAAGGTAAAACAGTTAAACACTTACGGGAAACGCTCCTGCAACAAGCAGTGCTACAGTTCAGTACTCTTTCATTTTTACCGCACCTTTAACCTTACTGTAATGAGCACATGTAACTTGGTGTAGTTGTAAACTGATAGATTTTTGAATCTAGAATCACATGATCAATTCAGTTACATTTTAACATCACTTTCATGTTTGTCACATAAAATGTTATTATTCAAGATGATTTTACTTTTATTTTTATTTTTTGCACAGCTCATTTAAGAAGTGAATATGTTGGAGCTCGTCAGAACCCTGAGCAGTGAGATGCAGAGATGCATTGTGCTGCTAAAAGCCTTCCTTCAGCAATGGATTCATCCTGCAGCTGTACTGTGACCAGATGATGGCCTGAGTTCAGGATTCACTGTCGAGGCTCCAGACAAACATAAATCTTTAATTCAATTAAATTTTATTTGTATAGCGCTTTTAACAATGGTCAGTGTCACAGACCAACTTTACACAATCAAAAGAAAATTATGGAAATGTGTATAAAATGTAAGAAATATGTATGAATCAGAATGATCAGACTGTTCTTGATGAGCAAGCCGAGAGCAACGATGGCAAGAAAAACTGCCTGAGCTAGCATTAGGAAGAGACCTTAAAAGAAACCAGACTCAGCGGGGAACGCAACCTCATTTGGGTGGTAACAAATAATCTTAAGTGGTCTGTGGCTCCTAAACCCCAAATATTTATAAACCAAATCAAATTTTCAGGAGGCAAAACTGAACACTTATCATAACATGAAGCAGTGCTTTGCTAATATTATCTAATACAGATGATTGAATCGCTAATAAATCTGACTGGAACAACTATATATATATAAAAAAAAACACATGGAGCTCATATGAGACCTGGCAAAAGGAAGTTCCCCTAGCAGATAACAGGAAGCAGGGAATAACTGTTTAAAGTACACTGTGAAAGGGAATGCAGAAACTCACTAATGTTAATTACTTTGCCATAACTCTAGAGGACACACATAAATTAAAATGTTTTTTTCACAAATTCATGTGCGTCCTCTGTGATGCATTCCCACAACTAAAGTACAGCTGGCAGTAAACGAAATAACTGATTCTCTTATTTTTCAATGCTGTTTTAGGCTAATGAAATGTAATGGTATTTTGGATTGGTTAATCTCATAAGCCAATTGTACCCTGACACAAATCAGTGAAAAATAACATCAGTTTCTGGAAAAAGCGTTGAACATAATTCTTTGGATACATCACATAGTGCTAGTGGAAAAAGTATGTGAATCCCTGATTTAATGACCCCAAAAAATCTAATTAGTGTCAGGTGTTGTCGTACCTGGAGTCTTGTTAAGCAAATGAGTTTAGAGGTGTGGAGCTACTTCGAGAGATAAAAATATATATATATATATTTAAACATTTTGAGTTTGCTCCACACAAGAAGAATATGTTAAGGTGAACCATGTCTCACCAACGATAGCTTTCAGAAGATCTATGATCAAGAATTGTTGATTTACATAAAGCTGGAAAGAATTACAAAGTGATTTCAAAGACTTTAGAAGTTAGGCAAATGGAGACTCTTTGAGACTGTGGTTATCTATCAAAAAGTGGGCGCCCAGTCAAAATGACCCGAAGAGCACAACGAAGACTCATCAGTGAAGTAAAGAAACAACTCTGAGTGATAGGCAAAGACTTGAAGCTTTCATCAGAGCACAAATCAAGCTGCTGCCTATTATAAAGAACACAACTGCATGCCTGAAGGTTGCGAAAGAGCACATTGACACTCCACAGCAGTATTGGCAAAATGTTCTGTGTACTGATGAAACTGAGATTGAACTTGTGATTAATGTTGTAGTGTGTGATATGACAGAGTTAAAGCAATTCTGCCAGGAATAATGGGTTTATAATTTGAATGAGTGTGTTTATTAACAACATGAAAGATTATAATTTTTTTATGTTATTATTTTAGGCACATTATATTTGTCAATACTCTTGACTTAGATAAAGATCAGATAATTTATGACATTTTATGCCAAATTAATGCAGAAAACCAGGAAATTCCAAAAGGTTCACACACTTCTATATATCTATACAGTATATGCATTTATTTTCAAGAAGTACACAAAAAAGCATTGCACATCCTTTCACACATAATCTATAGATGTGTGTGTAATCTTATTCATTCTCTGGTTCTACATGAGCTATTAATTTATTGCATTTTATTCTTTGCTCTTTTTATCACTGCAGTCTTTCTCTCTCTCTTTATCTCTCTTTTTACTTTCTTACTGTACATACAGACACACACACATACTTATACTTCTCTCGATTATACTTTGCATGCATGAATAAAATGAAACTATCCTCACATGCTGCTTAAAAAAGAAAGTACACGGCCCGAAACACTTTGTCAGTAACATTCACTGAGCAGGCGGATGGTTAGTCCAGCTGCTCATCCGCTCCAGATTGCCCGTGTTCATGTGTTGTGTATATTCGTGCCTTCCTCTTAGTTCATGAACTTTGAACATAATGAACATTTCTATAAAAATATCCTGACATAGACGTTTTTATTTCTTGTTCTATTTAAACTTCTTTGTTTGCTGTTTGTTTATTTATTGGTAACCTAATGTACACTGATTGACGTATACCAAAGACATTTTGTGGCCTTTTTCTATAACTTTATACATTGAGGGGTTTGAGATTGACATTTATGGCACTTTTACATTTAGAAAAATATGCAGGAATATAAAAACGTTTTTGTAATTATATATATATATATATATATATATATATATATATATATATATATATATATATATATGTGTGTGTGTGTGTAAAAATATGTAAAAATACCGATATACACTCTGGCGAAGCTCTCCTTTGGCAGGTCTTTAAGGATTAAAGCAGTTTGTAACTTGAATCTGTAACCTCTGTATTGTTTAACTTTAATACACTTTATTATATAACTATGATATTTGTAATAAAACAAGATTCTGTTGATCAGTCTGCTGTTTTCTTTTGTGATCAGATCCCTATCCGTTAAAAGTGGTTCGTGCCTCTGCCCTACATATCTATAGTGTATACGGTGTGTTTGTAACATCAACATTAATAGACTAAAAAGTCAGAGTTCACACCATTGGGATTTGTAACTGACAGATTGCATGTAATATTTATTAAAAACTTAGCAAAGTTCTATGTTTAGTCAGTGGTAGTATTTATAGATTATCACAAAAACTGTTAGTAGAATAGAAACTTAATTAAAAATGTTCACATGAATATGTATTCCTCAGCCTTTAAAGCATTTTAAGATGATAGAAGTACATGTGGATGAACTGTTGATCTACCCATTTTACTTCAAATTCTACATTATTATATAATCCAGGCTGGCTGGCTTCCTGGCCTTCTTTTATAAAATTACTCCATGTAATACATTAATGCAAGATAATAAAGACAAAGAATTTTTTTTTTTTTTTACATTACAAAAACACAGCAATACCACTGAATTCAGCATTACACACGCAAATTCTAACTCAGTAAGGAATCACTCTGAGTTCCCAGATAGCAAGGTGACATTGAAGGTGACAATGTTGAAATTTTATCAGAATCATCATTTTGGTTGAGGCTGATTGTTCAATGCTAAATAATGCTGAATCAATGTTGATAATTCATTGCTTTTTTTGTGTTGAAAAAAAATTTTTTTTATCAATGTTGATTTTTGGTTTTGGAACCCATCCTCATTTAACAATTTAAGGCAAATTAAATGAAGTGCATTTTTATAAAATGTGTATGCATGTGTGTATGTGTTTAAAACAGGTTCAAAAATTGACTGCAAGTGAGTGCCAAAAAAAGAATGAATATATATATATATATATATATATATATATATATATATATATATTGTTCATATACACTACCGTTCAAAAGTTTTAGAACACTTGAAAATTTCTTTTTTTTTTTTTTTTGGTTTAGTGATTTATTTTCTACATTCCACAACAATACTGGGGATTTCAAAACTATAAAATAACACATATGGAATTAGGTAATTATGTAACAACACCAAAAACAAGAGTTAGTTGTTATTTTAAGACACAGAGGTCAGCCTTTCTGTAATAGTTCTTGCAAGAACAGTATTGTCAAGTGCATTTGCAAAATCCGTCAAGCACCATAATGAAACTGGCTCTCATGAGGGCCATCCCAGGAGGGCGAGACCAAACCCTACCTCTGCCGAAGATGAGAAGTTCATTTAGAGTTATCAGCCTGAAAAATTACCAATTAACAGCACCTCAGATTAGAGGCGTTATAAAGTCTTTACAGAGCAGAAGTAGCAGAAACATCTTAATATCAACTGTTCAAGGGGGATTAATGCATTTTTTGGACGCCTTCAGCATTCTTTTACAATGTAGTAAGAAATAAAAATCAGGAACAATCATGGAGTTAGAAAGTGACCCCAAACTTTTGAATGGTAGTCTATGTTCAGTGATACTTTAAAAATATACTTAAAAAGCATTTATTTCTGCATTGAGTTATATTTTTATACTAGTAAGTTGTGTGCTAAGTCAAAAGTCATGGAAGATGGCGGACTGGTGTGAACTTCAGTCATTTCTGCTCATTTTAGCTGATCAGATGGAGAGGGATAATTTACCAGTAGACACTGTACTGCCACCTACTGCAAATAATATGTATTGCACCATTAGACCTAACTCAATACTTCACGCGCTATTACTTATGTCTGCAAAAGGAGCAACCAGTCACACAGCTGGCTCCGCCCTATCGCTCTTGATTGACAGAACGACTCATTCTGCTGAAAAGTCGCATTATGAAATAAATAGACCATCGTGAAAAACGGGATTTTAAAATAAAAACTGATTTTGAAAAAATGACATTTTAAAATAAAAACAGCATAAATTAAATAAAATGCCTCTGCAATAATCTCTGTTATTAGGGAAAATAATGACCATGAAATATTATTTCATAATAATAAGTAAATTTATATAGCAGAGAGCAATATATTTCACAATAATAAGCTTGTTTTTAAATATGTTTCATTATTTCACAATATCATTCTCATATTACATATATGTGTCTCATTTGTTCATAGAGTGATTTATTTCATCATGTCCTATTTATTTATTTAATTTCGAACACTTTGGAGTTACACACACACACACACACAAAGCAGATAATTTACTAATTATACAGACTATAAGGGTTCTTAAACCAATTATCGACTTTATTGCATTTGTTACTGTTTATTGCTTTTTATAGTATTTTTAGGAATGTTGAAACATTTTCCATTGAGGACATTCTTATTCTACAGCAGTGCCTAGTATTTTTTCATAGTACTATATTATCATATATATACTATGATATATTATCATAGTACTAGTGAATAGTTATGTAATATGGCTAACAAGGGCAACCTACATTTTACTTCAATACCTACTGCAGTCCAAATTAGTCCACTCAGTGGTCCCATACTTTTAAAAATGAACTTCACCAACAGAGAAAAGCAATAAAACTGACCTGATAAGTTCCTCAGTTCTGTTCCTTACATCGTACATGCTTCTCCCTTCTACCTGAATGCAAACTATTAAATCTTACCACACTCACATTCTGCAAAATAATAACCACTCCCTTTCACTGACAAGACAATTACATAACAAATATCTTTGTGGGAGTAAAACTTGTCATAACCTGTACACACATGTTGAATTTAGTTAGCTGTTAGTTGATGGGGTTAATAATTTTGCAGGCTCTTTAAATACTCAGTGAGAGATAGGATTGCTCCAATGTTTGTAATTTAAATTTTAATGATATCATGTACAGTCCTGGAAACAGTTTTTAGACCTTGGGTGCTCTAACCTTAAATGAAAAATCCTCAGCAGTGGCTAGTAATATTTAATGCAAGAAAATTAATTTATATAAAATCATATTGTCTACCCTAACATGCCTGAAAATTTGTGTGTATCTCCATCTTTATCACTGTTACTCCACAACTATTCCGTAGTAACCCTTCATCACATGTAAGTGAATGGTTTTGACAAAATAACCAAAGAAGGTTTCTCTAAGCATGGATAGCAAAAGATAAAGTTCTTAAAAGTGGGGTCACTTTGGACTTTTAACCTTTTAGTGCAGTTTGAACCTTTTATATAAAGAACAATTTTCACCACAAGCTGGTACACAAATTCAATTCAATTTTATTTGTATACCGCTTTTAACAATTGTCATTGCTGCATTGAAATACAATCACCAGCAAGAGTATTAAAATTGTCTTTATTACTTGAGAGAGAGAGAGAGAGAGAGAGAGAGAGAGAGAGAGAGCGAGAGGAGATGAATTTCATTTTGCAATCAGCTTGTGCTGTCCCTCACTCAGAATCCCCCAATACACATTTTTTTTGTAGACTAATAGTGCATTGTCCATATAGGAATGTCTACTAATAGATAGAAATGTAAAAGTAATTTATTTGCATTAGTCTTTGATGGCTTGATCTTATTTTTTCCTAACTGTTTAACATTTATCATAACAGGCTAATGTCATCATCAATTAGCAGGACATACAAGATAATGAAAATTACTTACAGCTCCCAAATCAAACGTTTCCCATCCAGAGACTGAAATATTGTTAAACCTTACACATTAAACCAGATATTTACAAACACTTCATAAAAAAAACACAAAACCTTTTTTTCCTTTACTGTCAAACATTAAATCAGAACATTTTCTGTTTACAATCCACACACACGCACACGCACACACACACACAATGTGATGAGAACTCACAGGATTGGAATAAAACAGCTGCATGTCAAGAAAATTTTTTACTGAAACTAAACAAAAAACTAAATTTGCTTAAAGAGCATTAACATAAATTTTTTGGACAAAGGAAAAAGGTCATGTGACCTGATGAGTTCAGATTGACCCAACACCAGAGCGATAGGTATGTCAAGGTAAGAAGGGAAGCACATGAAGCGTTGCACACATCATGCATAGTGTCCACTATACAAGACTCTGGAGGAAGTGTTATGATCTGGTATTGCTTAAGTTGCTCAGGTCTAGACTCAGCAATGTTATGTAACAATAAAATTAAGTTTTATGCATTCATGACCTCCAGACTGGACTACTGAATGCATTACTAGGTGGTTGTCCTGCATCCTCAATAAACAAGCTTAAGTTAGTCGAAAAATGCAGCCGCCAGGGTTCTCATTAGATCCAGAAAATATGATCATATAACAACTATATTATCATCCCTGCACTGGCTACCTGTTCAGTTTAGAAATAATTACAAAATAGTATTACTTACATACAAGGTTTTAAATAAATAAAGCTTAGCTCCCACATACCTAACCAGTCTTCTGATACGCTACAATCCACCATGTCCCCTAAGATCACAAAACTCTGGACTTATTGTAATTCCCAGAATTTCAAAATCTACAAAAGGGGGTAGGGCTTTTTCATATTTAGCTCCAAAGCTTTGGAATAGCCTTCCAGACAGTGTTCGGGCTCAGACACAGTTTCCCAGTTTAAAAGTAGACTCAAGACGCATCTCTTTAATCTGGCATACGCGTAACTCATCCCATAACCTTATACTCCAGTACACCTATCCTGAATGGCAACTACGCTAATTCTCTCCATCTGTTATGTATTTTTCTACCCATCCTGAGACATCTGGAGATTGTACCAGCTTCAGTAGACAAAGGCCAACCCTGCGAGGTTCCTGAGGCATCCAGAGAAGGACCAGCTCCAGCTGGATTCTGTCTTATTATGGTTGGAGCTACACATCCTGCTCCTGTGCTCCCAGTGATCCAGACCCCATCTGCCCTCTGCACCTACTGACTCATCCCTATGCTGAACTGGACTTCATGTTAATTTAAAGAATTTCTGTTATATTGTACTTTCAGCTGCATAACACACATGATGTTATATCATCTCTATCTGTTATCACCCAAATGAGGATGGGTTCCCTGATTGAGTCTGGTTCCTCTCAAGGTTTCTTCCTAATGCCATCTCAGGGAGTTTTTTCTTCCCACTGTTGCCGCCATGCTTGGCTTGCTCATCAGAGACATTTCATTTATCATTCATTCATTCATATCTAGACCGGTCTTTTTCTCACACATACACACTTTTCACACATACAAAATTCCTTAATTTTTGTGAAGCTGCTTTGAGACAATGACCATTGTTAAAAGCGCTATATAAATAAAATTGAAATTGAAATTAAAAATTCAGAAGTCAGCTGACGACCTGAATGTACTGAATGACCATATTATCACATCTCTGAAATCTTTCTTCCTCTTTCCTTCCCTTTCTTCCTCATTTTTACACATGAACTAGGCATAGCATGTGCTGTGATCAATGCTAAAGGTCATTGAATGAAATATAGACATTTCTTTTTGGCCTGGAAGTGTATTTTTTAAAACAAGATATAATTTCCTCCAACCTTAAGTTTATGATTTACAAAACTATTAAATAATACACTTTTACGATTATATCTCTTTAGCTTTTGTGAGGATTTGCCTGACAGGTTGGTACAAAAGGTCAGGGAGTAGGCAGGGCTCTTCTTATCTTATTACAGAAAAGAAGTGGGCCATTTAGGGAGCGTTTCCAAATCCGTCTGATTTGCTGATATAGCTATGTGTAGTGTAGTGACGTAAGGGCTGGTAATATCCATAAATTAGCAGGATATCTTTAATGTTAAATTGAATGTTAAATTTTACAGGCTAGTCTGTAAAAATAGTTATACTTAGCTAGTTAGTTTTTTGTTAATTTATGTTGTAAGTTATGTTAGGTCTCTCTGTCCTGTCTCTGCTAGCCAGCTAACTAGGCCTCTTGGTTAGCTAGTTTGGTGTCTCTGTTAATTTATGTTGTAAATTTATGTTGCATGTAGCACCTTGGTCCTGGAGGAACGTTGTTTCGTTTCACTGTGTACCTACTTGAACTTGAACTTGAACTAAAAGTTACAAAAAACAGAGGAAATGTAAGCTGCTGTTCTAAGCTATAGAGGACATTACATTTCAGCTGCTATTTAACAATAAAGAAAACAAATTATAATATAGTTACTATTAAATAAAGTGTGATATCGATTTTATAGGGGATCATTAATATGATGGATTCAGGCAGCACTGTGTAGATTACTACAAACTGCAGTAAAAAATACAAAACTGCTGAAGAATTCTAAAAAAAATTAAACACACACTTCTTTATAAACAGTCTTTTTAATACGTTTGTTCTTAAAGTGCCTGTAATAAAAAAATTTAAGTTTAGCAGGTAATTACTACCAAAAACTACATAACATTAAAATATATAAAAGCATTTGGTAACAAATACATTCATATGAAAAGTAGGTGACCTATTACAACAATTGCATTTTGTTTTAGCCTGGACAAATACATACTGTATCAATGTCTAGATAAATACAACAGTTAATGCCTTGTGAGTTCTTGAATAAAAAAAATGTTGATGAGGCTTCAAATACTGTAAAGCTGAGAGTCAAATTTGGAGCAAAAATGGGCGGAAAGGTGGAACCTTTCTTGCCAGAGCCGCTAGCCCATTTTGGGCATTTGGACGAGGGCAGATAACTCTTTCATCTAAGAACGTTGCAAGGGGGAAAATAATCAAATTAAAAATACTAGGTCTGTCACAAACTAACCTGAGTAGACCAGAAGACGCAGCTTTAGCGGTTAGCCCTTTGTAGTGTGGATGGTAAACCCAAACGCGGAGTAACACGAGTAGGCAGAATAACCACCCGATTTGATTTAAGGACTCTCACACAATCTAACCCACGTCCTATAAACACACACTCAATCGGAAAGCAAACCCAAGAAAGTGAGTACTCACGAATCGGCTAAAAGATCCGATGTGGCATGGGCAAACTCAATGACTGAGCCACGTGCTGCGAACATGCTTGTCTCCTTTTATGCTTCCTGGTTCGTGGGCCGCTTGTGCATGACAGTACCCCCCTGTCCAGAACCAGCTCCAGACGGTCAATTATTCGGGTCCAGACTGTCAATTATTTGGGGAGAAGAAGCGTATCATTGGTGAAGTAGAGAAGGGTTTTAGTTGTGATGTGTGGAATACTGGGTGGATCCGGAGCGCCGCAGGCAGCTGGAGCCAGTAGATGACAGGGTTTGGGCCGATGATACGTCATGGGATGTTTAACCATCAAGAACCGGAGGTTGGAAACCATGGCAAACCACAAATGGGCTTACATTTACATTTACATTTAGGCATTTGGCAGACGCTCTTATCCAGAGCGACTTACATTTTTTATCTCATTAAAATGGCTTAGGTTGGTAGCAGAAGAGACGTGGAGATTGTGAGACAGCTCAGCCCATGTGAGGTAGCGGGCCCAGGAGCTCTGGCGATTAGAAACAAAACACCTCAGGTAGTGCTTCAGTTTTTGGTTGGTCCGTTCCGTCTGACCATTAGTCTGGGGGTGGTAACCGGAGGACAGACTACTGGTGGAATTGATCAGACGGCAGAAGGCCTTCCAGAACCGGGCGGTGAACTGGGCCCCCCTGTCCGAGACGATGTCCTTTGGGAACCCATGCAAGCGGACTACGTGTTCCAATATCAGCTCGGCGGTGTTTTTTGCTGATGGGAGTCCGTCAGCAAAAAACAGCAGGCCCGTGATGAAATCCAAGGCGATGTGCGTCCAGGGCCGTCAAGGAACGAGAAGTGCGATTAAAGTCGAGGAGTGGCCCCACTGGAGGACCTCCGATCTCAGGCACTGGGGCACGTAGAGTCGTTCAGGCGGCACACCTGCCGGTCCGGCTTATATAAAAATATTGTTCTTAAACTTGTTCTCAAACAACATGTATGAGTAGAACAACTGGAATATTAGCAGACTGTGATAAAGTCACATAACTGTGGACATTTTTGATGCCAAAAATTTTGAAACCATATTTTAAACTAATTTGCAGGTATAATTTTGGGTGCTGTTTTCATATAATTGTAAAACTGGCTTATGTATATGAATTATGTAATGCCAGGCATTGAGCCAATAAAGTTGATATTTTAACAATTGTTAATACATTCTAGAGCACAGCATTTAGGAGCTGTTCAGATCTCACCTTCAGTTTGATTAAACCTTTTTGACTACGAGTGTGGATTTTGTTTTGGATTGGTTAGCCATTTGTAAATATTACTGTAAATAGCACGTTTCATTGTATTAAGGGTTGTAGGAGGTTTGACGCCATTTCTTTTGTTGTATATATTTTAAACTCTGTTTTTTTTGGTTAGGGAGTTAGGGAAGGATTATGTATTTTATTTTATTTTATTTTTAGGAGTTTAGTTCAGCTCGGGCAAAGACCATTTTGTTTATTATTTTGGCCTTGTCAACCTCTGAAGTTGGAACCCTTACCTTTTTGCTCAGAAATAAAAAGAAATACGTTTACCAAATCCCTCTGATAGTGAGACTCCTTTACTCACCTTTTGCTACGACACAGTCCCCTAGACGGTCGTAACAAGTCTTTAATTATTGCTGATAAAAAAAGTGTTTAAGTCCTCATGATGACCCTTTACATGCTGTACTGTACTTTTTGACAAATCATACTTCATCTTCTCCTCCGTGATTTTAGCAGGGTGGTAGAAAAACCGGACACATTCACCAGAGCAACAGCAGTGAGCTCTGTGATGTCTGTCCTCATTCTGACCACAGTGACGTTGTACAGAATGTTAAAAACTGTAAAAATAAAGACCTGTAACAAGGTTCTCAGGCTTTAGGTGATTTTCATGAACATCTGTAACCCACACTTCCTTCTAGAAAAATATTACTACAGATACCTACATAATTTCAACTAATGACAAACCCACATTCCATAATTTTAAAATGTAATGGATACCCACAGTTGTCTTTAAAAGATATAAAATTACACATATACGCATGCAAAAAAAAAATAGACAAGCAAGTTATAGGTAAAGGCTATAAGTAACTTAATATCCCTGTGACTACAGTTGCTATTATTATTAAGAGGGTTTGGGTCCATGGGACAATGTAGGTTTCCTGCCTGGCAATAGAGAAGCCTAGGAAATTTAGATGCCTTTTATTACAGGACGAAAAAACTAAGAGTAAGAAAAATTATGTGCTATGGAATACTATATTTGTGAATGGAATATAGTTAAAGAATATAGACTACAGTGGAACCTTGGATTGTGAGTAATCACGTGATCAGAACTGAGCCAATGGTTCCTCTCTCTCTTATGCTCAGTCTCAATGTGTGTGCGTTACTCATATAGTCAACATCCGTTTGTGTGTGTAATGTTTATTATAACATTGTGACCATGTGTGTGTGCACACACGCACGCACACACACACTCTAACAGAAACACTGCTCTGGATTCTTTCTTTTTTTACTCGGACTGCTTGGGATAATTTTCAAGGGAAAAGTGCAGGTTATTATTTTTATTTTTTTTACTTTATGTTTTGTATAAATTATATTTATATTAATATTTTTGGGTTGTGGAACAAATCATCAGCATTTCTGTTATTTCTTATGGGGAAATTCGCTTTTATATACAAGCAAACTTCTGGAATGAATTATGCTCACAATCCAAAATTTACCAGTATAAGTAATGTCAATAAAAAAATCAATGTATTTAAATTTTACAATCTAGCTTTATTTAATATTTAATTTAATATTATTTTACTTTACAAACACTTACATTTCTAAATGTTAAATCAGGATCCATTTGCCATATATTAACATATATTACACACAGATAAATATGCATACAGTAAGACAGGATTACTTTGCAGAATCGATGCATTTTAAAGGAGGAGGAGAATCGGCCGTTGCGACACACTCCAGGTTATATGTCCCACTTGCTGCCTTAAGGGTGCCATAACTTTTATTTTGCTTGCTCTGTATCCGCACTAAGGTCAGCTTTGTCAGTTGATGCCTTTATCCAAACAAAGTGAGATGTGTCCTGTTAGTTTGGGTACTACTGGAAACACTTTTTTTTTGCCTTTTTTTCTACTACTTCACAATGGATTGAGGCATTGTTTATATAACAACAATGTAATACTGTGTTTAGTGTTTATTTTATATATATAAATATACTGTATAAAGACATCCAGCAACAACCTTTTATATACATTTAATCCTGAATGATGAACATGTTTTATTTATTTATTTTATGTCCCGGTATAGAAAAGGTATACGGTTAAATATTTTGCTGTGATATATTAGTAAAAATGGGTAATTATTCCATTTACAATTTAAATAATGACAGCGAGCTCCATGTGTATGCAATAATTATAAACAACATATTAACAGGTGTTAAGGTAGTTTACACATATACACAAAGCAAGAAGTAAATCTTCAACACAGATTAATACTAAATATACCGGTTTTAGCCAGTATACCGTTAGAGTTAGCGTCTTACCTGAGGAAGATTCACCATGAAAACTAAGCAGGGTTAAAAAAAAAAAAAAACACTTATATAAAGTTGTCTTCCCAGTTAATCAGACAAACATCCCATAGGTTTTAAATTAATCGAGGAGTGAGACAAGGCTGCCCTCGTTTTTCATTTTCATCTCATTTTTGCAGGTCACTGAACTTTTATCATTAAGTATTTTACATGATCCAGAGTTTAAAGGAATAACTGTTTTTGATAGAGAAATTAAGATCGCTCAACTGGCAGATGAGACTACTTTAACTCAGAGAACCTGCTACTCCCACTTGATTTAATACAAAGATGCAAGTTAAAAATTCTAATTAATTGATTTGAATAAACATTCAAATAATAATGTTGGTAATTACATCAACTTATTTTTGCATATTGTTAATGGGTTCCACATTGATTTCAGGATTACAAATTCTGTCTCTGACCCACATACTGTAATATGCCTGGACATGTCCCACTGGTAAGACTGTGTACTTAGCAGACTTATGCACAGGTACAGTGTGTGTTTGTGCATGATTGCATGTCACCAAGGCTTGCGTTACTTCCAGGGAATTTTTTTATTACAACGCTGTTATACAGGATGTACCAAAGTCTCCAATATACAGTGGTGTGAAAAACTATTTGCCCTCTTCCTGATTTCTTATTCTTTTGCATGTTTGTCACACTTAAATGTTTCTGCTCAGCAAAAACCGTTAACTATTAGTCAAAGATAACATAATTGAACACAAAATGCAGTTTTTAAATGAAGGTTTACGTTATTACGGGAGAAAAAAAAAACTCCAAATCTACAGTACATGGCCTTGTGTGAAAATGTGATTGCCCCCCTTGTTAAAAAAATAACTTAACTGTGGTTTATCACACCTGAGTTCAATTTCTGTAGTCACCCCCAGGCCTGATTACTGCCACAACTGTTTTAATCAAGAAATCACTTAAATAGGAGCTACCTGACACAGAGAAGTAGACCAAAAGCACCTCAAAAGCTAGACATTGTCAGGGCTCCTAAATCGGCGCGTGTGTGGCATAATTGCTGGAGGCAAGCTGGCGGTTCAAATAAGGTTTTTATTAACATAAAACACTTTAACTTAAACACATAAATAAACACAACCGACAAACCATACGATCTGAACCAAAGCTAGACACCTGACTGAAGTTCAGTCAGGCTATTTAAAATCCTTAATTTAATTACTTTTCCTCGGTTCAGGTGAATCCTTATGTCACCTGACCGAGGTGCAGTCTGGGACACAAAGTCCAACTAAAACAAAACTACAAACATAAAACACAACGAAAACCTAACTTTGGGCGCTTTGGCGCCCTCTAGGGGTTAACCCTTACAGACATCATGCCAAGACCCAAAGAAATTGAGGAACAAATGAGAACAAAAGTAATTGAGATCTATCAGTCTGGTAAAGGTTATATGCCTAAATGTATATATATCAATTTTGCTAAAAAACATCTTGTCATGATCTCTAGTCAAAGAATTGGACGCAAAATGCAGGTATGAGTTAAAAACACACGTGAGTCTTTTATTTTTATCTTTTGGGGTAAAGTTTTCCCACTTATGTTGATTTCTTCTTACGTGAGGATGATAGAAACAAAACAAAGTAAACCTAAAACACAAACCAACAAAAGACAGCCTCCTCAGGCTGGGTCTGCAGGTGGGCACGAAACACTACAACTGAAACAACAAACTAGTAACACTGTCACATGGGTCCTGCGCTGCGCTTGGCTGGCGACTTAACCGTGACCTTGGCCTTGCTGCCTGTTCACTACAGGCCTTACCCCGATCCTGCAGACTCGGTTTATTCCTGAGGAGGAGATAGGAGAAAGCGGTGAGGTGTGAGCAGCACGTACAAAATAAACATGTGAATAACAGTGAACGGACAAGACACTACGGGTTCGGCTGGCTTAAATAAGGACGCACAGGGGAGAGACACAGGTGTACATGATTTGTGATTAAGTGAAGACATACCAACGTAGACACACTAGGGGGAGACAAAGCTTCGGCTCAATAGTCCGGGGAACCGGATCTCACTCCCCCGGACTGTGGTGGCACAGATGTGACACATCTCAATGATTGCCAAGACTTTTGGGAAAATACCTTGTGGACCGACGAGACAAAAGTTGAACTTTTTGGAAGGTGCGTGTCCCGTTACATCTGGCATAAAAGTAACACAGCATTTCAGCAAAAGAACATCATACCAACAGTAAAATATGGTGGTGGTAGTGTGATGGTCTGGGGTTGTTTTGCTGCTTCAGGACCTGGAAGGCTTGCTGTGATAGATGAAACCATGAATTCTACTGTCTACCAAAAAATCCTGAAGGAGAATGTCCGGCCATCTGTTCGTCAACTCAAGCTGAAGCGATCTTGGGTGCTGCAGCAGGACAATGACCCAAAACACACCAGCAAATCCACTTCTGAATGGCTGAAGAAAAACAAAATTAAGACTTTGGAGTGGCCTAGTCAAAGTCCTGACCTGAATCCGATTGAGATGTTGTGGCATGACCTTAAAAAGGCGGTTCATGCTAGAAAACCCTCAAATAAAGCTGAATTACAACAATTCTGCAAAGATGAGTGGGCCACAATTCCTCCAGAGCGCTGTAAAAGACTCGTTGCAAGTTATCGCAAACGCTTGATTGCAGTTATTGCTGCTAAGGGTGACCCAACCAGTTATTAGGTTCAGGGGGCAATTACTTTTTCACACAGGGCCATGTAGGTTTGGATTTTTTTTTCATTTAAAAACTGCATTTAGTGTTTAATTGTGTTATCTTTGACTAATAGTTAAATGTGTTTGATGATCAGAAACATTTTGTGTGACAAACATGCAAAAGAATAAGAAATCAGGAAGGGGCAAATAGTTTTTCACACCACTGTATAGGGACAAACTATCTTTATTTTTTTTTTTCTTTTGTAAATTTGCTTTAAATGTGGAGACTTTTTGGAGACCCTGTATATTTCTGTTACATACAGTACACTGCACTTACATATGACTGCATGTTTGCAACAGTGTATGGTGATGTAAACAATCATACAGTATATGTACCTCTATTAGTGCAGAGGGCAGTACTGTATCCTTTCTACTCAGACAGCATGGGCAGTATGGCTTACAACCCTACTGAACCTGCCATGGGCCTGTAAGCCCCATCCAGGCTGAGTGTCAGCCGTCTGTGTCATTGATGCAATTTCTACAGGAGAGACGGTTTACGTATTTAAGGAAAAATAACTTCAATCCTGGTCCTTCTAAAAGACTACGTCTGGAGGTAAATAGCCCTTCTCCTCATGCCTTTTGACCTGTATCTGGCCTGTTTATACTGATCTTCCTGAGGGTGTTGTTCTGGCTCAGAGAAGGTTGATGTTTGATGTTTGATTTCTTATGCATTTTATTTTGCTAATGCTTACCCAGGCCACTCATGTTTTTTGTACTTTTATGTTGGGCTTAAATACTTTGTATTTTTACTGTATATTGAATTTTTCATGTATCTTCTTGTTTGTCATTATGTACTGTAGATGCATAGTTTATTTTTGTGTATACTCTTATTAAACTCAGTATTTGTAAAACTGATCATGTGTCTTTTGGTTATTTGTCTATATTCTTACTTAGACATGTGTGCGTGACTGCAGGTGCACGTGTAGCACGTTTATTCAACGCATGTTTTAATTTTTCATTAAGTGTGCTCGTGTCTCTGCCAAGTCCTGCACCAGAGATAAAGATAAGGAGCCAGACGTCGGACCCGACAGAGACACAAGCATTAGATAAGGCGCCTGCCTCCTTATCTTGTCTATTTACGGTATACGCATCATACACATGACAGCTACAGTAGTTATAACATAAATACCGTTTATGTCTGGGTCACTCTAGGGTTTTTTGTCCCATGTACTTTGGGTACACACTGTACACTAAGTATCACTACCCATCCCCTTACTGTTTATGTTTTATGACCTGCTTTTCTTATCTCACCTCTAAGTGAACCCATTATGTTTTATGATTTGTTATACTCTCTCTCTCTCTCTATTATTTCACTAAGATTAATATTATGTTGATTAATATTATCATATTGTTACATTGCTGCATACAAATGTATATTTTACTAAAATATGCTTATAAACCCAGTGTAAGGATTTATCCAATGAGAGAAACTTCACAGCACTTTTATAAGTTACTTTTGTAAATCTGCCAAATAACTAAATGTAAATGTAATGGCACAGACTAATATCTAAAGCTGTATGGTTTAATCTATAGTAAACATTCACAAACTCAAAATTGCTCATTCCTCTGATGGAGTACTTAAAATATTAAACTAGGTGCTTTCATTAGTCTAACTGCATTTTTAAAAGGACACACATCTGCGTTATCCTTCATTTTATAGTGTGTCAAACCAGTGACAGACACTTCCAAAAACCTTATAAATTAATAGAACTATTTATTTAATAGAAAAATAATTCATACAGTATACATTTGCAAACAGATAAAAATAAACTGACCTTGCAAAACTGATGAGTGCACTGTTGATTTCCCAGTAAAAGTTCTTGTGAGGAACTCCTGTGTGTGGGCAGTTAATGGTTTTATTGAATTTCCTTCCATTTGCAGACGGAGTTTAACAAAATACACAACTACATTACTTAAGTCAAAATAAACTCCTCTAAAGTAAAGTATTACTCCAAAACATAAAAAAGTTGTCATATTTTTACTTGAAATATAGTAGTATTTTTGCTTTTAAAAATACTTTAGCATTTTACATTTTATTTTACATCTTATTTTAAATCTCTGTGTATGTTGCCACAATGCTTTTACAGAACATAATGATCCTTAAACATCCCATTAAATGAACTAACTTGCTTTTAGAACATGTAAAATAAAAACTCGTAGAATGTATGTGCTTATCAGACAGACATTGGATTTGCTATATGCGTAGCTTCCTCTACAAACCAAAAATAGACAAAAATCCACAAAAAGCACTACTGATTTAAGTGAGACAAAACATTAACCTCAGTGAAGACTGTATTTGTTTAGATCCACACAAAACGTTTTAGATAATGAAGTACTGGATAATGATGATGTACCACTCATCACAGTTTAAAGCCTAACAGAAGTGTACTTCTGTTATGAAAGTATGAATACCATAACATACTTCTACACTAATGTCCATCTCACAGCTCTCTGGTGCTGACAGGTGAGAAAGTCCTCAGTATAAAAAAGAATCAGTTATGACAGTAGCTGCATTTATTGTTTTTGAAAATATTCAAGCAATTACACATAAACCCATTAACTAATTATAATTGTTGTTCACAATGTGCTGTTGAATAGCTTGACATTAACAACAAAATGATTTACTCTGTAGTCCCTTTTAAAGTCCAGATAAATAATAGGTTTATAAACTGAAACAAGAACAAATACATGCACTCCTTCACAGATTTAAAGTAAGTAAGAACTTTCAGGTTGTTTATGCTTACAACACACATTATACAGTTTAAACTTTCTTGGTTAATTAAAAACAAAATTACAGATGTAAGGAACACACCCTTAATGCAAAATTAAACCTTTATGTTAAACAAACTGATTAACTGTGCCATCTAGTGGTGTAAACAAGCAAACATTGATTGTATGGAGAAGTCATATCACCCACTGACCTTGAATATTGTCTAAGGTAGTATAGTATAGTATAGTATAGTATCCAGAGCCACAGCTAGTAAACCTAACTCTAACTTTATATCACATTGAGAAGGCAGATATTTTGCTTTTCATTCATACAATCTTACAGAAGCCAGGTTTAGTTTTTACCTCATTCTGCTTCAGTTCATGTTCAAGCCCTTGTTGGAAAATCCATTGGGGACAGAATTATTGATCGTCACTGAGACGGAGTCCATGCAAGCCAGAGCCCTTTACAAAGACAGCATTTCTATAAATCGTGATGTTAATTTTGGGTCTCCCTTGGATGCAGTGTCACAATCCCTAAGTCACACGGAAGGACCAAGAGATCACAAACTGATCAGTGTCTTAATATACCATTGTCCAAGCTTCCCATGCTTAATATAGCATCAACAACTATTGTGAGCTTTTCATGGTTGTAATTTCCACCAAATTATGAGCTCTGTAAAGCAGACTTTAGTAAAAATCCAATCCTGTGTTCTTCCTCCTCACTGCCCCTTTTGATATAAAGCTGCTCGCAGGTGCCACACCTACTCAATATAGAGTCATTTAAAATGTACTATACTTTACATTACACAACCAAACTGCTGATGAGTTATTTAAACTCTTTTATTGTACTGGTTTAATAAAAGAGTAATAAAAAAAAACTTCATTGGCTTGCACTTTTCTTTTAATTAAATGGAGTCAAACAAAAGTGTCTGCTGCATAATTCTGATTTTCAAGTTCATCATGAAATTAAAAAAAAATATATATATACTGTAACATTTTCCCAGAAAGATGGTCAACACTTGACTGATGGTTATTGTTGATTTATTGAAAAGTGAGTCAAAATATCTTAAAATCAATGAACACCAATGTAAGAGCTTGTGCCAGTTTTGAGGGTGCTAGAACATTTTTTCCTTAACTTTCTTCCAATGCAGCCAGAAAACTAAAACCCACCCTACACATGCTATTTCAACATAAAAGTCCTCAAAATCAAGTGAAATGCAAGGCAATACAAATCCACATGAAACAGGAAATAAATATATAAAAACAACAATTTACCATGAACACTCATTCACCTTGTAAATTGGGTCTTTTACATACACATTACATTCAAAATAAACAATATATTATTTGTTATTATTTAATACAAGTGCATTCTTAGAGAGGTACATCATAACTGTAACAAGTGTCAAAAGACACTACAGGAAAGACAATACACTTGGCACCCTGAAGAGAACTGTCTTAATACTTCTTGATACTTAAGTCTTAAAACTTCTATCACACTGTCGAGTTGAGTGCAAACGTTTGTATCTCCTCTGGAGATTTAAAAATATATATACTTTATAAAATGATTCTACAAGTCTTAAAAAAGGATATTGCAAAAAATAATTTGAACAATCTTCAAGTCTGGAAACTAATAAAAAAAAACAAAAAAAAAAAAACATTCAATACCCCTTGCTCTGAAACAGGATCTGTCTGGGCTCATCAGATAATATAATCTTAAATGATCAGTAAACTGGTAAATAATAATTGATAATATTGTTATCAATATAACAATATATATACATACATACCAAACCATTAACGGTAAAACCATTAACAATGAAACAACTTAGGTTTTAGGTTCCACTTGTGGCACCTTGGCAACTCTGGCCCCTTAGGACATGACTCTACAAGACCCCTGGTGATGTGGATGAGGCCTCTGTGGATTGACCTATTTGTGGAACCTGTGGATTTAGGTTGGTGTCGGACTCTCTGCCTGCTGGGCTCTAAGTAATTCTTGGATTCTACTTCAGAACACTGTAAAAACAGGAAATGCCAGTGGATCCCACACAGGGGAATCACTTAACGGAGAATCATCGGAGGCTCTAAAATATACAACATCGGCAACTCCATTACAAAACAGTGAAAACCATTAAAAACTTCATAATCTAGTATTTTGTAGTAAGTATTAGAAATTCACTCACAGGGTTCGACTGGAACAAGCCTGAAGTCTAAAAAACAGATTATGAATTGACCGTTATTATAATATGTATGTTCTGTAAATGATCTACTAAATGTAAACCTAAAATTATGTTATCTAAGAGCAAATCTGATCCATCATCACTACACACTCAACATTGGTTTATGTAAATAAAAAATCTAAAAAATATTTAAAATGAATATTGAAACGTGCAATTTTAAGACACCTGGTTGAGGAATGCATTTATTTCTTTGGCGTAACATTTTAACGCAAAAGATGCAGAAGATGATTCCAGCAGGACCCAAGACACTCAGAACTACAAAAGCAATAATCACTGCTCCATCTGATTCTCCACCTGTCGAACCAGCACAAACTCTATATTATCTGCTGCATCAATACATTAAAAAACATTGTGGCCAATATTAGTTTCTTTTTTGTACCATCACATGTAACCATTAATGAATAAGAGTATGTTTTATTTACAAATTAAAGCTTGCAATCACTGGGGAATTGCTATAGTATAAGAGGAATAAGACACACTGTTAAAGGTAAATAAGCAACGTTTGGGTGGTAACAGTAACTCAGCTCCATCACACTATCCTAGTGTTGATTTTTTTTTTCCTATAACAGCATGGCATGTTTTATTTCTTATTTACTTTTCACATGCCAGGTTCTCATTTACATCTTATTCTGCAGACGGTTACAAATCAGACTCTCATAAACACTTTTCCACCTTCTGTCTTACCATCATCAGGTTTTTCGGTGATGCTGCTGGAAAACTGCTTTTTAGTCTTCTCATTAACTGTGGAAGTCCATCCTGATGGGATGGCAGTGATGTTTTGTAGTGTATGATTATCTACGAAAAAAATAAAAAATAAAATTACACACATTTGAGTACTGAACATGAAAAATTAGCTGGAGGCATCTGTCTGTCAGTAACAGTAACAGGGCAGATCACACACTCTACCTTTCCTCTCATGATTTTCTCTGCTATTCTGCTCATCCCAATATACACACTCCTTCTGCAGGATGTCCTTTGCATTCTGAGCATATTCAGGATCCAAACTCCTCCTTATTACTGCAGCTTGATCATCAGACATAGTCCAGCTTTCATTTTTTAAATGAAAAGTGATGAAACTGTTGCCGCTGATGAACTTCATATATGCTCTAGTGAGGTTGACATCATCTTCATCACAGGAAATCAACAACTGAAGGGATCCTGAACACACACACAGACACACACACGCCAATATTTACAAAAAAGTGCAAGCTGCCTGATTTGTTAGTTTTTTTCTTGATATGGTTCAATATACATTATTAAAATTATGTACTTGCAGGACAGTATTTCAAGTCAATCTATATGAATAAATTAGATGGAATTATTTTAATAGTTTTTAATCAATTCAAAAGCATGACATTTAGGAGCTCTTCAAATCTCACCCCCAGTGTGATGAAAGTCTTTCATTATTGGATGCAAAAAGGAGTTTAAGTCCCCCTGATGGCCCTTCACATGCTGTACCCTACTTTTCCACAAATCCGCCCTTTTCTTCTCTGTGTTGTTAGCAGGATAGCGGAAAAACAGGGCATTGTCCACCTTAACGACAGCAATGAGTTCAGTTAAATTTGTCCTTAGTGTGACGTTGTAGAGAATCTTCCAATCTGTAAAAATAAAGAGTACATAACTGAGACCTGGTTTCTAATGATAGAAAGATACACACACATATACACTACTCATAAAAAGTTAGGGATATTGTGAGAGACCTAGTGGATGTCATACATACAGTGTTTGTTTCACTTCAGACATTTTTGGGATAGGGAGGCAATTGTATTGGGGTGATAGACACACCCACCTCACTTTGTGTTTTTCATGTGTACAGGTGTGCCTTATATTGGGGCCAATCCCAAAAGACAACCTTTTTCAATGTCACATCAATTTCAACATTCTGTAAGTATAAAAAGCTGGTATTGTCAGTTAGTTATTCCAAGTTCAACATTTAAAAAGCCGACGTCACTTAACGTACGAGCAGCGCCACCTGGCCATGACGCGCCTTCAGGACGGTGGCAGGCAGTCAGATGTTGCTCGTAAACTTGGTGTGTCTCAAAGTGTCATCAGCATACTTGCATCAAGACACAGAACTACTGGCAGAATTCATGACAGTCCCAGAAGTGGAACCCCACGAGTGACAGACCGCAACAATGACCAGTACCTAAGGACCTATGCACTCAGACATCGTTATGCAACTGCCACACAGCTGCAGGCCCGTTTACGAGATGCGAGGGGTACTACTGTAGGGTTTTCAGACAAACCATTCGCAACCGACTCCACCGCTTTGGCTTGAATACCAGACGACCGTTGCAGGTGACTCCACTGACACCAAGACACCGCCGTGAACGTTTGCAAAGTGTGTGCACAAGACCATGTGACTTGGACAATGCAACAGTGGTCGGGTCACATTTGACAGAAATGATTGTCGTCAGCGATGCTGGAGGTCAACATGGTCCCCAGAGTTTGCTTTGGTGAGGGAAGTTCAACAGTCTGGGCAGGCATCACCAGTCAGCACAAAACAGATTTGGTTATTGTACATGGCTCAGTCCCTGCACGTTCTTACCTCAGAGACATCATAGAACTTTCTGTTCATGGATGATTATGCTCCACCACATCGTGGCAGAATTGTCACAGCTCGACTTCAGGAAGTTGGAGTGCCTCATATGGTATGGCCATCAAGACCTGAACCCCATAGAGCACATCTGGGATCAGTTGAAGCAAAGACTGGATGATCGTACCCCACACCCACGTGACCTGGCAGGACTGCGTGTAGCACTTGTGTAAGAGGGAACGCATTGCCTCAGAACACCATCATAAAGCTAGTGAGGAGCATGAGACTTCGCTGTCCAGCTGTCATTGCGGCAAATGGTGGAAACACCCGCTACTAACATTGTAAATTTTTGTTTTTTGAGCTATCCCTGTTATTGTCTAAATTTTTGGGGTAATAAATATTAAACTAATGAAAATGGTGTTTCTTCCCATACATTATTAGTAATATCTAAGGAAACTTTTACTTATTTCATTCAAATTCAGAGCAAATAGGAAAAGCACTTATGTAAATAACAATATCCCTAACTTATTGTGAGTAGTGTATATTAGTGGTGGAATGGATCACAAAAATCACGGTTCGGATCATTTTTCGGATCAGCAAAAAGGCCAGCAACTTTTAATTTTAACCAAATAAAATAAGAAATAACCAGTCAACTAGATCAAATTTTAAAATAAAATATTCAATACTTAGTTGTTGAAGTGTAGTGTAGCATGTAAGAAAAAAAAATCATTATAATATAATACTCATTATAATATTGTGTTTTTTTTTTTTTTTTTTAAGAGAGGATGTCCACATTCTCTGGACGCAGAGTAGACCTCTTAACAGTCACTATGTCACGAGCAGTGGAGAACACACTCTCACTATAGGAACTGAAGTGGCAGGCACAGCAAGGTAGAGTCTCGCTATCTTTGCAATGTGAGGGTATTTACACTGGCATGCTACATTTATCTCCTGCGCAAAGCAAGATATCTTTGGTCCCAGTCCAGCTTCTGTCACTGCATTTACTTGGTTTCTGGTATTATCTATTGTGACTGGAATATTGCTACATGCATTATGCCTCTTTAACTTTCACTACCGTTTCTATCACTGCGCTAGATTTGTGTTTGCATGACTCTCGTAGAGGGGGCGTGTCTGTTGCGCCGGATTTGCATCTCCCACTCTGCTATGATGTAGTGAGCAGTCACCGTATCTGTCTGTAGACCTTGATGTCCAACCGGTCAGTGGTGATCACAGTAGAGGATGCATCCAATAAGGGTATAGGATTTTATCCTGTTTGTAAAGTTCATGCTGAAGTGGGTATTTCGTCCACACGGAAAATAAATCCTTAGTTTTCCAGAACAGAGTATGGCCTCATGTCTGCTGCGATAAACATCCCAATAGATTTGGGAATCACTTTAGCCCACTCTGATACCGTGGTTGATAAACAGATGATATAATCTTGAATGTGCGGTGAATGTCCAATATAAAACCAACTTTACTGCGGTTATTAGCGCACAGGGCATTGCTCAAGATTTTGTAAGTCATGCTTAATGTTTTCTAAGCCATTATGTATTTCTAATTTTGTCCGATTCATTGTCCCCCCATTACACTTACAAAATTCTAGAATCGGAGAAATGAGGTGGTGTGGGAGAACTTGGGAAAATTGGCTGTGAAAGTGGCTGAAAGACTGTCGCCTTGCACTTCCTGGGACCGGGTTTGATTCCCGGCCAGGCTCGAATTCTGTGTGCATGGAGTTTGCATGTTCTTCCCGTGCTTGGTGGGTTTCCTCCGGGTACTCCGGTTTCCTCCCACAGTTCAAAGATATGCAGGTTAGACTAATTGGCGTTCCCAAATTGTGCGTAGTGTGTAAATAAGTGGGTGTGTGTATGCCCTGCGATGGATTGCCACCCTGTCCATGGTGTACCCTGCCTCGTGCCCTAAGCCCACGACCCTGAATACAGGATAAAGCAGTATAGAAGATAAGTGAGTTAATATGAAGGGCAACCAAACAACATGCCACATAATGATGGCTGTCATAGTCAAAACAAACAAACAAACAAAATGTGACTTGATGGCATTACATTATTATATTTCAATACCTAAATTATTTTTATTTCAGTGACCTTAATGTTACAACAATGATGATTAAATTATCACACTTCAGTTATTTTATATCATCATTACTGTCCACCACTTATTTCAACAGGTTATGCTGTAAATGGTGTATGGTTTTGTTTCAGGAGCGCCTCTTTAACTTTGAGCTCCTACAAAGGTCTCTGTACGTATCTGGTCCTTGTCTTTCGACCTCGTAACTCTAAGCTGAAATTAATGATTTTTTTTTTTCTGTCTCGTCCTCGTTTGACCCGCATGAAGCAAAAACTGCGTTTTAAAATGTAAAATAGCAGATCTGTCACTGAGTGTGTGAGAAAAACCTTTTCGGGCCGCAAGATATAGAAGTAACCACATTAGCGAGCATTAATGTGTAACAGATGTGTAAATCCGTCCAAACGCTACCATGCGGCAAGTAACAACAAGCCAAACTGTTTTATTTTTAGCAGATTAAATGTGTTAAGGTAGCGCATATACACACACGCGCGCGCGCGCGCGCACGTTCACAAAGCAGGCCATACATCTTTAAACGTTCATTAATCCCGAAGTTAGCTGTTTTGACTACCGTAACAAATGTACAGTTAAGATTTTAGCATTAGCGTTAGCCAACTCACCTGAGGAAGTTCCACCTCCAAAACCCAGCAGGATTAAAAAAGAATTTAAAACGCCACATATAGTGCAGACCTTCATCTCTGTAACTGTACTTTATATAAAGTTATATAAACCTCCCAGATAATCAGGCTGCACTTTACAGGAAGAAGCTGTAATGAGATCCGCGCTGCGCTGCACTTTGCCGGCTGGCAGGTGTGGCAACGGCAGACACGTGGACACCTGAGCGAAGAGCGAAATGCAGGTGCGCGCAGGCGCACCACTCACCAAGAAGATGCTCGCGTTACTTCAGGGAAGTAGGGAACTTTATTTTTATTTATTATTTTAATTTAGAACACACACACACACACACGCGTTTTTACGCCGGAAAGAATGCTAGAGAGACGAGTGAGCTTATTTGCTGCCCAATGCAATGGCTGGGAGTACTTTATTAAGCACACAGCAGGTATGGCATGAGCAGCACCTTCACTCAGGAGCCTGCATCCAATTCAGCTTCAACCTTAACCGGAGCACATTTCACACGTCACACACACACACACACACACAAACAGGGCCGAAGCCACTAACCCAAACACCTTTCCCCATCATGGTGAACACACCGACATCCCCGCAAGGCAATGCTGGTCGTCAGCCGCCGCCCCGCCACAATATATTTATATATATATATATATATATATATATATAAATAATTTTTTTTATATTCTAAAAACGCTGTTATACACGATGTGCCAATTTAGCAAAAATGTGAAAGACGCCTACATATGGGTCTACAAAGAAACTGCAATCATATCCAGAATGTTGTGTAAATAAAGTTACTTTAAGTTAAAGTTAAACTTCCCCATGTATAGACTTTTTGGGACATCCTGCATATTTCAGTTACATAAACTAATGACTGCATGTTTGTGCGGTGTATGGGGCAAGCATACTTCCTTAAAAAAAAAGCAACGAAAAATAGCTGTACCATGAACCTAGAAAGGCATCACGAAAGAAGAATGCAATTTCCTCTGTGTTTACTTTACTTTAAGACAATCTGTTTTTGTTGAGATCTGTATATTTTAGAAGATTTTATGTTTCACCATCTAAGGTGCCATGTCCTAATTTTATTTAGTTTTATTTATATATTTACACCTCAAGATGTAAATATCAGGAAATTAGATCTTAAATTCTTATCTGTCATCTCAGTCATGTTTTGATATCAAATGTGAATGTCTTTAAGTGTATAGCAAAAACAAACAAACCAACAAATTATTCTTGCTGTTCCAGTACTTTTGGATGGGTAATGTATGCAAGTAAATAAATACCAGATTTATTGCAATTCTTCTTTGTGAGGTGAAAAACAGTAAGAAAGCAACAATATTTCTATTACTGCACTATTAGACTAGAATATGGAAAGGTTTTAAAGGAAATGTAGTGTAACATCATGTTTTCTGCATCTACATTTATTACATTTACAATTATTGCAATGTATCTATCTATAGTTGTTACACATTAATTTTAGGATTAGGAATGAAATCTATAATATAGATAACATTTTTTTTTTGATGAGATAAATAAAAATGGGCCAATAAAAGGCCAGTCTTCTCTACTACAGTACAATCACATCCCATGCTAAAATATTTTTTAAGCTTAGCCCAGGTGTGTGTGTGTGTGTGTGTGTGTGTGTGTGTGTGAAGTCCGCTCATAGGAGAAGGTGTGTGTGTGTGTGTGTGTGAAGTCCGCTCATAGGAGAAGGTGTGTGTGTGTGTGTGTGTGTGTGTGAAGCCCGCTCATAGGAGCAGGTGTGTGTGTGTGTGTGTGTGTGTGTGTAGTCCGCTCATAGGAGCAGGTGTGTGTGTGTGTGTGTGTGTGTGTGTGTGAAGTCCGCTCATAGGAGCAGGTGTGTGTGTGTGTGTGTGTGTGTGAAGTCCGCTCATAGGAGCAGGTGTGTGTGTGTGTGTGTGTGTGTGTGTGTGTGTGTGTGTGTGTAGTCCGCTCATAGGAGCAGGTGTGTGTGTGTGTGTGTGTGTGTGTGTGTAGTCCGCTCATAGGAGCAGGTGTGTGTGTGTGTGTGTGTGTGTGTGTGTGTGTGTGTGTGTGTGTGTGTGTGAAGTCCGCTCATAGGAGCAGGTGTGTGTGTGTGTGTGTGTGTGTGTGTGTGTGTGTGAAGTCCGCTCATAGGAGAAGGTGTGTGTGTGTGTGTGTGTGTGTGTGTGAAGTCCGCTCATAGGAGCAGATGTGTGTGTGTGTGTGTGTGTGAAGTCCGCTCATAGGAGCAGGTGTGTGTGTGTGTGTGTGTGTGTGTGTGTGTGTGTGTGTGTGAAGTCCGCTCATAGGAGCAGGTGTGTGTGTGTGTGTGTGTGTGTGTGTGTGTGTGTGAAGTCCGCTCACAGGAGCAGGTGTGTGTGTGTGTGTGAAGCCCGCTCATAGGAGCAGGTGTGTGTGTGTGTGTGTGTGTGTGTGTGTGTGTGTGAAGTCCGCTCATAGGAGCAGGTGTGTGTGTGTGTGTGTGTGAAGTCCGCTCATGTTCGTCGTTTGTCTCAGGCGTTAGAGCCTATGTATGTGTCTTAGGTATTAGAGCCAAAATGTCTGCCTGTGTTAGAAAGCCGAGGTTCCATCACTAAGCGCCAGTTAACCGTGATGGGTTCCCAGAACCCCAGTATGTCTATTCCCTGTATTCCTGTGTGTGTGTTTTGTTTCCTGAACCCTTGTGTGTTATGTTTACTGGGCCAGTATTTTGTTTGTTTAGTTCCACTGTGTTTAGTTATTTTTTGTTAATAAAAGACTCTTCCTTTTGAAAAGGACCTCTGCGTTTATGCCCGCCTCTTTAAGCCCACGGCTACACCATCAGCCCATAGTCCCAGACTCATGACACTCAGGGGAAAACAAATTCAAAAACCTATTCCAAATTAGTCCTGTAAATAGACAAATTGAAATAACTGTGCTTATCCTGACCTCTGTTAGTGCAGTGGTATTGCTTATGACAGAGTGTAAGGATGTCCCTATTTGAGATTTTTTAAAAGTCAAACTGACAACCATCAAGGATGAATGCAATATTACTTACAGCTACAGTTAAAACCAGATATTTACATACACTTTAGAAAAAAAAAAACACAAACAAAATATTTTTTCTTTACTGTCAAACATTAAGTCTTTTTCTGTTTTATATCAAGAAATATAAACATATTTTTTTGCAAGGAAAAAAAAACATTTATTTTATCACTTTCATAAAAGTCAAAAATATACATATACTTCATAAGTATTTGGTAGAATTGCCTGGAAACTTTTTTTACTTGGGCCAGATGTTTCAGGTATCCGTCCACAAGCTTTCTACAAAAGTTTGGTGGAATTTTGGCCCACTCCTCTTGATAGCACTGGTGTAACTGGGTCAGGGTTGCAGGCCTTCTTGCTTGCACTCACCTTTTCAGTGCCGCCTACAAATTTTCTATGGGATTGAGATCAGGGTTTTGCGATGCCCACTCCAATACCTTGACTTTGTTGTCCTTAAGCAACTTTGCAACTAATCTGGAGGTATGCTTGGGATCATTGTCTGTTTGGAAGACGCATTTGCACCCAAGCTTTAACATCCTGGCTGATGTCTTTAGATGTTGCGTAACACTAGAAGTCACAGACTTTTCTAACCCTCCTTTAGCCAAGACTCTGCTAACTTGGCTAGTTTTTTAGCATCAATTCATGTGTAAATTAGGTCATTACCTAAGTAATCTGCAGGGGGGGGGGACCGTTTGGTGGCCTGTTTGTTTGTGTGGGGGAGGGAGAGAGAACTTCCTTTTGTGCTGAGGTGGATAAAATCTCACTGCACATAGCCTACTACTTCAGTGCTCTCAAGAATTCTGTGGTGACGAACCTCCTCTCCAAGGAAAGAAAATGCAGCGAAGACTCACCACTTGGCAGGCCTTGGAAATGATCCTGAGTGAAGTCCTTGTGACTCGGATGGAGAAGACATAACTTCAGCCGGATTCGGACTCAGAGCTGTCTGATCAGTCTTCATTTCATACTATTTATATCCACATAATTTTTTTTCTCATGATGCCATCTATTTTGTCTAGTGCACCATTCCCTTCTGTAGCAAAGCAGCTCCACAACATTATACTACCACCCCCATACTTCACAGTCGGGGTGATGTTCTGAGGCTTCAAAGCTTTGCCGATTTTCCTCCAAATACTGTATATCGTTTATCATTATGGCCGAACAGTTAAATTTTTGTATCGTCAAACTACAGGACACGTCTCCAGAAATTAAGATTTTTGTCCCCATGTGCAGTTGCAAACTGTAGTCTGGATTTTTTATGGTGGTTTTAAATTAATGGCTTTCTCCTCTCAGAGTAACCTTTCAGCTCATGGTGGTACAGGACTCATTTTACAGTGGATAATGACACTGTCTTACCAGTTTCGCCAGCATCTTCACAAGGTCTTTTGCTGTTGTCCTTGGGTTGATTTGCACATTTAATACCAAAAAACTTTCCTCTCTGGGACTTCGGGAATCCGTCTTCTTCCTGAGCGGTACAATACTTATACTTGTATTATTGTCTGAACGGATGAACGTTGGACCTTCAGGCATCTGGAAATTGCACCTAAGAATGAGCCACATTTGTGGAGGGCCACAATTCTTTTTCCTGATGTCTTGGTTGATTACTCTTGATTATCCATGATGTCAAGGAAAGAGGCACTGTGTTTGAGGTGTGCCTTTATATGCATCCACAGGTGTGCCACCAATTAACTCAAATGGAATCAATTAATCTATCAAAGGCTTCTTAAGCTCAGAATGAAATCATCTGGAGTTTTTGTTGTTTAAAGACCCTATACTTAGTGTACAGTATGTATATTTCTGACTTTGATGAAAGTGATTACGAATTTTGATTACGTAATTCCCCCTCGCTTGATTTTGACATTTAACAAATACAAAAAAAAGTTAATATTTATTGATCTGATATTGATGAATTTCTTTTGAAAAATTAAAGTTGAAATTTTTTTTGGTGTGTTTTCTTTTGAAGTGTATGCAAATATCTGGTTTCAATTGTATATATCTATAATAATTATACTGCTTGCAATGTCAGGGTCTATTAGCTATAAACATTGTCCACTAGATCGAACCTTTCTGTTTAAGTATTGGCTGGAAAGCCATCGCCATCTATTAGGAAATTGTACTGCAGGAATGGCATAAGCGCAGATGTTAAGACTTTAAAAACAGCATAAATCGAAACAATAGCAGGCTCATGATCAGGGTATCACAAGAGCAAATAGCGATACACAAAACAGATGTGGAACAAAACAAGTATAAATTTTGGAGCTATCTGAAGTTCGGAGCTAATGTTAACATAAAAGTCCAAATTCAGAACACAAGAAACAGGCTCATGGCTGCAGAGTACTCAGGGTTATCCCTGACACACTCAGGGATTAGCTTGGTTCAGTTCTTGTTCCTACCTTGTTTAAACTAGCACAAGGGCATGTTTTGTTGCCACCAGAGGAATTATGTAGGTCACAAGGGACAAAGTCATTTGATAAATACACTTCCCACCCCAAAAAAAATCACAAACTTTAATATTTTGTTGAGGCGGCACATTGGTGTAGTGGTTAGCACTGGCGCTGGGTTTGATTCCGGGCCAGGCTCGATTCCCATCTCTGTGTGGATGGAGTTTGCATGTTCTCCTGGTGCTCGGTGGGTTTTCTTAGAGTACTCCAGTTTCCTTTCACAGTCCAAAGACATGCAGATTAGGCTAATTTGCGTTTTCAAATTGCCTGTAGTGTGTGAATGAGTGTGTAAGTGAGTTTATGTCTGTGTGCCCTGAGATGGATTGGCACCCTGTCCAGGGTGTATTATGCCTTGTGCCCTAAGTCTCCTGGGATAGGCTCCAGGCCCCCTGTGACCCTGAATACAGAATAAAGCGGTATAGAAGATGAGTGAGTGAGAGTAATATTTTGTTGGGCCATCTTTTGACTTTAATACAGCTATGGCACCAATTTGATGTCCTAACATTTATTTCCATCCAGAGTCGCATTAATTTCTCTCCAAGATCTTGCATTGATGATGTTAAATGGACCACCGTAAATCCTTCCCACTTATATTGCAAAGATTCCCAATGGGGTTAAGGTCTGGACTCGATGGGATTAAGGTACAGTATCATGCTCCCTAAACCACTCTTTTACAATCTGACCCTGATTAATCATGGTATTGTAATCTTCGAATATGCCCGTGTCATCAATGGAGAAAAAATCCATCATTTACAATCGTATATTCGGGATAATCAGCAATTAGATTTAAAGTAAGAGTCAGTTTAAATGTCCATTACACCAGACAAGTGTCTGTTCTACCGCTATGCCTGTGTTTGCCTGTGTGCCAATATATAAACCATGCATCTTACAAATAGTACATTATTTTTTTCCCCATAATTTAAATGAAAAAGTAAGACTCTCATATATTCTTCAACCTGAATTCCGGAAATAATATTGGCTTAGGTTTTACATCATCCAATATTTTATTTACAATAGAACATAGAGAACATAACAAATGTTTAAAATGAGAATTTTTTTACAATTTTATGCACAAAATAAGCTCATTTCAAATTTGATGCCTACTACAGTTCTCAAAATAGTCAGAAGGTATGTTTATCATGGTGTAGCATCCCCTTTTCTTTTCAAAACAGTTTGAAGATGTCTGGGCATTAAGGTTATGTGTTTATGGAGTTTTGATGTTCGAAATTGCCCCCAGTCTTGCCTGATATAGGTTTCCAGGTTTATGTTCACCTTTGATGTATTTTTTTTGTTTAATGTGCCAAATGTTTTCTATAGGTGAAAGATCTGGACTGCAGGCAGGACAATTCGGCACCCAAACTCTTGTACTACAAAGCCTTGCTGTTGTAACAGCTGCAGTATGTGGTTTTGCATTGTCCTGCTGAAATATACAAGGCCTTCTCTGAAATAGACTAAAATCTTTACAGTATGTACCTTTTAGCATTCAAAGTGCCTTCCAAAACTGGCATCCGGGATTTCCAACAAGAATGTCAAAGCTGGACTCGTCTGACTATAGAACACTTTTCCACTTTGAAAGAGTCCATTTTAAATGAGCCTTGGCTCAAAGGACACGATAGAGCTCCTGGACCGTGTTCCATATGGCTTCCTTTTTGCATGATAGGGCTTTAGTTGGCATCTGCAGATGTCATGGCGGATTGTGTTTACTGACAGTGGTTTCTGGAAGTATTCCTGGACATTCTAGTAATGTCAATGACACAATCATGCCGATAAGTGATGCAATGTCGTCTGAGGGCCCGAAGAGCACGGGCATCCAACAAAAGTCTTTAGCCTTGTCTCTTACGCGCAGAGATTTCTTCAGTTTCTCTGAATCTTTTGATGATGTTATGCAATGTAGATGATGAGATTTGAAAAGCTTGTGCAATTTGGTTTAGGAACATTGTTTTTGAAATATTCCACAAACTTTTTATGCACTATTTCACAGATTGGAGAGCCTCTGCCCATCTTTACTTCTGAGAGACTCTACCTCTCTAAGACATCCTTTTATAGCTAATCACAGTTGTTACTGATGCTACATCTTTTCCCAGCAGAATCTTTTAAAAAATTCCTTGCTTTTCAGCCCTTTGTTCCCCCGTGCCACCTTTTTTAAACCCTGTAGCAGGCATCAAATTTAAACTGAGCTCATTTAGTGGATAAAAGTTATGTTAAGTTATGTTATCTATGTTCTCTTGTGAATAATGTATTGGTTCATATGATTTTAGTTTTAATTTTATTCAAATTTACATCCAAAAATATCCCAACTTTTCTGAAATTCAGATTGTAAGTTAATGCAATTATATTATTATTTTTTTTTTACCTTACTGCACTTTATAAATTAGATATACACTGCTTTAAAAATCTAATTTACAAACAGATAAAAAGCAGAACTTACCTCATCTCACACATCATTAAAGTCATTGATATCCTACTTGTTCACCCTTCTGCTGACGACTAACTTTCCACTCACATGACAAGTAGGAGTAACTTGATGTACTGTAGGTGTAACCTGTATAACCTGCTGTACTAGTTAATTTCTCTGGGAAGAGCTTACGTAAAAAAAAAAATGATTCATAGTAAGTCAAGTACGTAAAGTGTGTGTAATGTCTAAAAAGACTGAAGACATTTTGGAAGACTGTTCTAAGCCTTTTATATAAAGAAGACATCTCACCATAAGATCTTTTACCTCTAAAGACCTGGTCCCAAATGACTGAGATTACATAATAAATCTGTTTTATATTTACTACAATATTAAGTGAATATAAAATATCTGAAATCATTTGGGCGACAAGGTGGCTTAGTGTTTAATAACAAGTTGGACATCTTTTTTAAGTTTAGTCAAAATTTTAAGTTTAATTTGTCAGCCTCAAAAAATATTTCACATTGCTGTTTAGTTGACACAACGTGTACCCAGTTTAATATCTTAAGCTGACTCAACCTGTAATCCAAATATTAAAGTCAGCTCAAGTAATATTGGTTGTTGGCTCAATTAATTATATTTCTCTAGAGTTGACTTAGCCAAACTTTTCATCTACACAAAAAAGGCAAGTTGTCTCCCATTTTAGACCATTGATGTAATTGGCTCAAGTGAATGCTTTTCTATAAAACAAGTTGGCCTAACAATTAACACACATTAATTAAAAAAAAAACTTTATTTTTTCAAAACTAGTTAAAGTTAACAGATATTTGCATAAAACAAGAAAATACAGGTTCTATTTTGCTTAAAGGTGGGGTCAGTGGTAGCTCAGTGGTTAAGGCATTGGACTATGGTTTAGAAGATCCCAGGTTCAAACCCCACAACCACCAAGTTGCCACTGTTGGGCCCTTGAGCAAGGCCCTTAACCCTCAACTGCTCAGATGTGTAATGAGATAAAAAATGTAAGTCGCTCTGGATAAGAGCGTCTGCCAAAATGCCTAAATGTAAAGGTCAATAAAATACCACTATACACCAGATGCTTATCGGTATCTTTCTGATTCTTTTATATTACAATATCATAACCATTTTTAAAAAACTATGAAAAGATGAACCACTTTTCCACCCAATGTGTCAAAAGAGTCTATGGAAACAAAAGTTTTTTGCTCAGAATGTGAATCTGAGGGGAATGTCTCTTCATAGGCTTCATAGGTGTACTGTATGTCCAGTCCTTTTGGAATGCAATTTAGAGCACAGACCTGACCAAACATGTATTTTAAAGCTTTTGCACGTCACCCAGGCCCTTAAGAACTACAGCAGCCTAAACAGCTTGTTCATGCTCCTCCAGTAGCTCCAAAAAGCCATCCATCACCCCTCTGACCCAATCTTCTACTGCAGAGCTTTGGGTAAAGAAAATAAGAGAAGTCTTGTAAAGACAAAGATATAGTAAATATATTCCACAGAATGACTAGATATGATCAAAGCTAAATATATTAATAAGGCTATATACTGTAAAGGTAAAAGCCACATGCTGTATTGTTTCATATTTAGAAGAGTTTGATATTTTTGAGGCCTTTACTTTCGCATTCTGAGGAGTAACTACATGCTTGGAGTGGTGTTTTATATTAACTGTGTATTTACTAAATTCGGTTTTCATTCAAATTAGTTAACTGATATAACATTCATAGGAGAGCATTAGTGACTCACAGTTTTTATATCTCTTAACTTACTGAGTATTGAAGCACCATTCCTCTTTAACTGTTACATATTTAGGGTTTTTCTTGAACATTTGTTAGCTGAGCACTTGCACGACTGTGCGGTAATTGGTTCAACTGGTAACATTGTGTTCTTGAGAACTTAGTAGACACAGACTTAATAAACTAAAAACCTCAAGTTGAGCCAGCAATTTGCTTAACATGATTTTATAAGACTCTCCAACCCCTCCTGGACTGAACCTTTTAAACTGAACTAGGGAGGTGAAGATTGCCGTTTTGTGGACCCTTTATTGTGGATAAGTATTTATTAATGGATTAAATTTAAATAAAATATGTTTAGCTAATAGGCATCTTAAACAGTTAGCGTTATATATGTGAGGCTGGTGTGTTTCCGCTTATCATTATATGTTGTTTTATGATGTTTTATAGAATATGGAATGAGTAACCTACTGCAATGACTGCAAACCTACTAAGACATGGTCGCCCACCTAAACTGACAGGCCGGGCAATTAATCAGACAGAGAGCATTAATCAGAGAAGCAGCCAAGAGGCCCACTCTGAAGGAGCTGCAGAGATCTGCAGCTCAAGTGGAAGAACATGTCCACAGGACAACTATAAGTGGTGCACTCCACAAATCTGGACTTTATGAAAGAGGGGCAAGAAATTGCTAAAAGAAAGATATAAGAAGTCCTGTCTGCAGTTTGTGACAAGCCATGTGGAAGACACAGCAACATGTGAAAGAAGATGAAGAAGATGCTCTGGTCAGATGAGACGCAAAACACTATGTGTAATGGAAAACTAATACCGTGGACCATTGTGGTGACAGCATCATGTTGTGGGGATGCTTTTCTTCAGCAGGAATCTGGTCAGAGTTGAAGGGAAGATGAATGAAACCAAATACAGGGCAATCTTAAAAAGAAAACCTGTTAGAGTCTGCAAGACTTGAGACTGGGGATGGAGGTTAATCTTCCAACAGTACAATGACTCTAAAAATACACCCAGAGCTACAATGGGGTAGTTTAGATCAAAGCATATTTATGTGTTAGAATAGTCTAGTCAAAGTACAGACCGAAATCCAATTAAAAATCTGTGGCAAGACTTGAAAATTTAAAAATTCACAGATGCTCTCCCTACAATCAGACTGAGCTTAAGCTATTATTCAGAGAAGAATGGTCAAAAACTTCACTCTCTAGATCAGCAAAGCCAGCAAAGCCATATATATATATATATATTTCCACTTCACAATTACTGTATGTGCTACTTTGTGTTGGTCTATCACATAAAATCCCAAAAAATACATTGACGTTTGTGGTTGTAATGTGACAAAAGTTCAAGGGGTATGAATATTTTTGCAAGGCACTGTATATAGCATTTCGTGGACTTTTCTTAGTTAATTAGGGCTATTAGTATTGTCCAAATGAGCAGATGGAAAAAAGTCACATACAATACAGTATTTTATCATCATTAAATTTAGATTAATTATCAGTGTGTGTGTTTTGTCAAAGTTTGGATTTTTGTCTTTTTTTAAATGAACGCAACATTTTTCTTGCTACAGTATGTAAAGGTTTTTCTAAATATCAAAACAAACTATAAAGGACCTTTCATACAGTAATTGGGTCTTCTTGGGTGATCGCAAGCAAAGATCAAGATTTTTTCTCTGCAAAGAGTACCCCTGCTGCTTCGCTTCCCTTCCACTTTCAGACAGAGATGGACATAGTACACAACTCTATTACTCAAGTCAAAGTCAAACTTCTCATCAAATATTACTCCAAACTAAATGACCACATAAGATGTCACAAAATGTATTCTATTCTATTCTATGCCATTTAAGATTATTAAAACCTTTCTTCTCCATGCGCATGTCATCACAATCCCAAAGCAGTTAGTTAACTCTAGAACTCTCCTACATTTTGGTGTAGGTATAAGAATGTTAATCAATTGCTCTTACTCCTACTCCTAAAAGTAGGACCAAAATTGCATCACTTTAAGAATTTTAGGCCACTTAGAAGAACACTATCAAATAACAAGCAATTATGCCTTTTGTAACTTGCACTAGTTTTAGGTTATGAGCATACCTGGTGAGTGTGGCTTTGTTTAATTGGTAGCTGTGGTTTTGTTTCTTTTTTTACTTCACCTTTACTCATATTGTTTGAGGGAATATTATTCTATGTTCTGTTGAACAAAAAGTATTTTTCTTTATGAAGACTCTTTCATCAAATTAATCAAATCACTTGACTGAGTCACAATACTTTGTTTGGCAAGGAAAGCAAGCAACTGAAGCTAGGTTTCTGTAACAACAAATTTAAAGCAGTTATCAACATTTAACACATGATGCACATAATAGACACATGGTGTGGTGTTTCAACATGTTTCTGTTTTATTTAACATTTTAAAACAGTCATGAAATATATAGTTTTAATGATAGGCTTTGACTTGGTAATTACTGTATTGATTAATGTGTTTTAGCTGCAACAACTGATTAAACTCAGAAGTCAAATAAATTTTCTGCATCGGGCATAGAACAAACTAAGGAGATTGCTAAAATGATTGGAATTGGGGTAAAAACTGTCCAACACATTAATATAACCTGGAAGAACAGTGCCTAAACTGTCAACTACTTAGAAGAAATGTGGTCAGACATGAGCATAACTAGAGATAACTTAAAAGCTTGCTGAAGTTTACTCAAGATTAATACATTAACTCGAGATGTAACCCAACAAATGAAACTGCCAAACCAAACCAATACGCTATAATGGTGTGTATATATATATATATATATATATATATACTGTATATATATATATATATATATATACACCATTATAGCGTATTGGTTTGGTATAAACCAATATATACCAAATATATACCAAATTGATATATAATCCGGGTACAGTATATATATACTGTACCTGGATTATAATTATGGCTATACTCAAATGCACTGTAAAGAGACCACTACTGCATTCATGTTTTCAGATTAATAGCTAAACTCTTGAAACAGGATACGGGATATAAGAAATATCACCCTCAAGGTTTTGTTGTTGTGCTGGTTCAGCATGGGTGTGAGACAGTCATAGGCACAGCCCAAATGCCGAAGGCATCATAGTCGCACTCATAGCCAGCAAAACAGTAGTCAACAATACCTTAAGTGTGAGATTACTTATATACAAAAGTTCCACAAATTCCATTTATTGGAATACTGGCAGAGTGGCGACCGACTGTGTTACTAACAGTAGTAAAATTATTTTTAAATTCTTCCTGGTACTATGAAGTCAAAATGTGAGGAGAATAAACCATGAAGGTTGGACAGTCCTGTAAATCTCCTTAATTTCTCTTTATATTATCACTTAACACATTTTAGAATATGGGCTCCTTTAACTACCTTCTGGGTTCCAGGGTTGAATCCCAAAAAGCATAAAATGGAAAGGTAGTGTACTATGTAAGGTGTATAATCACTTATTCCACACACAAAGTAGTGCCCTTGATCAGGGGTTAGAAAATGATTTGGGATTCAGCCCTGTTTTAGACGCTAGTTATCTTTCCATTAGCTATAATGGACAGTTCTGAGACAATTATGAATGACTTACTGTAGAAGCAATTATTCAATATTATTAAATAAAGTAAGTGTTTTATAAGATGACATAACGTTATCAGATGTGTTTTCTTGTGCGTCTGTGACTGATTTTGAATGTGGGTTTTGGCAGGCTTCTGCTTTCTTCTTAATACGGTGGATCGGACAGACCTACTTTCACCCATACTGTGACTGACAGTTACTGTAATTAACATTTATTATAACACTTATTATCACCATGATTAATACCTCTAATGTCCAGCCTGATTGCCGGGTCAGAACTAACAAATTCACTTTGTTTGCATGCACATTAATATTTTGACTCTAATGGTATTTATTGAATAACCTTATGATAAGGACAACATTACAAAGGCCCAATACCAAATGACTCCTTCCTAGAAAACACCCTAACGAAGCCAAAAGTAAAATCTCAGCCTCGAAAACAATAAGATAGTTTTAGTTTTTTTTCCTTATGATTTGATCTTGTTTTCATTTTAATAAAACATCACCTTACATTGACCTGATCTTGGCTCATCCTCAACTTGCAAGTGGTTTTGAGCCCTAACCAGCCCTAACTAAAACAAAAGCTAGTACAAAGCTAAAAATTTTGTTTTTAAACAGTGGTACAGTAGATGGGCTTTAATTTTTCCAGAATGTAAATAATTAACAATGCAGTTGTATTTATAAAAAAAAATTATACAGTGGTAAGAAAAAGTATGTGAACCTTTTGGAATTTCATGGTTTACTGCATTAATTTGTCATAAAATGTTATCTGATCTTCATTTGGGTCATGAGTATTGACAAAAATAATGTGCCTAAAATAATAAAAACACAAAAATAAAAAATCAGATTTTTTACAATATGTCTTTATAGAACACACCCATTTAACATCCAAAATGGTAGTGGAAAAAGTAAGTGAACCTTAGAAATTATTAACTGTCCCTGTCACACCTGTACAGTACCATCTCGGTCCCAGGGAATAAGATCTGGTTCTTCGGACTCCTGAGCCGCTGGTTTGTCTCCCTCTAGTGTGTCTATGTGTGTACATGTTTCACTTAATCAAACTAAGTGCACCTGTGACTGAACCGGGTGTTCCCCTACTTAAGCCAGTCAAACCCGTAGCTCCCTGTCTGTCCACAGTTGTGTTTCTCCATGTTTGTGTAAAACAACTCATTCTGTTTATTATCTCCCCAGGATTGAGCTGTGTTTGCAGTGTCGGGACGTTTTCAGTTCCCCCGGTTCTCAGCCTTTTCAGTTAGGATTATATTTTGTTTGTTTATTTGCCTTTGGATTTTCAACCTGTTTGTTTGTTTCCTTATACTGCAATCATGACAGTTCCCCTTTTAGCAGCAATAAACTTAACCAGGCACTTCCTGTAGCTGTGGATCAGACCTGCACATTGTTCAAGAGGAATTTTAGCCCATTGTTCCAGGCAGAACAGCTTTGGACATCTCGTATACGGCTCTCTTCAATTCCATAGCATCTTTATTGGGTTGAGGTCTGGGCTCTAACTTTCCCACTCCAAAAGGCCAATTTTGTGGTGTTTTGGGTCATCGTCCTGTTGCATCAACCAACTTGAATTTTAGCTGAATTTTTGTTGATATGTTTTGTTGATATGTTTGGGAATTCATCTTCCCCTCTATGACTGCAAGCTGGCCACACCCTGTTGCAGCAAAGCATGCCCGAATGATGACGTTTCCTCAACCTATACTTAACAGCTGGAATGATGTTTTTATAGTGATATGCAGTGTCCTTTTTACACCAGATGTAGTGGTGCATGTTCTTTTTAAAAATAGTTAAATCTTAGTTTCATCAGTGCACAAAACATTGTCCCAATACCGCTATGATGTGTCAATTTTCTCTAGCAAACTTCCGGCATGCAGCAACGTTCTTTTTAATTTGCAACAGCTTCCTTTGTGGTGTCCTGCCATGGACGAACTACTTGTACAATGTTTTATGTACTGTAGAGTCATGGTCACAGATTAAAGCACTTTTTTTGTAAGTCGCTCTGGATGAGAGCGTCTGCTAATGCCTAAATGTAAATGTTAGCCAGTTCCAATGATGCCTTCAAATCTTGAACCTCATTGATGAGTATTTGTTGTGCTCTTTGGGTCATTTTGACTTTGTGCCCACTTTTTGGTAAAGTAGCCACGGACCCAAAGTGTGTATGTTTACTGGGGTCAGAGCACAGGGTCAGCCATGATACAGCACCATTGGGTTAAGGACCTTGCTAAAGGGCCCAACAGTGGCAACCTCATGGAGCTGGGGATCGAACCGCTAACCTCCTGATCAGTAACTCAGCCTTAGCCCTCTGAGCTTCCACTGCCCTTTACATTAGACATTACATTAACAAATTGAGGTGCCTGAATGTACTACGAAGCTCACTGCTGCTACACAAAAACTCTGACAACACAGACCCCGCAGACAGCAACGGGCGGTTTTGGACGAGACCCAGTCGAACTTCTACAAAGCACAACAGGTACTTTTCATCAGAAAAACATCATCTGTGTGTGTATGTGCATGTGCCTTCATATCTGCCATTTCATCCTCCTCCGTACAACATCTAATCTATAAATTGGTTCCTCAACCCTCCTTCCTCTTCTCTCTTAAAAAGATTTATTTTTATTTTTTATGCAGTAAGCATGTTTTATTTAATATAAATTATAAAAAACAAATTTTCAACAAGGAACAACTCCCTCATTTTCTCAGACAGATAAATTATATGAGAAATAAAGTAATAAAATGTGGATGAAATGAGACCTGTGATTATAAAGACTCACAGGCATGGAGGCTGCTTAAGGCTGGAACATATGTGTCATCTGAAAGAAAGATAAAATGATAAGCAATTACCATATTAATTCATTCATTTGTTCATTTAGGTTTCTTTCTCTTTTCCCATGTGTAAAGAGGCTGGATGTCCAGTGACCAGACTCTTGTCCATGTACACCAACCAAATGTGTAAGAACTGTGTAATGTTTTAAATCGTGTATAGTTTTTTTTTTCTGTAATTTTGAATTGCAGTTTCAGTTTAAACTTTGCAAGGCGATGTGCAAATATCAGATTAATGTTTAGCCTGAGATTCCCTAAATCTATTCTCTGCAAACCTCACATCTTTCGTTTCATTTTCCACTTACCAAAGTTTTTCTTCTTCCAAACCATAATTCCAGCCACAACAGCAGAAAGAGTGAGGAGAGCTGTGACAGCCACAATGATAGCAATTGGTGCTCCACCTGTTCAATCAGTACAGAGTCTTTATCATCTGCTGCAGCAAAAAAAAAATCATCTTTCATTCTCTACATCTCTAGTTTTATAGGAAAGTATTTTTCTGACCTGTATATATTTGTTGATCTCCCGGCCATTGCTGCCGCCCGCTGGGATGAACCACGCAGGTGTAGGTGTGTTTCTGCAGCTCCTCAGCTGGGACTTTCAGAATGATTCTCTTCTGGAAGCTTCCATCCTGGTTGGGTAACGTCTCTCTGAGCTCCACGGCCCCATGCACGTCCTCTCCGTCCTTCTGCCAGGTGATTATCACTGCTTTGGGGAAGAAACCTGTAGCATGACAAACCACCTCTGGAGAAGGAGAGTGTTTTTGGAACACTGACACCTCGGGACGAACTGCAGAGACATGAGGACATAAACATTACACCACTGCCAGATTTATTAGTATGCAGATGTCTTTGTATGTGTTTGTATGTCTGTCTGTATGTGACAGTTATAGTAACATACACACACAGACACAATAATTCATTGGTTTTACCTCTTCTCTCCAAAGTCTCTCTGCCATAAGACAAAAACTTCTTTAACCACTCAAAACACTCTTTCTCTAGGTAGTACTTCCAGTATTTAATCTCAGCTCCTGTAGACTCCCACTTCTGTTTTGTGGTCATAGCTTTATCATTAGCTGCAGTCCAGGTTCCAGTCCTCAGATCCAGACTGATGAAATCCTCTCCATCATAACCAACCTGATTGTATCCCCTAGTGGTGCAGTCATCATCAAGCTCACAGCCGTACATCCTCTGTAGTGTATGAACTCCTGCAGTAACACACAGTGGGTATAGGAAAAAAATCATCATTTCAAATCATTCACTTTCTTGGCCATTGTTGCTTCACAGCCTGAAATGAAAATACAAAAAGAAACTTAATTTCTCCAGCATTATTTAGTGAATGTATCCTACATTATACACTTACTTGCCAGTTCATTAGGTACACCTTGCTAGAACAAAGTAGTTTTTTTTTTTTTTTTTTTTTTTTGTGGCATACAAGCTGTAGGTTCAGCAAGGTGTTGGAATCATTCCTTAGATATTTTAGTCAATATTGTTAGGAAAGCATCAAACAGTTTTGTCTTTTGCACATCCATGATGTGAATCTCCTGTCCCACCACTTCCCAAAGGTGCTCTATTAGATTGAGATCTTGTGACTGTGGAGACCATGTAAGTACAGTGACCTCACTTTCATGTTGAAGAAACCAGTTTGAGATCATTTTAGCTTTGAGACATGGTGCATTATCCTGTGGTCATAAAGGGATGGACATGGTCTGCAACAATACTCAAGTAAGCTGTTGCCAGCAGATAGCAGGACTCATGAGGCCATTCAGTGTTTTTCAAGTCTTCTCTAATTTTGGTGAGCCTCAGTTTGCTGTTCTTAGCTGAAAGGAGTGGCACCTGGTGTGTTATTCTGCTGCTGCAGCACATTTGATTCAAGGTTTGATGTATTGTGCATTCAGGTACGATCCTCAACATATCTCTTGAGATCACAAGTGATCCAGATAGTAATAATTTAAACCTGATTAAGTTTACAAGAGCTCCTCTGGGATTCTTTCACACGTTCTTTCATTCCAGATTTTTATTATTATGTTTCAGAGCTGTTGCTATTTTTCCTTTCACTTGCATGCTGTGTGAGTAAATCAAGCTGGAAAATCTTTTTTTTCTGTGTTTTCCTTTCAGGTTGTGAAACAATGAAATGTGAATGATTTGAAAGGGGATTAATTCTTCTCTGTACCCACTGTATACACACAACAGTGTGTTAGGTACCTGTTATTTACAGCTATACATCACTCTGTAACGTGCTGTTATAGAAAAATAAGCTACATTGGCATTGTGTAAAAAAGAGGTAGAATTACCATTCTGAAGTTAAAAGAATTATTTTACTATAACAGCATGAGCACAGTGTTTCATATGTTACTTTTACACTGAAGCAATTTGCAACTCATTGTAAATAAAACAAAACCAGTTAGGCCACAGCTACAAAATGAATGCAAGCACTGTAACAAATGTGTTTATCTTTACCTTCAGTGTAATTAACATATTTTATTACTGTATGTAAAAGATTCTGGAGATCCTCCTGATCACTCTGCATACTCTGTGTCCGATCTTCCCAGTAATCTGGATTATTAGCACCAATCTTCAGGATCCATTCTGTTTTTGGGATTGTCTTCCTGATATTGCTGTCATAGTAAACAGCCTGCTGTCCATCCACCAGACCAACAGCAGTGAACTCTGGGACATTTATTCCTGGTGTAAGCGCAGTGTAGAGGTACTGAAGAGTGTGTGTGACTGTAAAATAAAGAGCAAAATTGTGATTATATAAATTCTGATGAAACAATATTTTATTCTATCATTTATACACTGATCTAAAATTTACCTTAAAGGTTACACATGAGCTTTGTTTGTCCTTGTCAATCGTAAAAAAAACACATTGTTCAGACCCTGATGATATTTTTTTCACAGTATGCATACCATTCCAGGTGCTGCCTGAAAGCCATTTGTGGCTTTAGCAAGATCAGAACATACAGTATTTATATTAACTGACATAAACCCTGCAGCCATTTCTTTGTTCTAGTGAGTTCTTTCACGGTCATTTTATTCCTTTCAGCATTGTTGTTAGAAATTTTGTCATTGTAATTTTTTTCTTTTTTTAACACTAGCTCAGAAGTTGTTCAACCTGACTGAATATTTTAACAGGTGGAGATGATGGAGAAAATAAAAGGATTGGAAAAAATAGTAAAAGTCCACCCTTATCTAATACTGTTGAATTGGACAAGAATTACTAGGTTCCCCATTAAGCAAGTGGTTAGTGTCATGCTGTGGTCTGGGTCCAATCTCCCCACCACCCACTGAGGCTTGGACAAACCTGGGCACTGTCAGTGTCAGTACTAAGCCTGAATAAATGGTGAGTGGTAGATCATGAAGGGCATTTAGCTTGAGCTGGTTGCTGTGTCTCGAGAGCTGAAGCCTGATATGGTCTTCCACTGTTGTGACCCAACCATCTCAAGGTTGAGGTGTGCGTGGTGAGATTCTCTTCCCATTATAGTAGTGCAGAGTGCTCAGCTGAATTATCAGCCCAGCCCAAACCAGTCTGGTCATTCTGGTGCAGTATGAATTGTTAAATGCTATTTTAGACTGTAGACTCAGGGTGAGAATAGGTCTTGGGTCGACCTGTCTGGTGCTGCTGATTGTGCTATGGACAGGTTCATGGCTCAATTGCTTTATTTACTGATTCATTACCATTTCTTACCATTGCTATTTTCATCAGATAATTATTGTATATATGTACTGTACTGTAGATGGTTTATTCTTTCTCTCTGTTCTTGTGTTGTCTTTGCTGCACTTGGTGTTGGTTTTTTATGTGTTAATTTGTATGTATTAATATATGTAATAAAAAATAAATAAACCAAGATTACCTGGCATAAAACTGTTGCCCCACTCCTAACACTAGTTCTAACCATAACTCATCTTATCAATAAAAAATATATAGAATTTGTTTGTTAGAATTCTAAATAACATCTTTGACAGGGTTGGGGAAGGAGTTATACACAAGTTGTACACACCACTGTGACTGTGGACACCAATAACTTACAGGCATAGAAAGATTGGATACAGAGTGTCAACATACAGCTTTACCTGCATAAACAGTGTAGTAAATAGTTTGTTTTATATATTTAAAATATATGCCAATACATTACAGCTGAGTTAAATTTGAAAAGTGCAAATCTAATTAACTGACATTAGTATGAACTTTTCTCTGTGGTTTAATTAAACATGTTCATGTAATGTATATGCAAGCACAAAATACAGCGTTGTTATTTAAATAATAAAGAATGAACAATCAAACTCACTTGCTGACATCTGAGGAACAATAATCATGAGGAACAGCAGGACTTCCATCCAAGAATGAGTGATGTCCATTTCCTGCAGATTTAATTTCATTTTCAGTTTTTCATAAGCAATTAAATACCATCATGAAGCAACAGAACCAAGACTGTTTTACTTAGAAAATCACACAGTGTGACAGAAAACAATTAGGATTTTCACTTTACATCGTCTTTTGGAGTTTGCACCTACCTCATCTTGGTTAACGGCTAAACATGAGAATTATACAAGAAGTGAAGACGCAGAACTAAGCAAACAAGAGAATGTTGTATCAAATGGAGTGTCAACACAGAAAGTGAAACAGAAGTCTAAAGATCACAAAGACCAAAAAATGACACACCTAGCACAAACCAGTTTATTCAGAAGGATCTATTATTCTGACTAAACTTTGTGCAAGGTGTGGATTTGGACAAAGTAGATGGACGTTAATGTTAATGTTGCATTAGACTTTGCTAATTATTCCCATTGCATGTAATGTACTCTTAGGAAGTGTTTTGTAATATTTGGTAAAATATTTCATTCTACCTCTATACTAAAACATATAGTAACCCTTCCCAAACAAAATGCCAAGTAGTATGTGCGAAATCATGTGAGAGAAAAGATCAGAACTGCAGTCAAAGTTTCAGATGGACCCATTAAAAACACAATGTCATATTTTTTGTTATCTCATTCTTTACATTATTTTCATGCACAGTGAATCAAACCCTGGCAGAGAAATAACACCCTGATTAGATGGGACTTCAGATCTAATATTTATCACCATAATAATGACCTACATGTCACTGTTGACATCTGGGTCTTACAAAAAGCAAACTAATATCCATATTCACTATTGTTAGTAGTGGAGAGGCTGACACACTGCATTACTGTATATCAGACTGCATATAGTAACTGTGTTCTCTCTCTCTCTCTCTCTCTCTCTCTCTCTCTCTGTGGGTGTGGTGTGGTGTGGGTGGCCAAAAAGTATTAGTTCAAAGATTAACTTACTGTGTGTATAATTTACATCGGCCTCTTCCAAACTGTTCAGCATTTCAAAATCATTTGGGACTCACGCGCAAAGCCGAGGGGCCTCATCGGAGGTCACCTTAACGTTCGTAGCGTAAGAGCAAAATCGGAACAACTCGAAAAACTTTTTATTGACTCAAACTTGGACTTCCTCTGTCTGTCTGAAACATCTAAATCGTCACCTGTAGCCTCGTTTATAATGCCTGGCTACAAGGTTTTCAGAAAGGACAGAAATAAAGGAAAAGGCGGCGGGCTACTTATGTATGTGAGAGATAACATCAGATGCGAACAAATTGATCTAACATGTGTAAATGAACTTGAATGTGTTGGCATTACTATTACTCTCTCTCAGCAGATGTCATTTAATGTGATCGATGTGTATAGACCACTGTCATATAATGTCACATTTTATAAACATTTTAAGAACCTGCTTAAATTATTGGACACAAAGAAAGAATGTATATTTCTGGGTGATTTTAATTGAAATTGGGCTAAAAAAGCAACTAGAAAAAAGCTAAAAACACTTACAGACAAGTTTGAACTGACTCAATTAATAGATAGGTCCCACACGAATAACAAACGTCTTAAAAGCACAAATTGATCGTATTTTCAGTAACAAGCCTGAGAGAATTATAAAATCTTTTAATCTTCTTACTGGTTTGTCAGATCATAATATGATTCTTATTGCAATGAAATTAACAAAAAAAACAGATTATTTATCAACAAGAGATAATTAAAAACTCCTATGGGAAAAGGAAATATGACATGAATGCATTTAAGGAAGAATTAAGTCAAACTGATTGAGAGATGTTTTATTCACAGATGATATAGATGCCTCCTGTGATTCCTTCATTGGCACAATAAACAGAATTAAAGAAAAATATACAAAAAACCTTTAAAAATGGTAAGGGCAACCTACCATGGTTTAATGGCCACTTGTGGGACAAATTTTTACAAACCTTCGTAATAAAGTAGTCACTGAACTAAGGAAAGCAAAAGCAAAGTTTTTATGGACATTATTAAAGAGGGAAAAGGAAATAGTAAATTGATATGGAACAACATAAATAAATTAACAAAGAAAGATAATGAGCAAAATCAGGAAAATGGACATGAGCTGAAAATGAATGGAATTTTAATTAATGATCCTAGTGAAATAGCTTCTACATTTAATACTTGTTTTGCTACATTAGTTCAGAATTTATCTGATACTTTTGGTGCGAGAGTTTAAAATATAGTAAAATTAGATTATAATAAGACTGTTTTTAAGATAACTGAAGTCCCAGAAAATAAAATTTGTAGGCTATTAAGCACTTTAAAGTCTTCAAAGGCAAAAGATATATTCAAGTGGGATTCAATATTTCTAAAGAACAATATTCACTCCCTCAGCAGCCGCATTACACACCTAGTTAATTTATTCATAAAGCAATCAACTTTTTCATCCGTATGGAAGAATGCAGTTGTAGTTCCCATTTTTAAGGCAGGGGAACCAACTGATGTAGCCAACTATAGGCCCATCAGCATTTTGCTAGTGGCATCAAAGATTGCAGAAAAAGTGGTAACTGAGCAGTTAACCGACTTGTTAAATTCTGAACAAACATTACATCCAATGCAATTTGGTTTTAGGAAACAATATTCGACTGAAATGGCTACCTGCTATTTTGTTGAAAAAATCAAATCAAACCTAGACAGTGGGAGTGCTGTAGGAGCTGTTTTTCTGTATCTGAAAAAAGCTTTCGAATTCAAATTTAAATTTTTCTGATGATGCAATGAAATGGATGGAGTCCTATCTCGCTATGAGAAGACAATGCACCAGAGTTGGGAATAAAATGTCATCATTTAGTAACTGTTCTGTTGGCGTCCCGCAAGGCTCAGTCTTAGGCCCTTTGTTATTTAGTCTGTATGTTAACGACATACCGCTAGCATGTCCTGAAGTTGACATCCAAATGTATGCAGATGACACGGTCATCTTGGCACATGGAAAAGACAGATATGAAGTAGCAACCAAATTAACAGCAGCAATGGCAAAAATTGCCACCTGGCTTTCTAAGTCTTGCCTGACACATAACATCAGTAAAACTGCGTGTATGTATTTTTATATAAGGAAAAATGGAAATCAGCCAGATGTCACTGTAAATGGGGAAAAAATCCAGATTGTGTCACATTTTAAATATCTGGGAGTTACTTTTGATTTACAGTTGTCTTTTAAGAAACATATAAAGCAGGTTTGCAATATTGTTAAACTTAATTAAAGAAATTTTAGACATATTCGTAATCAGTTAATTCCAGGTGCTGCTAAATTGTACATGCACTTAATGATTTTTTCACATTTTGCATATTGCAATACCAGTGGGTCACAAACCGAAAAAACAATACAGTGGAACCTTGGATTACGAGTAACGTGGTTTACGAGTGTTTTGCAAGACGAGCAACAATTTTTTACTTGAAAAACGAGCATTGTCTTAGTTAACGAGCACCGAGTATCGTTACGTTACGTCATCACAAGTGAGCCAACGGTTTTTCTCTCTCTTGCAGCAGAATTGTAGGTAATCGTCTCTCCTGCTGGGTGAATACACACACGCGCTGTGTGTGTGTGTGTGTGTGGGTGTAAGATGTGCATGTGCGCGCGCACACACACACACACACACACACACACATTAACGGAGAGACCGTTTTTAAAACCATTTAAAAATTAGCAAGGAACATCGCTAGTCACACTCGCGTGAGTGCATACTAACGGGATTACTACTGTAAAGTAAAACAACAACAACAAAAATTAAACAGCTCCTCACCTTTGAAAACAGTCGCGACAGAGAAGAGTTTGTGTGTTTATTTGGCAACCTGAGAGAAGGGGAGCTGTAAAGCCGAGACCTATCGTCTCCCCTGCTGGGTCTTAGAGCCTGCAGTGTTTTTGAGTGTGCGTGTTTGTGTCTGTGTAAGGCAGAGAGTTTGTGTGTTTGTTTGGCAACCTGAGCGAAGGGGGCCGTAAACGCGAGCGAGCCCCCCTTCATCCCCCCTCCTCTCAGGTTGCCAAATAAATAAACACACAAACTTTTCTCTGTCGCGATTGTTTTCAAAGGTGAGGAGCTGGGGTCCGTTCTTCGTACGTCGCTTGACACATCCGAGATGAACTGACATATCTAGGATGAGATCATCGTGCTAATTACGATCCGGCTAAGTTGGTTCTTTGAGCTCACCTGTGGTTGATGATTAGTGTAGCTGGATTGAGTTGTCTAGGATTATTGCGTGCTCGTGCGTTGGTTTAAAAGGCGATATGCATCGACAGTAGAAACACTGATCACAAGCCCTTTGATTGGTTGACCAAATGGAAAAAGAGCGGCTCAACTTTTTTTTGTAACACCTGTTATATGCTGAAATGCCCCTCTGCCATGGATTGCCCCCCCTACATAATCGCTATCAAATATTATATTAGAACATAAATTCATAGGTTAATGGTTTACAAATTACAAATTACATGAGACAATAAAAATAAAATAAGCAATATGAAAATAAATATGTCGTATATGAAAAAATAGAAATATTATGTATACTTTTACATTGTTTATTTTATAATAAAATTAGTTTCGTCCAATTCATCATTATAAAAGATTAATTTTTAATATATATAAATATTTATTAGCATATTTTTATGACAAACCCCTGAAAAATAAATGTTACAAAATAAACATACAAGAATTTGTATTAATGGTCTCGACGGCTGTCTCATGCCTAGGGTTTATTATAATAGTAATATCATATTTGATAATACTAAACCTATGAATTTATGTTCATATATAATATTTGATAGCGATTATGTGTGTGTGTGGGTGGGGGGAAGTCCATGGCAGGGGGCATATACTTTTCTTTTTCCAATCAGATGTGACCTCGCCATTTCAACCAATCATAACCCGGCAGGAGCGCAGGCTAAATCCTGTTTACATGAAATAAACCTGCTCCCGAGCAGGTTCAAGCTTACGGATATGTTGCTATGACAACAAATGCTAGAAGCGCATCGAAGAATGAAACAATCCAAGATCAGGACAAATCCACAACAATCAAATCCAGCTAACTGAGTTAGCGACGTACGAAGAACGGCCCCGTGTTTAATTTGTTTTTTGTTGTTGTTGTTTTACTTACAGCAGTGATCCTGTTAGTATGCGCTCACGTGAGTGTGACTAGGAATGTTCCTTGCTAATTTTTAAATGGTTTTAAAAACAGTCTATCCGTTAATGTGTGTGTGTGTGTGTGCGCGCGCACATTTTACACACATACACACTGCATGCACAAACGAAAACCCTTATCTGTCGGGGTTTAATTTTACATTTTTTTAAGGTAAAGTACAGGTTAATTTGTTTTATTTTTACTTTATATTTTGTATTAATTATATTTATGTATTTATTTTTTTGGGCTGTAGAACGAATAATTTAAGTTTCCATTATTTCCTATGGGAAAATTTAATTTGGTTTACGAGTGTTTTGGAATACGAGCCCACTTCCGGAACGAATTAAGCTCGTAATCCGAGGTTCCACTGTACTTGCTTCACTACAAACGTTATATAAACAAACTCTCAAAGTATTAGACAAAAAGCCACCAGGGTATCATCACTGTAGCATCATTCAAAAGCACAAACTTATGACTTTCCAAAATTTTTATGTACAATGTTTGCTTAGTGTATAGAATAATTAATAATCTCGCTGCACCTCCATTGGAGGAGTTTATATTATTACTCTCCGACAGTAGAAGAACAACCAGGGTGACCAGTAGAGGTCACTGTGCTGTACAGCACAGATGTACTGAGTTTGGCAGATCAGCCTTCTCTATGAGAGCTTCTAATTACTTGAACTCCATACCAAACGAGATCACAGACATCAGTTCATTTAATGGTTTTAAATATAAGATAAAATTATGGCTTAAATCTACTCAATCATGTACTCATCAATCATAAACTCCAAAAAAAAAAAATATATATATATATATATTTTAATTTTTTTATTTGTCATGTTCTACCATTGCATTGTTGCGTCTAATAATATAAAATTTTATTTGTCCTGCTGTTGTGTTTTAATGTGTTCTTAAGAGTGTGAAACTTTGTTGTTGTTTGAAAGGCTACTTGTGTGATGATGCTTTTATGGCATGTATGTTGCTTCTTTCTGTCCGGGACTACAGATGAAATTTAGCTTGTAGCTAATTCTGGTAAGGCTGAGGGCCATGCACTGTCCCTGTTAAATAAACAAATAAATAAATAAATAAATAAATAAATGAACAGGATTGTTAGCTGTAATACTATAGTGATTCAGTGAGTCACATCAGTTGGCTGACTCTTTAGTCTATAAATAGGCAAATATATATATATATATATATATATATATATATATATATATATGAATGAACACATGTGGAGTTAACAAATGTACTATGTACTATGTACTTGACAAATAAAATAACTGAAATCATGTTTTATATTCTAGTTTGCTCCACCCTTTGCTCTGATTACTGCTTTGCACACTCTTGGCATTCTCTCGATAAGCTTCAAGAGGTAGTCACCTGAAATGGTTTTCCAACAGTCTTGAAGGAGTTCCCAGAGGTGTTTAGCACTTGTTGGCCCCTTTGCCTTCACTCTGCAGTCCAGATCACCCCAAACCATCTCAATTGGGTTCAGGTCCGGTAACCGTTTAGATCTTTTTTTGTTAAGTACATAACTCCACATGTGTTCATTCATAGTTTTGATGCCTTCAGTGAGAATCTACCAATGTAAATGGTCATGAAAATAAAGAAAACACATTGACAGATAGATGAGAAGGTGTGTCCAAACCTTTAGCCTGTACTATATATAAAATTATTAAAATTCCTAAAAAAAATAAATACTGGAGTATCTTTTTACTCTTACTTGAGTAATATTTTGGATGACAACTTTTTACTTCTACTTATTTTGAAGTACAGCTACACTTACTGTACTTGAATAAATTTTTGGCTAATCTACTCACTTCTTACTGGGTGTCACCTATGGCCTACAGTACATGGCCGAAAGTTTGATTTACACCTTTGGTTTATGTGTGTGGAGTTTGCATGATGCTCTGCATGCCCGTGCCCTGGTTTCCTGATCCAGATACTGATTTACGCCACAGTGGCCGAGTCTCAATCTGATTAATTTAACGGTATCTCTTTGACTTCCTGGATTATTACCCACTAATTTTGTAGTGTTTGTTGTGTCTTCCTCTTGCCTTCTCTCATTGATCTTGCCATTCCCTGTCAATGTTTTCTTAGATTTTATGTCAAAGGAACCTGTATGTGTGTGTGTGTGTGTTACGTAGAAAAGATTGTGTGTGTGTGTTACGTAGAAAAGATTGTGTGTGTGTTACGTAGAAAAGATCGTGTGTGTTACGTAGAAAAGATTGTGTGTGTGTGTGTTACGTAGTGTGTGTGTTACGTAGTGTGTGTGTTACGTAGTGTGTGTTTTACGTAGAAAAGATTGTGTGTTACGTAGAAAAGATCCCATTTGTGTTACGTAGAAATGATCCCATGTGTGTTACGTAGAAAAGCTCCCATGTGTGTTACGTAGAGAACCCATGTGTTTTACGTAGAGAACCCGTGTGTGTTACGTAGAGAACCCTTGTGTGTGTTGTGTAGAGAACCTGTATGTGTCTTGCTGTATGGGTAGAGAACCTGTGTGTTATGTTACGTTAGATTCCTGACTGTGTGTTATGTTATGTTAAATTTCTGACTGTGTGTGTTACTGTAGGTACAAAGGTTGTGAGTGTGTGTTATGTCTAAAGTACCTGAGTGTGTTATACGTGAAGAACCAGGGTGAGTGTGTGAAGTTTAGAGAGCCTAGGTGTTTGTTAAGCCTCAGTAGCCGGTGTTTTGTTTATTTAGTTTTGGGGAATTATTGTTTGTTTGGTTTTTAATAAAAGACTCTGGTTATCTGTTAAACCCTCTGCGCCTATGCCTGCCCTTTTTAACCCAAGGCGGTAACAACAGCCAGCACTACACCCGAATCATGACAGAATGCTCGACCACTACAAGGGCATAGCAGAGGGGCCCACGAAAAGCCCCCGTGGAGGCTCCATCCTCGTCAGAAAGCCCCGGTTGAGGCTCCACGCTCGTCGGAGAGCCCTGGTGGAGGCTCCACCCTCGTCGGAGAGCCCTGGTGGAGGATCCTGGAATGGCTTCACCACTTGGCTGGGAGGATGATCCAGGGCTGCATCGGCTACCCGGCTTGGAGGGCAACCCAGCGCTGCATACGATGCTCAACGTTTTAGAGCGATGCAGGGCTGCCTCCGCCGCCTGGCCTACAATGATTCGGCGCTGCCTCATCAGCCATGACCATAAAGCGAACCCAGGATTGCCTCCACCACCCTGCCTCGACATCAGGAGTCCACCACCGCTTCACCCCGACAGCGAGCTGGAGCCGTAGCTTGGCGTCAAGGATAGGTCGCTGCTGCATCCGCCGCCTGGCGTTGAGGACGACCCAGTGCTGCATTCGCCACCTGGTTTGGAGGATGACCCAGTGCTGTATCCGCTGCTCAACACGTGAAAGCGAGTCAGTGCTGCCTCCGCCGCCTGATCTACTTCAACGATCCGGTGCTGCCCCAACCGCCTGGTCTATGTAAAGGGTCCAGCAGCTGCCTCAGCAGCTCTACTTTGGCTGCAACCCTCCCACCCAGTTTGGGGAGCTAGATCGTCGATGTCGTGAGTAGAGGGAAGGGACCTCAGATAGTGTCTAGGGGTACTGTAAGGGACTGCCCCTAGAGGGCACTGTGACCATGATTATTTTTTGTTTGTAGTTTTGTTGGAAGACCCAGTTTCCCAGAACGCACCTCGGTCAGGTGAGGAAGGAGCTCACCTGCGCCGAGGCAGCCAATTAGGGACGTTATAAAAACTTGTTAGTTCTGGGAAACTGGGTCGAGCATTAAGACTGTCTAGTGGGCATTTGTTTTGTGTTTTGTTTATTAAGGATTTATGTTTAAACTGTCTCTAAAGGCTCGGGCTCTCTGTTATATGTAGATATGTGCCTTTACTTTAACTTGTGTATGACGTGAGTACTGTTTATTGTGTCTTCTGTCCTTTTGTTTCAAGGTTTTTCCCGTTGTATCTAGTGTCTTTTACTGTCTTTAGTTTAGGCTTTAAGTTATGTTTGTACTAAGCCTGGGTGTGTTAGAGAAGAGTGTGTGTGTCACTCGTAGGAGCGTGAATGTGTGGTACGCCGCTCGTAGGAGCGTGAATGTGTGGTACGCCGCTCGTAGGAGCGTGAATGTGTGGTACGCCGCTCGTAGGAGCGTGATTGTGTGGTACGCCGCTTGTAGGAGCGCAGGTGTGAGTGCGTTGCTCGTAGGAGCGTGAATGTTTGGTACGCTGCTCGTAAAAGCGCAAGTATGCGTGTGTCGCTCGTAGGAGCGTGAATGTGTGGTATGCCGCTCATAGGAGCGTGAATGTGTGGTACGCAGGTGTGTGAGTCGCTCGTGGGAGCAGGAGTGCGTGGGACGTCGCTCGAAGGAGCGCAAGTGTGTGTTTTCGCTCATAGGAGCGTGAGAGTCTATCAGGCTTGTAAGTCCCTGTGTATGTTCAGTGTAGAGAGCCTATGTGTTATTTTAAAGGAACCTGTGTGTCTGTTACGTAGAAAAGATCGTGTGTGTGTCTGTTACGTAGAAAAGGTCGTGCGTGTGTCTGTTACGTAGAAAAGATCGTGCGTGTGTCTGTTACGTAGAAAAGATCGTGTGTGTGTCTGTTACGTAGAAAAGATCGTGTGTGTGTCTGTTACGTAGAAAAGATCGTGTGTGTGTCTGTTACGTAGAAAAGGTCGTGCGTGTGTCTGTTACGTAGAAAAGATCGTGCGTGTGTCTGTTACGTAGAAAAGATCGTGCGTGTGTCTGTTACGTAGAAAAGATCGTGCGTGTGTCTGTTACGTAGAAAAGATCGTGCGTGTGTCTGTTACGTAGAAAAGATCGTGTGTGTGTTGCTGTATGGGTAGAGAACCTGTGTGTTATGTTACGTTAGATTCCTGACTGTGTGTGTTACTGTAGGTACAAAGGTTGTGAGTGTGTGTTATGTCTAAAGAACCTGAGTGTGTTATACATTTACATTTACATTTACATTTAGGCATTTGGCAGACGCTCTTATCCAGAGCGACTTACAAAAAGTGCTTTAATGTTTACAACATTGGATACATACTTACACTGGGTTAACTAGGTTAATAACTAAGTACCATTAGTACCATTGTTATATGTGAAGAACCAGGGTGAGTGTGTGAAGTTTAGAGAGCCTAGGTGTTTGTTAAGCCTCAGTAGCCTGTGTTCTGTTTATTTAGTTTTGGGGAATTATTGTTTGTTTGGTTTTCAACAAAAGACTCTGGTTATCTGTTAAACCCTCTGCACCTATGTCTGCCCTTTTTAACCCACGGCAGTAACAACAGCCAGCACTACACCCGAATCATGACAGATAGTAGGGTTTAAAAAGACTTTTTTAGAAGTTGAAGTATCAACTCAAACTTTTTACTCAAGTGAAAGTATAAAAGTACTGGTTTCAAAACTACTTAAAGTATAAAAATAAAAGTAATATGAGGGGGGGAAAGCATTAAGGATAAAAGCTTGGGCTGTGCCACGGGCCAAGTAATTAATACAAAATGTATATATATATATATATATATATATATATATATATATATATATATATATGAGAGAGAGAAAGAGATGTTATATAATATATTCACCTTCCTTGCTGGTGCTTGGTTGTGACATTTCGCTCAAATCTTGAGTCTCTATCACAGATATCTTCGTCTACTTATTACAACCTTATTAACCGAAAATGCTATTTTATTCATACGTCCTTGAGTGTGTGACGTGACTTCATGTGCAGGTGCGATGGATCGCGTACCAACCAATAGGGTGACGGAATGGTATGTTTATACTTCTCATCCAACCACAATTAAATTCGCTCCATCCGGATGGCGCGATTTATCCAGATGTTTTTTTTGTTTGTTTGTTTTTTGAATGACAAGCTGAAATAAAATAGGAGTAACAAGGCTACTTTTAAAATGTAAGGAGTAGAAGTAAAAAGTCGGCTGAAATATAATTACTCCAGTAAAGTATAGATACCCAAAATTTCTACTTAAGTAAGGTAACGAAGTATTTGTACTTCGTTACCTGACACCTCTGTTCTATTCTCCCGTGGGAAATAATAACATCTATCTTTATTTTGCTTAGTGCTGACTTTATTATAATGCTTGCCATTTCATTTCCTTCTGTTCCAGCATGTTCCATTACCCAGCAGAACCTTACTCCTAAGTCCAACCAGAACAAAGTCTCAAAATATATATATTTTTTACAATGCCATATAGTATGTAGTATACAATATAGGGGAAATTAAGTGTAAAATCCTTTAAAATGTCTCTTTTATTGTGAATTTGAGAGACAACTCTGTGTCTACAGCTATCATGTGAAGTTTTTTTTTTTTTTTTTTTTTACAATTTTACATGAACTTTAATAAAAAAGTTTATTACTGCTTATCACTGAAGAAACCTTAGCAGCTGTGAATAAAAAACATTAGCAATTCTACGTCAAAGTGGAAAAACAAACTATACAATATATTAGTCAATTCAGTTCATTCAGATGAAGGTCTGTTGAACTTCTAAAGTCTGACTTTTACTTACCAGAGTTCTCCTTCAGCAGAAGATGCCTATTATGACATTAATGATAAGGTTTGGGAATAAACAGTTGTGAGATTCCTAAAAAATATTCAGTTTGCTATAGGGAGAATAAAGATTGGACTTTGGAGCAAGAGAAAAAAGGGATTGCATGACATAATGCACCCACCAGGTCCACTGTACCAGCCTCTGGAGGCAGTGTAATGGGGTCGCCTCAGTTGCTCAGGTCTAGACTCAGCAATGTCATGTGCAATAAAATGAAGTCAGCTGATGGCACCTGCATATCCCAGGACTCAAATCGTGAAGAGTGACTCTGAGAGCATGAGGAAGCATTTCAGCCACCACATTTCACTCAGTAAATTCTATATTATATTACCAGTATTGTGTGTTTATTTTATTCTCATTACATGCAAAATGTCTTGACTTGATAATGCTAAATTATTAGTGGTGCGAACCGAAGCGACGCACTACTATTGTTATCTTGCAGGCTTATTATTATTATTTTTTTCCTCTTCTTCCGTACAAAAGTTCGGCGCGTAACTAGTCCTGCACCGTTTGCCGTAGACCGATGAGTGTGGTGTCAAATCGTGTGGCCTATGCTGGAATGGGGTGCTATGACTTTTCTAAGGGGTGCGCGCCCCAAAAATCCCATTGACTTAACATCGAGACCAAATTTGACTAATTGTAGCGCAGGAAAGGAATTTTGTAGAAACTTAAAATTTACCACATTTGAAGGTTTGCACCCTGTGTCAGAAGATACTATGCACAAGGGTATAAGTTTTACCCCAGGGGGACAAGAGGTCCCCAAATTTGCCCCATTGACTTTGAATGGGGAAAAAATCCCATAGAGTTAACATTGAGACCAATTTTGACGGATTGAAGCTCAGAGTGAGAATTTGTCCCATTGACATATAATAGGGAAAGTAATACCCATTAAAACAGGAAGGGCTCACAGTTGCATTGCCTGCTATTGTAACTTGCATCGGAGCATTAAAAAAACTGAACCTAATTGTAGATCCCATTGTCATAGAGATATGGGGGGCCCAAGTTTGGCCACAACGAGCACCACTCACATTTTCTTCAGGAGTGCTATTAATTTATTATTAGTGCTCCAAATTTCTTATTGTTATTATTAGTGGTGCGAAGCTAAGCGACGCATTACTATTGTTACCTTGCAGGTTTATTATTCTTTTTCCCTACAAAAGTTTGGCGCATAACTAGTCACGCACCGTTTGTCGTAGACCCATGAATGAGTGTCAAACCGTGTGGCCTATTTGGGAATGGGGTGCTATGACTTTTTAACCTCCCCAATAATCCCATTGACTTAACATTGAGACCAATTTTGACTGACTGTAGTGCAGAAAGGGAATTTTGTAGAAACGTAAATCTTACCACATTTGAAGAGGCTTGCGGTTTGTGTCAGAACATACCCCGCAAGAGGGTATAGGTTTTGCCCCTGGGGCAGAAAAGGTACCCAAATTTGCCCCATTGACATATAATGCAGTAAATAACTACTACAGTATCGTTTGTCGTACACCCACGAAATGGGTGTCAAATCGTGCGGCTTATTCGGGAATGGGGTGCTAAGACTTTTCTGAGGGGCGGGCAGTAATTTGCCCCCACAGGGGGCAATTAATCTCCCCAAGAAATCCTATAGATTTAACATTTATACCAACTTTGACGGATTCTAGTGCGGAGCAAGAATTTGATAGAAATTTCAAGCTTACCACATTTGAAGATGCCTGCAAGCTGTGTCAGACATACCCCGAAATATGGTATAGGTTTTACCCCCCGGGGGCGCCCAAATTTGCCTCATTAATTTGTAATGGGAAAGTTGTTGCATGATTGGTGCCGTTCCGTTTGTCGTAGACCTTCAAAAGTGGGGTCATTTCGTTTGGCTTATTTGGTATATTTTAATAGTAAATTTCATGGGAATGTAGAAAATGAATTTAACTGTGGATCCCACTGTCGAAGAGACTCGGGGAAGGGCTCATTTAACTCAGGCAACCAATCAGTGTTTCGCATTGATCATAATACTCATAAGCCACGCCCCCTACCAACCTCATTAGCATGCTGTTAGCACGATGCTAACACAATTAGCATGTTGCTAGCATGATTCTAACGATATTAGCATTTTGTTAGCATTATGCTAACTATAGTAGCATTTTCCTAATAACATGTGTAGCATGTTCCTAGCATGATGCTAGTGTAATTAGTATGTTGCTAGCATGATGTTTAGCTGATTAGCATGTTACAGGCATTATGCTACTTATTTTATTATGTTGCTGGCAACATCATTAGAATGTCGTTAACATGATGCCAGAGTGCTTAGCATGTTGCTAGCATGAGGTTTAGCTGACTAGCATGTTGCTATCATTATGCTAACTATATTAGCAATTGCTAGCAAGAAATTTTAAGGTTGCTAACATGATGCTAGAGTGCTTATCATGTTGCAAGCATGGCGTTTAGCTGATTTGCATGTTGCTAGCATAATGCTGGCTGTATTAGCATGTTGCTAGCAACATCATGATAAAGTTGATAACATGGAGCTAGAGTGCATAGCATATTGCTAGCATGAGCACACACATTTTCTTCAGGAAATGTACCTCTCTAGTTATAGTTGTTACACTCTCTAACTATATTAATAAATCATGATTTGGATTAACAGTCATAAGTTTATTTGTATTTTCTAACTGTAATATCGAATAAATGTAATGTTAGTGGTTATATGCTGTTGTCATGGGTGCACCTGGGGACTGTGATTGTTTCTTTCACTTCCTGTTTTGTGTTCTGATCACCTAGGGGGTATTTCAGTCAGCAGTGACACTTTCAGTTTCAAAAGAGGTGATAATTAATTCAGTCAACTGAGTGAAGTTAACCCTGAGTAAATGTGCATCAGGAGGAAATGAGGATAACACGAGTTACCATGGCAACCGGCCAAACAGACCCATACTGCTACTGATATTATAGTAAATATAATAAATACATTGAGTCTGTGAGTTTACTCCAGGGGTGCCCAACCAGTCAATCGTGGTCGACCAGTCGTTCACACACTGCTTTCCAATCGATCGAGAGAGTAAACTGCCTTCTGGTTTGTCCTTTCTCTTTCTTCACTGTTTCCACACCTCAGACCTCAAATACATAAAATATTTACCTTTATAGACATAGTATTTCTTGAGTAAAGAAACGCTGTACTTATTTTATAAAACAGTTCTTTGTTTACCCTTACAAGATCACTGATTACGTTCGGCTCTGCGCTGAAAATTTAAACCAATGGGATAAGTGGCTGAATTTGAAATCGTATACTAACTCATACTATTTCATATAAATATATGGCAGTAATAGCGAGAGTAGTATGCTAGTACGCTAATCTGAATTCAGCCAGGGCTTTGTCTATAGCCACTAGTGATGTACAGGTCAGGTATTTTTTCAACCCGCGGGTCCCGCTTTTATGAAATTATTTGGCCCGCCCAACCCCGCCCCGCACCACTGTATCTATTTTTACAACCCGCCCCGCACCCGCAACCATTAAATACATGTAGACATACTAGGCATTGTAATTTAAATGAAAACAGCCTTTATTTCAGCCTGAAAGTGCTTGGAAACATCGCAGTGTAAACTGGCAACAACATATGATTATGAATGTGAACAATAAATCAGGTCATATTAATAACAAGATAATGATACACATTTTAAATATTTACAAAGCAGCATTTGTAATCTAGGCTAAACATTTTTTTATTTTAGATTTGTATAGGGCAGGCCTACAGTGTACAGCCTACGCTAAATAACCACTGACATTTTTTTTTTCATTTATCACACGGAAATGTTCATTTATGCAAGGGTTAACCCCTAGAGGGCGACACATCACCCAGATTTATCTTGTATTTTAGTTATGTTTCTTGTTTTATAGTTATGGACGGGAAAACTTCAAGTCCCAGACTACACCTCGGTCAGGTAGTAAGCACTCACCTGAGCCGAGGAGGGTAATTAAGTTAATTATAAATAGCCTGACTGAACTTCAGTCATGGTTGAGCTTTTGTTATACTGATGAGTTTGGTGCAGGTTGTTTTTATTTGTGAAAAGTAATATATTAAAGTTTCCAGGTGCTCTAATAAAAGAGCTTTTGTTTTGTGTTAAACTTCAATAAAAACTATCTTGAATCAACATCTTGCCTCTGCGACTATGCCACGCAAACACTCCCATCTTAGAGAACATGACAATTTAGCGTTTTTACATTCGCTGTGCAAAAAAAAAAAAAAATGCTAAAACATTAGATTTAGCAGCCTGACCTTTTTTTCTTTTAATGATGTAAATTCCCGACCTCAATTTCTCCTGCACCTCGTCTTCCATCTTTACTTTTATTTCTTTGTTTTTGTTGTGACTGGCAATGGTAGCTGCTTGGCGCTTTCGTGACTTGTCACGTGACGTAACCTTATCGAAGAACCTAATAAAATATGAAAATAGATATTCCCAAATATTTATAATCCGTATAATATTTATATAGGCTATAGGGATTGCCTATGCTCGCAACATGCATGAATTTTTAATTAAATTTTGTTTTTAATGACCCGCCCCAACCCGCCCCGCAAATAAAGTGACAATTTCTTTACCTGCTCCAACCCAACCCGCGGGTTACCCGACGACCCGCGCATCACTAATAGGCACGCTATGTTATTAGTAGGGGCTCACTGTTTAAGTAGAGAAGTTGAGAGAGCTGCAACTTCAGCAAAGTGAAACGCAACTATGGCAGAAGCAAAAAAAATTAAAACTTTTCATGATTTTCATTCAGGATTATTTTTTTGTTTATTCAAATTTGAAGTCCATCTGTCTTATTTGCAATGCGAGTGTGGCCTTACCGAAAAAGTGCAATTTAAAGCGCCATTTCAACTGTGCACAAAAGCTACGATGCAGATTTCCCGGCTAAATCAGCTCTACGCACCCAAAAAGTCTAGGAATTAAAGAGGCAGTTAGCAGCACAGCAGTGCTGCCGTGCTGCTTTTGTTTCACCAGGCCAAACACCAAGGGTAAGGCTGCAACTATAGCATCTTATCGCGTCAGTCACGTTCTTGCTAAACACAAGAAGTCTTTCAAGGATGGCGAAGTTGTGAAAGAAGCATTTGTCGAGGCTGCAGATGCACTTTTTGGTAACTTGAAGAATAAAAGTGATATCACAGCTTCCGTTAAGGACGTGCAATTATCCCGTGGCACTGTTACACGGCGATACACATGTGAGGGAATGGCAGAGGATGTCGAGGCGCAGTTAAGAAAGGATATTGAACAGTGTGAATGTTTTTCTCTTCAATTTGATAAGTCGACTGATGTTGTGGATGTGGCATGGCTGTGTGTTTTCATTAGAATGTTTTTTGGAGACATGGGTGCAAAAAAAGATCTGCTTATTATTTTGCCATTGAAAGGACACAATAGAGGTGAAGATATTTTCAAAGCTTTCATGGAATTTGTCAACAAGACCCAATTGCCCCTCATTAAACTCATCTCTATCACAACGGATGGTGCTCCAGCAATGGTGGGCCGTACTAATGGGTTCATTGCATTGTGCAAACAGAGTGAATATTTCCCAGACTTCCTTAATTACCACTGTATAATCCACCAGCAGGCATTGTGGGGTAAGAGTTTAAACATGAAAAAAGTGATGGATGTTTACAGAGAAGGTTATTCCATGCTCATTTGGAGGAGACCGGTGCAGAACAGACAGACCTGCTGCTGCACACGGATGTTAGATGGCTGACTAGAGGTAATTTTGTTGCGAGATTCCAAGAGTTGCTGCCTGACATCAAAGATTTCCTGAAACTTTCAAAACATGCAGAATATGCCCAGCTAGAGGACCACCAGTGGCTATTGGATTTACACTACCGTTCAAAAGTTTGGGGTCACTTGCAAATTTCTTTGTTTTTGTTTAGTGATTAATTTCTACATTCTACAACAATACTGGGGATTTCAAAATTATAAAATAACACATATGGGATTAGGTAATTACGTAACAACAAGAGAAAAACAACAATTAGTTGTTATTTTGAGACACAGAGGTCAGCCTTTCTGTAATAGTTCATGCAAGAACAGTATTGTCAAGTGCATTTGCAAAATCCGTCAAGCACCATAATGAAACTGGCTCTCATGAAGGCAATCCCAGGAGGGCAAGACCAAAACCTACCTCTGCCGCAGACGAGAAGTTCATTTAGAGTTATCAGCCTGAAAAATGACCAATTAACATCACCTCAGATCAGAGGCGTTATGAAGTCCTTAATTCAATTCAATTTTATTTGTATAGCGCTTTTACCAATTTTCATTGCCGCAAAGCAGCTTTACACAATCAAAAGAATTATTTAAGTTTGTATGAAATGTGAATTTGTATGAATCAAAGTGGTCAGTTTGTCCCTGGTGAGCAAGCCAAAGGCAACAGTGGCAAGGAAAAACTCCCCGAGATGATAATAGGAAGAAACCTTGAGAGGAACCAGACTCAACAGGGAACCCATGCTCATTTGGATGAAACAGAAAGCAGTAAATGATCTGCATTTATACAGTGTGTTAGGTGGCAGGCAGTTCAGCTATAATAGCTGATGTTAATTGATGTTCATATGGAGTCCAGGTAGTTATTGAAGACCCAGGTAGACTTGTAGGAAGTTCCAGTCCTGAACTATCGAACTGTCAAGTCCCCAGAGAAACAGTTGCCAACACCAGTCAAGGCCAGAACCATCTTCTAGGTAGAGAGAATCATCCCCAGACACCGGACGCATCCCAGAGAGACACACGGGGCATCCATGTGACGAGATCTCCAACCAGAAGCGGGGCACCAGGATGGGTCAGACAGGTCCGGAGGGCAGAGGGAGTCTGGATCACTGGCAGCTCGGGAACGACATGTGTAGCTCGACAGAGAGAGAGAAAGAGTGAAAGGGGAAGACAGGAGGAGAGAGGAAAGAGAAAGAGGGGGAGAAAGAGAAGAAGAGGAGAGATGGCAGTTAGGTATGGTCACAGTCACACAATGTATAATGTGAATGTATATTAACTGTAGAGTGCAAGCAGAGACTCCGGCAGGACTAACTATGACAGCGTAACTAAAAGGGAGAGCCAGAAGGAAACACAAACATGAGGGCTTCCTGAGATGTAAAGCAAACAATCACCTCACCGTCAACAAACCTGAGTGATAAATGAGAGTGAGGAAGACAGCATCCAAACATACCAGTTCACCATAATACTCTACGTCCATGAGTCCCCCAGATCTGCTCCTTTGCCTAAGGCAAATCTATTTATAAAAATGCTTGGCTAAATAAATAGGTTTTTAGCCTGGACTTAAACACTGAGACTGTGTTTGAGTCCCGAACACTATTTGGAAGACTAATCCATAATTTTGGTGCTTCGTAAGAAAAAGCTCTGCCCCCAGCTGTATTTTTCATAATACGCGGTACTGACAAGCAGCCTGCATCCTTTGATCAAAGTAGGCGTGGCGGTTCATAAGACACTAGCAGTTTGCTCAGGTACTGCGGCGCGAGACCATTTAATGCTTTATATGTCAAGAGTAGTATTTTAAAATCAATGCGAAATTTCACAGGGAGCCAATGCAGTGATGATAAGATAGGGGTGATGTGCTCATATCTTCTGGTTCTAGTGAGGACTCTCGCTGCTGCATTCTGGACTAGCTGAAGCTTATTAATGCATCTAGCTGAACAACCAGACAGTAAGGCATTACAATAGTCCAACCTAGAGGTGATAAAAGCATGAACCAGTTTTTCTGCATCATTTAGCGACAATAAATTTCTTATCCTGGCAATATTTCTGAGGTAAAAGAATGCTATCCTGGTAATATTATTTACATGAGCTTTAAATGAAAGGCTGGAATCAATAATCACACCAAGGTCTTTCACTGTTGCATTTGATGGAACAGAAAGGCCATCTAAAGTTACGGTGTGATCTAAAATTTTACTCCTAGCTGTATGCGGTCCTATGACTAGAACTTCTGTCTTATCCGGGTTAAGCAGAAGGAAGTTAATTAGCATCCAATTTCTTATGTCCTGCACACATTGCTCAACTTTAGTAAGCTGTTTTTTCTCATCAGGTTTTGCTGAGACATATAACTGTGTATCATCAGCATAACAATGAAAACTAATACCATGCTTACAGATTATGTTGCCCAGAGGAAGCATGTAAAGGGAAAAAAGCAGTGGACCTAAAACTGAACCCTGCGGAACGCCAAACTCCACTAGAGAACATGCAGAATAATCACCATTTAAGTCTACATACTGATAACGATTGGTCAGATAGGATCTGAGCCAGGAGAGGGCTGTACCCTTAATTCCTACTACATTTTCTAATCTGTGAAGAAGAATAGCGTGATCAATGGTGTCAAAAGCTGCACTGAGGTCGAGTAATACAAGCATAATTACACAACCCTGATCAGAGGCCAATAGGATGTCATTTACTACTTTAATGAGTGCTGTTTCTGTGCTGTGATGAGGCCTAAATCCTGACTGATACAGTTCATGTATGCCATTTCTATGTAGATATGAGCATAGCTGCTCCGCTACTATCTTTTCCAGAATCTTAGAGATAAAGGGGAGGTTTGATATTGGCCTGTAACTGGACAGCTGACAGGGGTCGAGGTCAGGTTTCTTAATTATTGGTTTGATAACTGCTCATTTAAAAGATTTTGGAACATAACCAATGCTGAGTGAAGAATTAATTATTCTCAACAGGGGTTTTGTTATTGCTGGTACTATCTGTTTAAGAAAATGTGTCGGTACAGGATCTAATATACAGGTTGATGAATTTGCAGAAGAGATGAATAAAATTTGTTCATTCTCTTTAAGGGGAGTAAAGTATTCTAGGTTCTGATCTGACATGGCTAGATTAACATCTGCATCAATTACATTGTTCGATTTCAAAACCTCAATTTTATGCCTAATATTTACAATTTTATTATTAAAAAAGTTCATGAAGTCCTTACTATTGCATGATGTTGTTGTGGGGATTTCTGCAGTGGTCTTATTTCTGGTAATAAATAATATTGGACATATGTATGGACATAAATGCTGTTCTCAAAGGGTCTTCTGGATTTTCAAAATGAATATTAAAATCTCCAGCAATTAACACTTTGTCTACAGAAACGACTAGGTTTGAGAGGAAATCTGCAAATTCACTAAGAAATTCAGAGTACGGCCCTGGAGGTCTGTAAATGACAATTAGCGGAATCGACTGAGCTGACTTAATATAGTTAAATACACTTATGTTACTATAAAGAATTTCAAATGAATTAAATTTGTGTCTGTGTTTTTGTACAATAGTCAAATTATCATTGTAAATAAGTGCGACGCCTTCTCCTCTACCAGTTAACCGAGGCTGGTGTATGTAGCTGTATCCAGGAGGACTAGCTTCATTTAGAGCCACATACTCGTCCTGTTTAATCCAGGTTTCTGTTAAACAGAGTATATCAAACTCCTGATCTGTGATAATTTCATTAACTATAACTGCTTTAGATGCGAGAGATCTAATATTCAACAGTCCTAGCTTCAGATCAGAGGTGCCGGCTGCGCATTTAGTATGATCTGAGTTTGTGGTCTTTATGTTAATTAAATTACTAAAACAGACTTTCTGAGTCTTTCTAAATTAGTTTTTAGCTCGGGGAACAGACACAGTCTCAATACAGTGAATCCTGGGTGACGACTCTATGCAGCTAGCAGACGGTTGGTTTAGCCTGTCTGTCTGCTCCCTGGCCTGGGCTCTGGATTGTCACCGATTAACTAGGCCTCTTCTGAGACTATGAGCTATACTACAGGAAATGAGAGCAGCACCTTCCCGAGTGAGATGGACACCGTCTCGCCCTAACAGGCCAGTTTTGCCCTCAAAGGTCTTCCAATTATCAATGAAGCCCACGTTGTTTTCGGAGCACCACCTGGACATCCAGCGGTTCAGCGACCATAGCCTGCTGTAAGCTATGTCACCACGTCTCATTGGGATGGGACCAGAGCATATTACGTCATTGGACATCGCCTTCGCTAATTTAAACACCTCTATAAAGTTATTCTTACTAACCTCTGACTGACAAAGGCGTATATCGTTAGCTCCAGCATGTACCACTATCTTGGAGAACCTATGCTGTCCTAGAGCCCTAAGATTACCTGCTATGTCTGGTGCTCTGGCTCCCGGGATACACCTAACCACTGCGACTGCCGCCCCTAAAGGCCTGGCTAATTTCACGTGCCTCATTATAGAGTCTCCTATAACCAGAGCTCTTTTAGGTTTCTCAGTGGGTGCATCACTGAGGAGAGCAAACCTGTTGGAAACGTGAAGCACAGAAGAGGTGTGCTCCGGTGGGCTAGCCTTAGCGTTAGCTTTGGCTGAACGAGTATGCCGCCGAGTCGTCACCCACTCGCCCCGCTGTGAGGGCTCTAATGCCGGAGTCGGGGACTGGTTATCTCCGCCTGCGGCACCCAGACTGTCCGCTACAGGAATAATGCTGCTCTCGCGCTCTCTAACCCTCTCTAAAGTCTGGATGCGCTCCTCTAACGCTGATATCTTCTCCGTCAGAGTGCTCACTAACACACACCTATCACAAGTAAAATTACCACTAATGACGGAGGAAGAATGTCTAAACATCCTGCACTCTACACACTAAACGAGCTAAATATTAGACATGATATCGTAGCTCTGTGGCAGAGTTTAGTTGTTTGGAGCTGAATTCTGTTTGTTGTTTTTAGACGAAGAAACTCGCGCGTTCTCCAAAAAGCGCAGAAAAAGAAAAGCCAAATAGTATGTTTTTACTATTTACAGAGCAGAAGTAGCAGACACATCTCACCATTAACTGTTCAAAGGAGATTAATGCATTTTTTGAATGCCTTCAGCATTCCTTTACAATGTAGAAAGAAATAAAAATCAGGAACGATCATGGAGTTAGAAAGTGTTCTAAAACTTTTGAACAGTCGTGTAGCATTCCTGACTGATCTCACTGACCTGCTTGAATGATTTTAATTTAGAGCTGCAGGGTAAAGACAAACATGTAATCAACATGATCAGTTCAGTGAACACATTTAAAAGCAAGCTACAACTGCTTTCAAGTAGGCTGCAAGACTGTGACCTGCAAAACTTTGCTCACATGCAGGCAGAACTTTGAAGTCAGGGCAAAGACTTTGCACAGCTAGACAGTGCATGTTATGAAGAGCAAGTTCAGAGCATCTTGTTAGAATTTGAGAGGCGCTTTACAGATTTTGCATCCATTGAGCCTGTTGCCAGCTATCTGTGTTTTCCATTTGGTCCAAGTATTGATGTGGTTAGTATTGTGTATATGTAGTATATGTGGTTTCCTCAAAAATTGTATTACTGTTTCACTTAGATAACTAAAATTGTAAGAATGAGATTCTCACACTGCAAAATGACATTGAGATCAAATCCAGGGCAACACCTGGCATGGATCAACCTATCTGTGTAAGTGTGCTTTCTCTTACATGAAAATCATCAAGTCAAAGTACAGATCTACAATGACTGATGACCACCTTGTGGCCTGCTAAAGGCTTGCAACCAGCTCCTACTGCGCTGACTACGAGAAACCAGCTGCCGCGTCCCAGTGCCAGAGTTCCCACTAAGGTAGAGAAATAACTTTATTGTCACTACAATTAGATTATTTTTTATTATATATGGATTAGGGCTACTTTTTGTTTGTTTTGTGCACATTAAATATGTAAATATGCTATAAGTAGCAACTGGCTTTCAGTTTGGACTGGTAGATCTCGGCACACTGACAAATTAAAGACAAACATCTTTAGTAAATCTTTGTTCAAAAAAGGTTGGGCACCCCTGGTTTACTCCATGTGTTAAATCAACTATGATCAGTAGCACTGAATCCATTGTTAGAGAAAACACACAGGACTTCTTAACAACAAAAAGAAGTGTGTGTGTGTGTGTGTGTGTGTGTGTGTGTGTGTGTGTGTGTGTGTGTGTAAAGTTGCATGAATAGGCATAAACTAAACAGGGCAGATAGAGTATCTGCATGTCATACAGTACATGTCTTCAATGTGAGAACTGTTAGTTAGGTCAGATGGTTATGGTGCTGCTTCATATATGTGTGAAACATCAATACTATCTAATTTAAACACATTACTATTTATTACACACTATTTTAACAGACACGAGGGTCTCTGAGCTGTAATGCAAAAAAACATCTCATGATGCGCACTGGCAAAGGTTTTTGTTTAAATTTGTTTTAATTCTATTTTTATATAGCTTTAAAGCAATTTAAAACAAAAATACATAAATTTTAGATATATGTTTTACATTTATGAATGTATTTCTAATAAAAAAAAGGCAAAAGCGACAGTGGCAGATAAACTTTCTGGGGAAGAAACCTGAAGAGGAAGCAGACTCTAACATAATCTCAATCTCATTTAAATGACACTAGCTAGCATTATTATAGGTGAAAGGATTTTTTATAACTGTGTGCTATAAAGTAAAAAATATATATTTTTGTAACAAGACCAAAAATAGTAAGAGCCCAGAGCCTGGTGGTTGTGGGTTGAGTGCTGTAGCACCGTCTGTCTGATATCAGTTTGCATAGCAGTCTGTGTGCTGCATGATTGAAATCTGTGGTGATTTTGTGAGGCTTCCTCAGACATCATGTATCGACGATATGCTGTAAGGATGGGAGTTTGTTGTCAGCAATGAGTCCAATCCAGACAGATGTGCACCCAGTCATATTGCTCTCTATGGTGCATCTGTAGGGGTTGGTCAGGACTTCAGAGAGGAGATCAGATTTCCTGAGTCTCCACAAGAAGTAGGATCACTGATCAACAGATTTCACCACTGTCTTAGTGTGTAAGAACAAGGTCAGGTTATCTACAGGATTATCAAGCTTCTTATGGCTTGATAATCCTGTATCTATCGACAGATGTCCTTGGGTTTATAAGGTGACAAATGTACCGTCCTGCAGCCTCCTGTAGTCCACAATCATCTTTTTAGACTTGGTGTGTGTGAGACAGAGCTTACTGTTGTTGCACCACTCTGACCTCATCTCTGTGGGCCATCTCATCTTTACCCATGATAAGGCACAGGATGATGGAGTCATCAGAAAACTGGTGGCTTCAAAAAACCCATCAGCCTTGAATACTATAGAACAGGTGTAGAGAGAGCTGATGTCAGTTAACACGTTCCTGCCTGATCAAATCCATGTGTGTAAAAGCTGTAAACAAAGTTCTGAATAAAGGGTCTGAGTAATTTACCTTTAAAGAGATTTTAGTTTTAGTTTTAAAATCCAAAGCCTTTTTTTTACTTCGTATATATGGAATTTTCTGTATTCATTAATGAACAGAGGAAGGTAGATATAATTTAAACTGTAAAAAATATCTGTAAAAAAATGGGGATTTTCCAACAGTAAGGCACTGTTATTCAAAAATACAGTTGAATACTGTGAATGCAAACCCTTTATGGGAAAAAAAAAAACTTTTAATATTTATGCTGTTATAGTTAGTCCAGTTTCCGGTTTTCATAGTGACAAGATCTCTTTGGTTTATCTTAACATGATTAAATCTAATACATGTTAAGTTGTTGAATTTCATGCAAATACAACATAATTTATTCATGTTCATCTTGGAAACATGAAATTATTATGTACAAAACACATATTACATTTTAGTACATGTAACAGGTAGTAACACTACCTTTTTTTTTGCGTGGAGCCTCAGATCGAGGGAGATTATCAGTGGTCTTGTATGTCTTCTATTTTAAAATAATTCCTCCCACAGTTGATTTCTTCACACCAAGCTGCTTACCTATTGCAGATTCAGTCTTCCCAGCCTGGTGCAGGTCCATAATTTTGTTTCTGGTGTCCTTTGACAGCTCTTTGGTTTTGGCCATAGTGGAGTTTGGACTGTGACTGCTTGAGATTGTGGACAGGTGACTTTTATACTGATAACAAGTTTAAACAGAAATTAATACAGGTACCAAGTGGAGGACAGAGCAGCCTCTTAAAAAAGAAGTTACAGGTCTGTGAGAGCCAGAAAACTTGCTTGTTTATAGATGACCAAATCCTTATTTTACAAAGGAATTTACAAATTAATTCATTAAAAATCCTACAATGTGATTTTCTGGATTTTTTTTTCTTATTTTGTCTCTTATAGTTGAGGTATACCTAGGCCTCTCTCATCATTTTATTAAGTGGGAGAACTTTCACAATTGATGGCTGACTAAATACTAAAATATATATATATATATTTTTTATTAATTTATTTCTTTATTTACAGATTTGAACATGAAAATATTCAAGCACCTGAGCCAATATTTTTTTCTCTCTCCTGAGTTGCGGAATTGTGGGTAATCACATTTTTTTTCCTCAGCCTGTCTTTGTGTGTGCAGGTTAATTTGTTTTATTTTTACTTTATATTTTGTATTAATTATGTTTATGCATGTATTTTTTGGGGGGCTGTAGAATAAATAATTGTCACGTTGCCATCTTGAACTGCCGTTATTTCTCCCCTTTTTCCCACGCTGTCATGTCCTCTCGCTCTCACACGTGCTCATGTTTTCTGTCTGTCATGCTTTTTCACACGCCCCGCCTCTTTACACACCGGCATCCCATTCACAACTAATTTCTCCCGGCATTTAAGGAAGCGCAGAGCGCTGTCTCGCTGCCAGATTATTGCGTGCCTTCAAGAGCCCAGTTTTCTCGCGTTTCTTTTCGTGTTAGTTATCTCCGTCTTCGACCTCGCTTGTTTTCGCATCTAGTCTCTCGTTTTTTGGATCTCGTTCGCTGTGTGTTTCCCGGCTGTTTTTGACCTTTCGCTTCGTTTCACGGTTACGTCTCTGCTCGCTCCCCTTTCGGATTTTTGCCTCGCTGACTGACTCATTGGCTTTGAACTCTCGCACTGGCTCATGACAACGTCTCTGCTCGCTCCCTTTTGATTCACGCTCCGCGGACGGATCTTTCTGGTTTTTCGACCTGTTTTTACAACCCTGTATTACGTCATCGGGATTCCCCCCGAAACACGGAAGTTCTCGACCGCCGACGTGCCACGCCCCCATTTTGGCGCTGTAATCTGCACTTGGGTCCTACTCCTTTAGCTCTCTTCTTCTTCCTGCCGGCCCCTGACAATAATTTGAGTTTCCATTATGTCTTTGGGGAAAATTAAATTTGGTTTTTACGAGTGTTTTGGAATACAAGCCCGCTTCCGGAGCGAATTATGTTCGTAATCCAAGGTTTCACTGTATGTTGTTGTTTAGATGATTAAGCAAAACACAAAGAATTAGAAAAGGGGCCTTTATACATACCAGGTTCAAATTTGTGCTTATTGAATAAGTTTAAATTTGTCTTTCATTATTCTATTTAAAAAGAGCCCTGAAAAAGAGAGGGAATCCATCACCCCCTTTGCAGACAGCCATCTAACCAGCCTTTACAGGAACAGAACTCATCCTTTCTCCCCACTGGCAGTTCATTGCTGCATATTTGGATGATATTATTCCCTCCATAATGTGGCAATCTAGTCATAGATTTACATGACTACAATCATGTACATCACATGATGGAATTGCTAGCCATTTACCATAGGGCTGTCGTAACTGCGAACCACAAAAAGTGCCAGCTAGGCCTGACTGAGGCACAGTATGTGGGCTACTAAGTTGATTATAAAGTCCTAAAATTACAAGGGAAAAACCTGAGTCCGTGTCAAGCTACCCATGGCCTATGGCAAAGAAACGGCTACAGTACATGCATTTTGGCATTAATACAATATAGAAGGTAAGTTTCTAATTTTTCTTCTTTTAACCTCTCCTCTTTCAGGCCTAACTAAAACAAGACAGGCAGAGAGCATTCAATGGACTGAATAGATAGGACAAGCATATCAAAACCTGAAACAAGCCCTTACTAGCTCAGCCATTCTCATCAATCCCAACTTAATGCTCCTACCTTATTCTGTAAATGAACTGCACTTGGTTTCAATATTTTAGAAAAATTCAATCACCTGGAAGTCGACACACAGCAGTGTCTAGAATCCATACAGAATGCTAAAAAAGATGCGTAAAGAGGGTCTGCAGCCTGAAACAAGTTAAAAGTCTTTAGGAGTTCAAGCACTTCATACAACTGTGAAGACCAGAAAAGCAACTCATACATGAAACCTTGTTTCACGGCTTTACGTCTATCTAAACACCTATGAACAGGCATCTAAGGCTATCATGGGCACAGTATCACCGAAAACAGACAGTTAAAGACCGAAAAAAAGGTGATTTTTTTTTTTTTTTTCTTAAACTGCCTACAGTGGTTAATCAATCGGACTGTAGGTCCTACCGTCGCCGCGCTCGGCGGTACCGTTTGGCTTTGTGCGTTTGCTGGCTTTTACCGTTGAGTGGCGCTATATAACTACAGACTGAGGCCTCATGCCTTAGTTCATTCTCTGCTGGATTAATGAGGCACGGAGTTTTAGAACTGCACGTAGTAGCGGATAAAATCAAGTAAAACATTGTAGTTAAACAAATTTATAATCACAGAATTAAAATGACGATACAAATGTAGAATTTAAATTAAATTAAATCTTATTAGGATCAAATTTAAACAAAATAAATGTTAACACAGTGAGCCTTTAAATTTTATCACGTGTAATTAGAAAAGACGCGTGTCACGTACTTCCCAGACCTCAGACAAACCTCCGCGCCTTGCTTTTATAATGCGGAGCAAGCCCGTGTGTGAGAGAGAGGGGGGTGTCGCGGTGGTTGATTATTCAGTGAAACAAAGGCTCAGCTGAAAAATGTTAGGCACATCAGTCACTTAACCCCCAATAAAAGGTATTTGAGTGTTATGATAGTTGTAATATAACAGATGCGCACTGAATACTAAACCAGGCACGGAGATTAATGAACCAAGATAGCCCCCATACCCGTTTAAAAAATAAATAAATAAATAAATACCAAATAATATTATTGTGTATAGACTGATTAAAAACAATGCAATTTATGCTATCATAAGGAAAATAACAAGTTCTTCCATTCCAATGATTAAAAAAGGTAACAATGTCAACTTTAGAATCTAGGATCCAGGAGATTAAAATTACACAAATTGAAATCACTGAAAGTCTCCAGAAGAGCCTCAGATTCAAGTGGTTTTTAAAGTGTGGAGAAGTGCATTTCAGTTCCTCTGAATGTATAGGTGAGAACAGCCGATTCACACCTGGGGAGGGTGAATAATTTGTATTTGAATGTTGTCTGGCATTGTAAAGCACTATAGTGACACTAAAAGAACAACCCAGGATTAATAGGAATTCTTATACTGCATAAACATTATTTAGCACAAAAAAATTCCTCGCGCTCGGGAAAACTATGCGTGCGGTTGAGCGCTGGTTAGACTATAGGAAATTAAATCGGAGGGTTTTTATTCAGACTATTAAAAAAATAACCTGCGTCTATTTTTAGGCGTGCCAGCTGCCACTTTTTAGTTAGAAGTTTTCAATACAAAGCTTATAATGCCCACATGACATGACGGAATAAGGCACGGCTGGTGATGATTGGGGTTTGTTGGGTTACAGTGGATTTTACTACGCGGTGTGAGTGCAATGGCCATCCGTCTGCTCGCGCTGACTCTGCTCTCTGCGGATGGCCCCCTCCCACCTCTCGCTCCTTTGAAGTCCCCGGGCGCGTTCCATTTGCCCTGCTTGCATGCCGCTCTTCCGCGTTGTTGCACGCGCGCTGCATACACAGCGCGTAGTAAAATCCACTGTAGCCCAACAAACCGCGAGTATTTTATAACGCGGGGTGCAAGCCCGGGCAACCATAGTAACGATAGCTCACCAGTCATGTGTAATTCTGCGGTCCCGCTGCTTCGCATGTCTGAAGGGGAGGCCGCCTAACTAGTGAGCGAGGAGCGATATTGATTTGGGCGCACGCCGTGACAGGCTGAAAAAACTGCTGTCAGATTAATGTGCAAAAACTATATAATAAAACTATATAAGACTACATGCCTTTATAAGACTTAACTTTTATTTAAGCGCACTCACAATAACGAAAAAACGTTGTGATTTTGTAAGTGTTGTGATTTTGTAAGTGTTGTAAGCTGTGCTGCTCTGTATTGTTTTTGGTGAACTTGAGCGCGTCAGAAAATGAACGCAAACGTTTTTTTTAAAGTCTGCTTGCTGTTTTCCCGACGCGTTCATAATCATTAGTCTACTTCTGCCGGTCGCTCTGGAAAACTTAATGCATGCGGCTGAGCGCTGATTAAAACTATGGAGTAAATTAAAGAGGAGAATCACGATTCTGAAGTCCTAAGCCCAAACCTCATTTAAATTAAATCAACAAATACTATAAGTAAAAAAAAAAAAACAATAGCCCACGTTTAGAAACCGTTTATAAATTCTTTCCGACATGAGTTGGCCCGGTGTTATGCGCAGAGCGCCGGGAGATTTCCTGAAGCTCAGAAATCACTGGGCATTTTTTCTAAATAGCCGCTATCTTTAACAACTGATGGAGGTTTTGAGCTGTATACACACGCATTCCTGCCTAAACAACTCTTAAAACTACACCTGTGACACAATAACAGTAATATTTCAAACATTCTGCAGGCTGATATTTGGAGAAAGGAAAGAATAATGAATAAACCAGTTGTTGGGTCAAAATAACCCAACCAGGTGTTCATTTGTAAACTACATCTCATATGAGCCAACATGAGCAACCCAACAATGTGTTTAAAGTACCTGAAATAATCCAGAACTTAAATAACAATAAACAGATACAGAGATACGCTGTATAACGGTCACTGTTGTATTTACGGCAACGAGCGAAAATGTCACTTTGCGCCACCTGGCGGCCATTTTACGAATGACTTTGAAATGCAACTAATTTATTTTGGCCGCTGACGTTTTCACGCGGCGGTGAGCGCGACGGTAATAACCATTCCAATTGATCAACTACTGTAGTTTGGGTGAGTATGTGTTCATTTTAAAATTGTGCAAGAATTGTTTTTGTTCTGAATTTTTTTAAATACATTTTTTATTTCTGTGTGGTTAAGAAAAATGCACAAATGTACAGTGGTTTCAGCAGGAAACGGGTGGCAGTATAAGTGGGTAAAAAAAGGGAACTTTGTAAAGCACATTAGCACAATTCATACATGCAACAGACAACAAAGACAGAAAAAATAATGTGTGATTTGAATCTGTCAAAACTGTTTGCTGCAGCTATTCTTATAAAATTAAAAAATTTCCTGGACCTGGGGTGAATAAATCTGTCCACAAGCTATGGCAGGAGAATCTATCACTAAATGTTCAATGGTCAGTTTGTCAATTTCTCCACTTTAAAAAAAATATATATATATTTATATATTAACTGATGGTGTGAGGGTTTGCCACTAGCGGGCACTGTTTGGTTTTTGTAGTTTTTGTTTGCAGACACAGTTCCCCAGAAGGCACCTTGGTCAGGTGATGCGGGTGCTCACCTGAACCGAGGTAGGTCATTAGATCACCTATAAATAGTTGTTTACTCTGGGAAACTGTCTCGAGCATAGTTTGTATTCACTGTCTCTTATGTGGGCGGTTTGGTTTGTGTTTTTTGTAACCGGTGTGTAAGTCCCAAGGCTCTAGTGTAGAGGTCATAAGTATGATTGTTGTGTTTTAGTGTGTGGAGCTGATCCCGTATCGACTGTATTAGTAACAAGTTTTATGTACGTATTGTTTGTGTCCCTAATGTTGAGGTATTGGTTCTAAATTCTAATACTAATGTCTGTCTGTGTTTAGACAACAGTTTAAATTTTAGTTTGTGTGTTTGTGAACATGTTTTGTTGAACACAAATAAACTATAGTAGTGCTTTTTTGTTATAAATTTGTAAATTATCCTAAACACTTTTAATGTACTGGTAATACATTTGCAATACTGTAGTATAGAAGGTTGTGTGTACTGTATGATACAATAAAGTATATTTTTTTGTATTTGTAATTGACCAGAAGTATAACAGCATGCTACTGCTGCAAATAGTATATTAATCATGTATTTTGTAACACAGTAAAAATAGCTGTAATGTACTTATAATACATTAAATATATACTTAAATTGTATTAATTACTGTCAGGTATGTACGTTATTAAACAAATGTTTAAAAGCTGTAACTGTTTCTAAAGCTGCTTCTATAAATTATTAAACCAACGCCATGAGTGTTTATCAAAATAAGAGATTTTATGTCATGATGTGGAGCCAGGCTTGTGATGTTAGCACTGGAAAGTTTATGCTGAGCCCTGGTGTTGTAGGGCTTAGGATGGGAAGTGGTGTAATGTGTAAAATTGTGATTGTGTGCACATACAAGAAAGTCTTTCCTGTTGAGAGAAAATGTGGTTTTAGTAATTGAACACAAAGACAGACACAACAACGAACACAAAATTTAAACACAAAGGCACACCATGGCAAAGAGATCCCTTATCTTCTTGAGACAGCATTCTGTTTGCAACATAAACAAATGTAAACTCAAATTTAAAACACAAATCCCCCTGGTCTCCTTGAGATGGGGTTATCCCTTTACCTGGTTTTCCTTATTTCTCTTTTTGTGTCTTTTCCATTTCACTTTTCTTTACTCTTTTCAATTTTCTTTTCTGCTGTTACCAGAGTGACTCGCTCTAATGTCCTATCTAATGTCCACCTATATAGACGTGCGTCCAGGTGTCGCGCATTTCCCTTGATAGCGACCATGCCTGAGTACGGACGCAGATCTGCCTGACCGCAATCCTGCAGTGTAGTAGTTCGTGGGTTTTCCAGTTGCGAGACCCTTACTGTTTTATCTTAATTTTGGAATTGTAATAAATCTCCTTACAAAAATCTTAAACATACACTGTATTGATTAATGTACAAAAATAATGTTAAAATGAATTTAGAAAAAAGTATAAGTCTATAACAATTTATTAAAAAGTTAATGTAATTCCAAACTCACTGGTTTTCTTTATTCATTTCAACAGTCTTGTAGTCATGTGAACCATCTTTCAAAGTCTTAGCACATACAGAAAGTGTCCATTTTTATTGTTTGACTATTTTCCAACCACAGATCTCACACCCTATATGTTTGCATGACTCTGCATTTAAACTGTGAAGACTGACACATATCTGTGATCATTTCCTTCTGGCCACTGTCTGCCCTTATACTCTATTTTTGTCTGCTCAATATGCAAGATAAAATTCTTGATAGATCATGTTCCTAGTTATTCTGTTTAAATGGCGTGTGCTGATTGATGTTCAACATTTCCAGAACAGTTCACACTACTGATAACCATATACAGATGCAGCAAATTTTATTTTTAACAGATACCATTTAGATTCTCCTAATCAGGGATTTTAAGATGGTTTCATTAGTTACATCTGTTTGATTAGTTTAATAAAAAAGCAGTCAGGGAAACTGCAGTACAGAACTCTTTTCCCCTGTAACACATTAGAGTGAGAGCAGAGCATTGCAGATTGAAGGAATAATCTGAATCAAAGTATTTGATTAGGGCAGAAATGAAAAAGCTGTGTTGGTTACTGAATAATTGAATCAATCGTTCATTCATTTGTTAAGACTTTATCCTGGATCAAACTCAGACCCTGGAGCTGAGACGAACGTACTGCTGGACCATCATGCTCTTTCTAAGGATTTCACATTTAGAAATAACTACTATTACTACATATGCAACTAGAATATAACTTTATTTAAGAATACTTGTCACCTAGTGTATGTAAAATATTAAATCATATTAAATCACACTAAAACATTATAATGTAGTAAAAGTGAACGCTGCATCTCTTAATTATACTTTAGTGTGAAGTAAACTTGGCAGTTTGTTTAAAAGAACATTTTGACCCAGAATGTGCGTGTGTGTGAGATTATCCAGGGTTTTGTGACAGGATAAAGACTTATTATTTATTAGATTTAATTAAGTAAAATTAGATTTACTTATTAAATCTTATTTATATAAATATCTGTTTTAGTTATTTAATTTGCTGTAGGTCTTTTTTCAAAGCATTGTAATTTGCATAAATGTTCACACCCCCTACACACAGAAATAAAGCTGCAGTAGTTTTACCCATCAGACTGTTTCCTCTCTGTCTCTCGGCTGATACACAATGGTCCACTTTAAAGCTCTGCTTGTGTCTCTTTGTGCCGTGAGTAAGTGTTAATGATCTTAATTAATGTTTTAACACAATTTGTATATTAATAGCATTTGTTTATCTTATTCATTACATTATTCTGTATTTTTAAATTGTAATTATTTAAAAGACTGTAAACTTTAAAAAGGTTTGTGTTCAGCTATGAGGCTTTGCTACTGAGAATTTACACAATTTCTTTTGCAGGAAATTAAAATCAAAACACAATGTAATTTAATGAATGAGTTTGTGTGTGTTTGTGTGATGCAGGTTTGCTTTTAGAGACTCTGTGCTCTTCACCTATGGAGGTCGAAGCTGAAGTTAACATAACTATTTGGTGTGAATTTACCAAAAATCTTGCAAATACCATCTTCTGGTTTAAACACACAAGTGATTCAGTTCCACTTCTTATTGGGTGTAAAAAGTTTAGGACATCAGGTCCATCCGAAACATGTAAATCCTTTACTGAAAATGAGCGATTAGTAATGAATGTTTATAAGAAGAACACGTCTCTCACCATCACAGCAGTAAATGTCTTTGATACAGGACTCTATTACTGCGGGTATGGTGAGGAAATGATCTCTCATAAACTTAGCAACTCCACCTCTTTACATGTGAAAGGTAAATTTATACAGAGTGAAGACATTCATTTAATTGAGATAAATGAAGTTGTAAAATTAATATTTCTTATTTCAGACAACAATAAACAAAATTCTAAGGAGAAAGCGACAGGTACATAGTTTTTGTTCTTCCATTTGTTCTTTCATTTTATTTAAAATACAATGCAGGTTTAAAGCAGGTTGTAAAATATTTTTTTAGGCACAAACCTTTGCGAGACCCAAACAACAGGTACATTGTTTTTGTTCTTTCAAAGACTTCTGTACCTCTGTAGATGAACATTAATGCAGGTTTAAAGCAGGCCATAAAATGAACATTTCTTCTTTTAGGCACAAATATAAACCTTTTCGAGAACAAAACAACAGGTACATTGTTTTTGTTCTTCCAAAGATGTTTGTATATTTTCAGATTAAAATATAATGTAGATTTATTGCAGATTGTAAAATTAATATCTTTTTTTTTTTAGAAACATATATAACATTTTCTGGGAACACAGCAACAAGTATAATGTTTTTCTTCTCAAACAGACTTCTGTAGATGTTTAAATTACATTATGGTGAGGTTTAATGATCTAAATGTTTTCTTTAATGTTTCTCTCCAAGTCTGCGTCTCTGCTGCTGTGTTCTTTATGCTGACTGTGGTGTTTGGTGCACTGACTGTGATTCTTTTCAGTATCCTGATCTTCATCATACAGAAGCACAGAAAAACTCACACAGGTCAATTAATACTCCCATATAATAATAATAATAAAATTATAATAATAATAATAATAATAATAATAATAATAATGTGTTAAATTAGATGCTAAAGCAGAAGATAATGAGGTAAATATGAGTAACACACACACACACACACACACACACACACACACACACACCACCACACGAAAACTATTTATCATTTGCTTTCCACTTTACAATTATTATTAAGTCCTAATAAAGGTCATTTACATTTGTGGTACAAAATGTGGAAAACTTCCAGGGCAGTGGAATACTTTTGCAAGGGACTGTATATATATTAATCAGCCATAAATTTATGGACACTCACTTAATTATTGAGTAAATAATAATAAAAAAGTATTAAATAAAATTATTTGTTTTATAATAAATACAATTGTTTTATAATATTTCTCACATTTTTTATATTTCTTATGTAAAGAATTTAAGTGTAAAATCAAATTCCTTTTTATAAAGGTTTATTTAAAATTAATGAATATTCAGCTGTTCAAATCAGACACATAATGTTCTCTTATTAATTATTCTACAGATAAAATATTATGCATTAACATTTAAAAGTAATAAATTAAATACAAGTAATGCACATAAGATGAATACAACAATGAAAGCACACATGCTAAAGTCAAAGAAATCCTGAAGGTTCTTAGAGAACAAGACTCTCCCCGAATAATCCTTAATGATAATATTTAATCATCTCTGTGTATCTTCTTTGTTTCTGCAGGATAAGGATTTGATTGTACAGTCCTCTAGCAAGAAAAACAAGAGACAGAATGAAAATGTGGACACACGTTGTGTATTGCACTAATGTGTGGACATAAGACCTTATACTATTTACTGTTTTCTTAATGCAATATAGACGTTTTTAAGGTGAGTGTTAAGAGGAATTACAGCATTTATGACATCAACATAATGCTGGGCTTTATTTCGTGTAAGGAATATAATTAGAGTAGGAGTTGTTGATAACTTCATACTAACTTTAACACCACTTTTCAGTTGCCAGAGGATTGTGGGGCAAACCCCTCATGCTACAAAGAAAAATGTTTCACCCAGTTTTGACCTTGTATACAGCAAGAAAGAGTTACATGAACTAATTTCTTTGGATGAACACACGACTAATGAGATGAGCCACCATGGACTCAGTTATAGCGGTTATTAACATTATATCTCCAGCTTACAGCGCCAACATTTCCACCAGTAATTGTCGGCGATATCAGCTCAGCATGATGTCATGATCAACAACAATGACTTTAGATAGACATTAGATGTTAGCAAAGCTAACAAACTACAGGTGGACATCCTGGTGTTTCTCTGTAATTCACAGTAGATAAAAACCAATCCTTTTGAGTTTGCTTTTTGAGTGATGTAAATCACTTAAACCAACTCAATAAGGAGCAGCAGAGCTGGGATAAAACAGTCACTGAACTTGTGGAGAAACCTCATGCATTTTAAGGAAAGCTCACACAATTTTCTGCTGATTGATGTCTAGGCAACATGCTGCTTTGCTTACCCTCACAGAGTTTGGCTCTTACCCATGTACATCCTTTGCTGCTTTGCATTGCCCTGGAACCTTTTACACCTGCCTTCACAGCTCTTGATAGTCAAAGAAATACATATAATTTCTCTTATTTTATGGCAAATCTTGGCTACGTTGGCTATAATATGTTACTTTAGGTAACAAATGTTGCAGTTTGAATATGACAGGTTTCATGATGTTCATGGTACAGTACAAGATTTTTATGAAATATAATATTTTATGATATATTTTTAGTGATAAAACCCTAAAACCAAGTGACTCCAGAAGTATTAAGATTTAATGAAAGCAAAACAGAAATCTTGGTCTTTGGGCCTAGTGGAGCCAGGAAAGACCCTCCTATCAATATGGGTGTAAACTGTGCAAAATGCTGCTGCACGATTCTTAACATGACTCGGAAATATGAACATATAACTCCAGTTTACTTCATTAGTTCCGTGTGCAGATTAGAATTAGATTCATTGTCCTGCTGTTTGTTTACAAGGCATTGAACAATTTTGCACCATCTTACATTTCAAACCGTTTCAGCCTTAGAATTCAGACTTTTTAACAGGAACTACTTGTGGTTCCTAAATTAAGGCTGAAGAGTGGTGAGCAGGCTTTTTCTGTGGCAGCACCCAGGCTGTGGAATGAACTGCCCCTTTACATCAGACGGGCCCCTTCTCTTTCAGTATTTAAATTGCATCTTAAAACTTTCTTATTTTCTTTCACTTTTAAGGTAGATTACTTAATAATAAAAAAAAATCTTATTAGGATTTTAATGCTTTTTAATTAGCATTTATCTGTCTTATTAATTTATGCTACTTTATAATTGTTTATGTATTGTTGTTTGCCTGTCATTGTTCAATGCTTTTTGTGGTTTTGCATTGTTTATCACTTTATTTAATATACATTGTTTATTTAATACTTATTTTATAGGGTCATGGTGTACCGTTGTTCAGCACATTAGCCAACAGTGTTGCTGTATATGTAGCTGTTAATATAATTATTCAGATTTCAATATCACTCAGGCCCATAATTTACATCCTTTTTATAAACAGACCCTTGTTTCAACCTAACTGAATAACCCTGATGTAAATATTTTATTTAATGTTTTATTTGTAATGTAGATTTTCTTTATGTTTATGTAAAGATGTGACTACAGTATGTAAGTGTAGAGGAAAAGCAACAAGGTTCCTAAAAAAAACATATTTATAAGCAAAAAGTGTTTAAGTTCATTGTTTCTCAAAACAGACTTCATTGCAGCTGCAGATGTTTAGTCTGATAAAAAAAATGAAATATAAGGGTATTTTGTGCCCTTATACTGTACATACCCTACATATAGGTGGCAGGGGAAGCTTAGTGGTTAAGACATTGGACTAGTGAAAAGGAGGTCCCAGGTTGAAACCCTACCACCACCAAGTTGCCACTATTGGACCCTTGAGCAAGGTCCTTAAACCTCAAAGGTATAAAGAGATAAAAATGTAAGTCATTCTGGATAAAGGTGTCTGCTAAATGCTGTAATTTGAATTTTGTCCGTAAGTGATGTTGGGATCTTCAGGTTATTGCGCCTTTTTGCCCTCTAGTGGACGAACTCACTACCTAATTTAGGATGCAAAATTTTTCAATTATTTTAATTGTGGTGGATGTGGTGTGGAACATGCTTAAAAAAAATTATATAATTATATATATATAATGCTGTGGTATTTGTCACTAAACCGTCAATATATATATATATATATATATATATATATATATATATATTGACGGTTAAGTTATATATATTAGGCTATATCGGATCCGTTTTGGAGCTCCAGGACACTGTAGGAGAAAAAAAGGAGACTCATTCAAATAAAAACATTTTCATCACCTGAACAAAATACTTTTTAAAAACTTTTTTAAACAACACTCATATAATATTGTAAAATATGAATTAACTGCATAAATAAAAGAATAAATAAGTGCAAACATGAGCAACTATGAATTATGTGCATTATAAATGAGAATAGGTGTGAAATTTTTGCACCTGTTCTACAGTCTAACATACAGTAAAGGGCACATAAAGTTGGTGGCTTTGCTAATGATTGCGTTCAACATTAATAATATACCCATTACACTTGAAGCCATGGCCACTAATATCTGACACGGTTTTTCTCTAAAACCCCTCTGTCTCTGACCATATGCCAATCTTCTCAGTTCCTGTTCTCCTTGTTTGTTTTGTCCGTCAAAACCTTGTGTTTGCAGGCGAAATCCGTTTTGGAGCTCCAGGACACTGTAGGAGAAAAAAAGGAGACTCATTCAAATAAAAACATATTTATCACCTGAACACAATGTACCTTTGGGAAAACCAACATCAAAAAGAAAAAAAATATACATAATAATAAAATAAAACTAAGCTATTTCACGATTACACCAATCTTGTATCATTCAAGGAAACTTGCATGGGTAATAAGTCTTAGAATTACTACATTAATAATATACCCATGACACTTGAAGCCATGACCACTAAAATCTGACACGGTTTTTACCTATTTTTTTACCTATTTTTACCTATTTTTACCTATTAATAGTTTCGCATTAAAAGTACCTTCATAAACCCCTAAAACATAATTTAGCATTAATAAACCTATAGTAAGTAAACAACAAACTAATAAATAGTACCACAACATTAACAGTAATGATTGATATGGCAATGTAAAACTACGATTAACAGTGATGATGTGATAATGTGATAATGAGCTAAGCATGTTAGTAAACTAGACAGCAAAAGAAAATACACAAAACTTACAGTCAAATAATATTTTTTCTTTAAAACCCCTGTCTCTGACATTCTCAGTTTCACTCACTCACACTGCTCTGGGTCAGACACAGACAACAGCAAACAGGAACTACGCTCTATATATAATATATAATATATAATATAATATATATATTAGAAATGCACTTGGTTAATTTAATTTGCCTTACATTGTTGAATGAGGATGGGTTCCAAAACCAAAAATCAACATTGATTAAATGTTTGTCTTTTCAACACAGAAATGCAATGAATTATCAACATTGATATTTGCAGTTTTATTTAGCATTGAATAACTAACCTCAACCAAAATGATGATTCTAATGAAATTTCAACATTGAATCAATGTCACCTTGCTATCTGGGAACCCATCCTCATCTGGGTGGTAACAGATAGCAGGGATTGATCTGCATTCATACTGTGTATTAGGTGGTTGGAAGTTCAGTATAACAGAAAATATATTTAAGTTAATATGGAGTCCAATTCGTTTGGAGGCTCAAGTACAAAAATGTATGTATGACTTTTGGTCCTGAACTATTGAACAACTTACATCACAAGTCATCAAACAGCTGTCTACATTATCCAAGTCCATCTTTATGGTAGAGTGGAACCACCCCAGTTACCACGTATCAGAAGCAGATCACCCAGAGCATCCATGTGACAACATCTCCAACCAGAAGCAGGGCACCATGATGAGTCAGATAGGTCTAGAGCGCTATATACAACTCGATAGAGAAAGGCAAGGAGTGGGAGTAAGAAAGTGAGAGTGAGAGAGAGGTGAAGGGAAAGGATAAAGTATGGGGAGATAAATTAGATATGGCCACAGTCACATGTATAAGGTGAATGTACAGTACAGTATATTTAGTGTAGAGTGTAGGGACTGTTGCAAGACTAACTATGACAGAGTAATTACAAGAGAAGTAAATCAATCAGTCACTCCACAAGCAGTAGCAGATTCCAGATTCCTTTAAATCCTGTAAGTTGTGAGGTGGAGCTTCCATTGATCAGACTTGTTTTTCCAGCACATCCCACCAAGGCTCGATTAGATTGAGATTTGGAGAATTTGGAGGCTAAATCAACACCTTAAACTTATTGCTGTGCTCTTCAAACCATTCCTGAACTGTTTTTTCTTTGTGTCAGCAAAGGGTCAGCATGAGCACCGTGACCGGTCTGAACGTACACAGCCCTATACACAGCAAACAAAGATGTGCTGTTTGTTCCGACTACTTTTTATAAAAGCCAGTCTAATTTTTTCAGGTGTTTGACCTTCAGTAGCTTGACAGAGAGAGACAGGGGGTGAGACGATGAGCCGTAGCCACCAATGACCTTCTGTATTTATGTATGTGTGTGTGTATTTTTGTGTGTGTTTGTGTACACACACCTACACAAATGTGCATTTAAATGAATTAGAATATCATCAAAAAGTTAATTTGTTTTAGTAATTCAATTCAAAAAGTAAAACTCATATTCATTACACACAGACTTAGGAAAATAAAAATAAAAAGAGTTTAAACACAGAAATGTTGGACTACTGAAAAGTATGAACATGTACAGCACTCAATACTTGGTCAGAGCGCCTTTGCATGAATTACTGCAGCGATGCAGCGTGGCATGGAGAAGATCAGTCACTGGCACAGTCCCACTGCGTTGTTATGGAAGCCCAGATGGCTCCGATAGTGGCTTTCAGCTCTTCTGCGTTGTTGGTTCTGGTGTCTCGCATCTTCCTCTTTACAATAACCCATACAGTACCTGTGAATCCTCTATGGGCTTTAGGTCAGATGAGTTTTCTGGCCAGGGATACCATGGTCCAGCTGGAAAATAAAATCAGTATCTCCATAGAGCCGGCTAGCAGAGGGAAGCATACTTCCTGGTAGAGGGCTGTGCTGACTTTAGACCTGATAAAAAATGGTGGACCAACACCAGCAGATGAAATGGCTCCCCAACCACGACTGACTGTGCAAACTTTACACTGGACCTTAAGCAACTTGGATTCTGTCCCTCTTTTCTCTTCCTCCAGACTCTGGGACCTTGATTTCCAAATGAAATGCAAAATTTACTTTTATTTGAAAAGAGGACTTTGGCCCACTCAGCAACACCCCAGTCCTTTTTGTCCTTAGCCCAGGTAAGACGCCTTTGACGTTGTCCCTGGTTCAAGGGTGGCTTAACACAAGGTATGCCCATGTCCTACAGTAGATACTTCCTGATACGCATGGTGGCTCTTGAAGCATAGACTGTACCTGAATGACTGTTTTCCTCAGGAAAAAATCTTGCCAAAATATTAAGGTGCTTGTTCATTGTATGTAATTTGGTTGAACCTGTTGTCATAAGCTGTCAAGCATTTTGTATTTTTTGGACATTCGTTTAATCATTTTTTTTCTAAATGTGTCCGAAATTAAAGAAACTGCTCTCAGGTGAATCTTGAGTTTCACTGATGGCGAGGAACAACTTAAGGATCACAGCAGACGCCTGTAGACACTGGATAAGACATTCCTAAAGATCCTTTCACCAATGTGTTGTGATGTGGATGAAAATCCATGGCATGACAGACAGGCATGTCAGGAGGTGTAAAAAGCCTGCATTTTGCAACATATAAAATTTCACATCATGGCTGCACTGCAATTAACCTCATTTCTATCCTTTTTTTAACACTTTATTTATATGCTTCTTATATATTTTAAAGTTTGTTTTTTTAGCATTGCACTAGTAACTTCTGGTCAGTTCTGTGTATAATGACTATATGTAAGACATACAGTGTTTAACCTATAACCTGTCTTCGTGTTATTGTCTGCTGCTGAATATCTGGAATTTCCATTCACAATCAATAATGTATGTATGTATGTTTGTTTCCCCATTAGTGTGCTGTAAATATAGTTCTGCTTATACACCCGGTTTACATTTAAACTTTTGCACTTTTTACTTTATGCTATGCAGTGGTGTAGAAAAATAGTCTTGTCTTTCTTTTCTGTATTGCAAGAGCAACGTCTGTCAAAATTAAGCTAAATAAACTCTGGATCTCGACTGGTGCATCCGTCAAGTATTTGGCCTACCATGCATAAACATAAAAAATCCTGATGATGCAAAAACTCTGTTCTCTCTAAATGGGAGGGATATATTCTTTCAATCAAAGTGCCCCAAGACAATCAGGGCTGTCTGTGAGTTTATGGTCTGTGGAAGATGACACAAACACTGCATTTTTCTCCACCTATGTTAAAGTGTACTATGACATACATATGTGGACCTTTGTACTCGACATACCTGGCATATTAAAAAATCATGAAAATAGTAAATACCAGAGGTGGAAAGAATAATACAAATTTGTGGTTAAGTAAAAGTACTGTTACTTTAGTGAACTTTTACTGAAGTACAAGTGAAGTTACCCTTATAAAAATCTACTCAAGTAAAAGTAAAAAGTAGCTCATTAAAAATTTACTCAGAGTAAAACTTATCGAGTTACATTTTTTTAACAGCGGGGGTGGGATGGGGGATGGAACACCCTTGCATAATAAATCTGTTCCCTTTGTTGTGCTTGAAATCAAAGTGGTTGCTTAAATATGACCAGGGCTTTGCTTCATAAGAATTTGTTGGCCTTTCACTTTCAGCAGTGTCTGCATCACTGGCACCTGTTTTATCCGTCTCCATCGTTCTTGTGAATTTAGCATGTTTGTTCTCTATCAATTATCAGTGCAGGGGTTTCCAGGGTGCAATTTTTTTTCCTTCCCTATTGTATTATTTTTCATTTTCATTAATTTATTTTTTACTCAATAGCGAATATGATTTAAAATGTAGTGAAGTACAATACTTTAAACACAACATACTTAAGTAAAAGTCAAATTACAAATTTTAAAAACTACTTTTAAAAGTAGAAGTACACAAAAAATCTACTCAGTTACAGTAATGCGAGTAAATGTAATTCATTACTTCCCACCTCTGTGTAAATACATAAAAAGTTCTTGGATAATTTAAATTTACACTAAACTGTTCTTTTCACACTTTATATTGTCAAAACAATAATCTACAAAAAGGCATTAAACATTGGATTTAACTAAACAAATAGTAAAGAGCCTTCCACTGGATAATTACTGCAGTGATTAATGTTTCAGCTGCAACAAGTTATTTAACCCTAACTGATGCAGTGAGGAGCTTCTCATTTCTTAAACAACCATGTCAGAAGACAAGAATCTGCGGCCTGTCAGACAGGATACCAATAACAGAAGGTGTAGAAAGCCTGCACTGTTATTCCCCATTAGTGTGCCGTAAGTACACTTCTGATTTCCCATGTTTACATTTATACTTTTGCTTTTATAACTTGTTATACAGTGCTGTTAAAATGCCTTGTCTTTTTCTTTTCTGTATCGCAAAATTAACTTCTGTCACAATAAAGCTACAACATTTCACACTGCAGAAGTGCAGGAGTGAATCTGTACTACCACTAATCATAAAACTTTAGCAAAAATGTCTATTTCAAAGAACTACTTTCTAATGTTTGCTTGCAAAATTGAAAACTGGTGAAAAAAAATCTGCTATATTATATAAACACAAATATATTATATTTAGTTTATATATTAAGTAAAGGTTATGACTGCTTTTAAGAGAATTAATTAATATATAGTTTCCAAGAGAGGCACAGCGTGTGTTAGACAGGGTTTCTGTATACACGTAGAGCACTACAATTTACACAAGTACTGTACACTGCTGACTGATTTTATATGATGGACAAATTTAACAACAGAGCAAAAACAGAGCAGACCCTTCAATGACTTCAAATATTTATTAACAATGATTTCATGTTCATCAGATAAAAAAATAACAGACTTCTAAAAAAAAATACAGTACGGTAAAATACTTCGTTAGATTTCAACAGTTACAGTACTGTAAAAAGTGCCTTTTTATAATTAGAGAATATCTCTTTAATTATATCCTGTTGAGTGCAAAAGTGTTTCTAGTAAACTGGCACATCTGTCAAGTATTTGGCCTTCCATGCATAGATCAAAAAATAAATTGTGTGCCAATGATGCCAAAACTCTGTGCTCTCTGTGTGGGAGGGGCATATTCTCTCTACCTGTCAATCAAAGTGCCACTAGCCAATCAGGCCTGTATGTTAATAGTTTAACATAGCACATTGCACAGCATTCACCTCCAAGTGTGTTAAAGTGCCCTGTGAAATAAATACAAGGACTTCTGCACAAAGTCAAAAACACAAAGTCAAACTCAAAAATAATAAATCCATAATGTTCTTACATAATTTACATGCTAATAGACTATGATTCACATAACTTTTCTTTTCACATTTCAAATATTAAAAACACAATAAGTTACAAAAATGCATTAAACATTTTGTATAAATAATAAAAATATGGTCTATAAAAACACTTCATATAAATAAAAAAGTGCCATACACATGACACAAATATCAAGTCAATGAATACATTTTAATCTCTATTTACTGCATCACACACACACACACACACACACACACACACATACACACACACTTTGAATTATGTATTTTGCCCAGTAATAAAAATCCAGATGTTTTTGGTGTTGGATTTAATTCTCAATACAGCTGTGGCACAGACATGGCAGTGTGAGAGGTGACGGTGTACGGGAGTTTTCTAGTAGCTCTGTAACAGATGAATCCTAAAGTCTCTTGATCTAGTCTCTTTGACCCTGTGGTGTGGGAGGGTGTTGCATGTTTTGTTCCTTAAGTGTTCTTAACGTGAACAAATTCTATATGCATTTATGTTTTAGTCTTCTTCTTCTTTGTCTTTCGGCTGTTCCCTTTCAGGGGTCGCCACAGCGAATCATCTGCCTCCATCTAACCCTATCCTCTGCATCCTCTTCTCTCACACCAACTAACTTCATGTCCTCTCTCACTGCATCCATAAATCTCCTCTTTGGTCTTCCTCTAGACCTCCTGCCTGGCAGTTTCAACCTCAGCATCCTTCTGCCAATATATTCACAATCTCTCCTCTGAACATGTCCAAACCACCTCAATCTGGCCTCTCTGACTTTATCTCCAAAACATCTAACGTGGGTTGTCCCTCTGATGAACTCATTCTTAATCCTATCCATCCTTGTCACTCCTAAAGAGAACCTCAACATCTTTAGCTCTGCTACCTCCAACTCTGCCTCCTGTCTTTTCTTCAGCGCCATTGTCTCTAAGCTGTAGAGCATTGCTGGTCTCACCACTGTCCTGTACACCTTTCCTTTCATTCTCGCTGATACTCTTTTATCGCACAACACACCTGACACTTTTCTCCACCCATTCCAACCTGCCTGTACCCGCCTCTTCACCTCCTTTCCACACTCTCCGTTGCTCTGGACCGTTGACCCCAAGTACTTAAAATCCTGCACCTTCTTTACCTCTGCTCCCTGTAGCCTCACCGATACTCCTGGGTCCCTCTCATTTACACACATGTATTCCGTCTTGCTGCGGCTAACCTTCATTCCTCTGCTTTCCAGAGCATACCTCCACCTCTCCAAATTTTCCTCCACCTGTTCCTTGCTCTCGCTACAGAGCACAATGTCATCTGCAAACATCATAGTCCATGGGGACTCCTGTCTTACCTCATCTGTCATCCTGTCCATCACCAGAGCAAACAAAAAGGGGCTTAGAGCCGATCCTTGATGCAGACCCACCTCCACCTTAAACTCTTCTGTCACACCTACAGCACATCTTACCACTGTCTTACAGCTCTCATACATGTCCTGCACCACTCTAACATACTTCTCTGCCACTCCAGACTTCCTCATACAATACCACAGCTCCTCTCTTGGCACCCTGTCATACGCTTTCTCTAAATCTAAAAAGACACAATGCAACTCCCTGTTACCTTCTCTGTACTTCTCCGCCAGCATCCTCAAAGCAAATACTGCATCTGATGTACTCTTTCTAGGCATAAAACCATATTGCTGCTCACAAATGCTCACCTCTGCCCTTAACCTAGCTTCCACTACTCTCTCCCACAGCTTCATTGTCTGGCTCATTAGCTTTATACCTCTATAATTGCCACAGCTTTGCACATCTCCCTTGTTCTTAAAAATTGGCACCAATACACTTCTCCTCCATTCCTCTGGAATCCTCTCACTCTCCAAGATCTTGTTAAACAAACTTGTCAAAAACTCTACTGCCACCTCTCCTAAGCACTTCCATACCTCCACAGGTATGTCATCAGGACCAACAGCCTTTCCACTCTTCATCCTCTTCAACACCCTTCTCACCTCACTTCTACTAATATTTGCTACTTCCTGTTCCACAACAGTCACCTCTTCTACTCTTTGTTCTCTTTCGTTTTCCTCATTCATCAACTCCTTAAAGTACTCCTTCCATCTTCCCATCACCCTCCTGGCATCTGTCAGTACATTTCCATCTCTATCTTTAATCACTCTAACCTGCTGCACATCCTTCCCATCTCTATCTCTCTGCCTTGCCAACCTGTACAGATCCCCCTCTCCCTCCTTACTGTCTAGCCTAGCATACAAGTCCTCATATGCTCTTTGTTTGGCCTTTGCCACCTCTACCTTCACCTTACTCTGCATCTCCCTATACTCCTGTCTACTCTCTTCAGTCCTCTCAGTGTCCCACTTTTTCTTAGCTAGCCTCTTTCCCTGTATACACTCCTGGACTTCCTCATTCCACCACCAAGTCTCCTTGTCCACTTTCCCCTTACCTGATGATACACCAAGTACCCTCCTACCTGTCTCCCTGATCACATTGGCTGTAGTTGTCCAGTCAACTGAAAACTCCTGACCACCCATAGCCTGTCTCAACTCCTCCCTAAAGACTTTACAACATTCTTCCTTTCTCAGCTTCCACCACTTTGTCCTCTGCTCTGCCTTTGTCCTCTTTGCCTTCCTCACCACCAGGGTTATTTTACACACCACCATTCTGTGTTGTCTGGCTACACTCTCCCCTACCAACACTTTGCAGTCACTGATCTCTTTCAGGTTACAACGTCGACACAAGATGTAGTCGACCTGAGTGCTTCTGCCTCCACTCTTATATGTCACCCTATGTTCCTGCCTCTTCTGGAAGAAAGTATTTACCACTGCCATTTCCATCCTCTTTGCAAAGTCCACCACCATCTGTCCTTCTACATTCCTGTCCTGAAGGCCAAACCTGCCCATCACATTTTTATCACCTCTGTTCCCTTCCCCAACATGTCCATTGAAGTCTGCACCAATCACCACTCTTTCACCCCTGGGGATGCTCTGCATCACTTCATCTAACTCACTCCAGAATTTCTCCTTCTCCTTTAACTCACATCCTACCTGTGGGGCATAACCACTAACAACATTGAACATTATCCCTTCAATTTCCAGCTTCAGACTCATCACCCTATCTGATACTCTCTTTACCTCTAGAACATTCCTTACAAACTCCTCTTTTAGGATAACTCCTACTCCATTTCTTTTCCTATCCACACCATGGTAAAACAATTTGAACCCTGATCCTAAGCTTCTAGCCTTGCTACCTTTCCACCTGGTCTCCTGTACACACAGTATATCCACCTTTCTTCTCTGCATCATATCAACTAACTCTCTTCCCTTCCCTTGCATGGTCCCAACATTCAAAGTCCCTACTATCACTCCTAAACTCTTGCCTTTCCTCTTCTCTCTCTGCTTACGAACACGCCTTCCACCTCTCCTTCTTCGACCAACAGTAGCCCAATTTCCACCAGAACCCTGTAGGTCAACAGCACCAGTGGCGGTCGTTGTTAACCCGGGCCACGACCGATCCGGTATGGGAATTATATTCTTGATTCGCATCATTGATTTGGCAAATGTTTTACGTCGGATGCCCTTCCTGACACAACCCTCTGCATTTATCCAGACTTGGGACTGGCACAAGAAGACACTGGATTGCGCCCCCCCGTGGTTGCATTATGCATTTATGTTTTAGTAAAATGTTTGAAATTCATCCAAAAATAACATGCTACACTTTCAGATAAACCAAAACAATCTGCCAATCTGACACACTGTCTAATTAGAGTTGTGTATAACCAATTTGTTTGTATTAAATAAATAAAAAATTATACTGCATGGTCTCATAAAATATTCTGTGTATTAAAAAACCTTACTAAATTATACCGCTACATGATGTATAAAGCTATTTAATTTTGAAATAAACACATAATTGTTCAAAGGAATCTGCTTTAAATGTGAAATATTTAAATGTTTTACACCGAGAGCCTGAGAGAAGGTAACAATACTTTTATGTGTGAAAAGCCTTCCTGCCTGAGGAAGACTCGCCTAATTACCCAAAACGCAGTTTACACATTGCCTCTGTTTGTACCCAGTTTACTAACTCCTCGTCTATACCGGTTTATCCTTTGTACAGCGTCGCGTCAGGCCTGGAGCCTATCCCAGGAGACTTGAGGCATGAGGCAGGGTACATCCTGGACAGGGCACACACTTATTCAACACTACGGGCAATTTGGGAACGGCTAATTAGCTTAGTCCGCATGTCTTTGGACTGTGGGAGGAAACCGAAGTACCTGGAGGAAACCCACCAAGCACAGGTAAGACATGCAAACTTCATGAACAGAGAGGCGGAAATCAAACCTAGACCTGGAGGTGCAAGGAGACAGTGCTAAATTCAATTCATAACAGCATAATAATGTAGCTGATCACTAAAATAAAATAAAAAGTTCTGGACTAAGTAGGGAAGAAATATTCTATGGAGACTTTAATATTTCTTATATGTTAGAATGAACCAAAATGTAGGAGAGCTCCGGAGATGTCCTGTTTAAAAGTAGTAAGGAAATGGCTTTCAGGCAGAGATGCGAGTGGAGGAGACGTTTTCGTAACACTTAGTGACACGGAGCTCATAAAAGACACGGTTGGACAAAAATTGAATTATACATCGCTTGTGGTAAGTAACTTTTTGTATGCTGTCTCTTACAGCACATATCATGCACAGATTCATACATTTCCAATCAAGCAGCATGACATCAACAAAAAACAGGCTGCATTCATGGAGTTGTGGGCATCATCCACTGCACTCACGTTTAAATAATCTTATTTATATAGAACATAGGGCAGAATTTTCCTCCTCTGCAAGCGCTCTCATCTGATTTTGCTTTCTTTTCTAAGTCATTTTGATCAGATTGTGACTGTGCTATACAGATCTCTTATATGGAATTGAAACAGTAGTGATTGGAGCAGTCTGATAGGGATAACTTCATGCAGTCGAGCCAAACATTGTAAGTTTTGTCTTTGTGCATAAAGCTTTCACACAACTACCACTGATTTCACCAGGTCACCAGCCTACTTTACGGCCCAGTGTCATAAACAGTGTCAACATACCCTGTCCATGGTGCAGTCCTACTGCTTGATAAAATTAAGTGGTGGAAGCATCCTAAAGACTTTATATGTCCCACTGAAATATTTTCCAACCATTAAGAATCTTTGGGATGTGCTACAAAAGGCGTTACAAAGCGGTCTGAGTCTCCAGATCTTGGAGAGAAATTAATGTGATTGGACGGAAATCAATGTTGTGACATTACATGAGCTTATCGAAATTGATGCCTTGAGGCCAAAGCCAACGGCGATCCAACTAAATATTTGTGATTGACAAGATAATAACATCTTGTATTTGAATACCAATTAAAGTTATAATTCTTATTATATTTATAAACAAATACTACTAAATGCTTAAGCAGGCTGTTAACAGTAAACTATGCCTGCTGTGACATTTACTCATTATTTACTTTATAGTTCCTAATTTACATTTACTCACTGACTTTCTGTATATAATCATAATGTTAGGAAAAAGTTTTAACTTGATTTGAAAATTTAAATATACATTCTGTTCTCACACACACACACACACACACACACACACACACACACACACACACACACACACACACACACACCACTGCTACTCGTTAGATGTTCAAGAGGTAATGTAACGTTTGCTACTGATGCAGTAAACAGATTCTTTCACATTTTCTTACATTTTTTTTCACAATTATAATAAGGCATGTAAATTATTTCTGATGAACACTGAAATAACATCCATTTAACATTCAATAGTACATATTGTCTTACTGTCTCAGGCAGGAAATCATTGGACTCAAATCATTGGAGAAGCTGTGAAAATAAAATAAAAAAACAACATCAGCAATTCTATTATAAAGTAGAAAAAACATTGAAAGAGTAATTTTGTGTTTTACAGTGATTATGGGAAGCTCATTTACAGGGCTCCACATCATTAGGTGTTATGACTGTAGTTTATAATAACTCTCTATGTGTCTTTCAATCAGATCCATCCTCACTAAACTCTACATAACAGATAGATATACGTACAGAGTTAAACTGTTGACTTATGTAATAGAAATACAGTATATAAATATATGAGATTAAGACACCTCTCATGTGAATGTCTTCGCTGTTTCTGTTGGACGTCATGCTTGACTTTTTCCAACAAAAGTAAATTCCTGCCGCAATGAGGGCCAGCATTAGGGCCAGCATTAGGACCAGCAGTATTAAGACAGCAATGACAATTGCAGTACCAAATCTTGTAGCAGCAACAAACACAACAAGATGGATGATTCCAACGCAAATGATGGCAAACGGATGTCCACCGGATCCTCCACCTGTTAAAAGAGACTTTATTATATGCTGCGGCAATAAATCATCTTTCCCTCTGTAAATCTGGAAGGGTTTCTCCGATTTACAAGATATATTTTTCAAAAAAAAAAAAAAAAAAATTTAAATAAAAAAAGATGTGAATGACATTTTTATCGGCTGCTGTGTGCCGTAACTCTGAGTCCGTATTTACTAAGCGTCACAGAATAACTCATAGGAATCGGACTCAATATTCATTTAGGACTAAAAATATTTCTATTAGAGAATATATTCTATTCTCTTAGAGTCAGGCACAAAAGCTCTTTTGGGAAGTTTTCTACACTTCCTTTTGAGCGAGGAGTGGGTTTGTGGGTGTAGATGCAGTTACAGAGCAGATTACTTTACCTTTCTTGTCCAGAGTCTCATTGCCAGAGGACACAAACTTGTTTAACAGCTCAATGAATTCATGCTCCAGGTACTTTATCCAGAATTTAGCATGATGTCCTGAAGATTCCCACTCTTTTGTGAGGTTTACAGCTTGAGGTTTAACCGCATTCCAGGTTCCATTTTCCACATCCAGAGTGATGATCTCCTCTCCATCAAAACTATAACGATCGTATATTCTAGTGGTGCCATCATCATCAAGCTCACAGCCATATGTCCTGTTTACTGTATACACACACACACACATACACACACTTTAGTTTCCTTTGATTTGATGCTCACAATTCATGCTCAAAATATACATTTTCTTTAACCTTAAACAAGCAGAAAATAAAGTACTAGCAGAGCTGCTGGACTTCGTAAAGAGGCACATCAGCAGTCTGTTGCAGTAATATGCCTTCAGACATATCATTATTATTTGGACTAGCAGTGTCAGTCCTGTAGCTCTCATCAGTTTTTAACTGCATAGTGGATTAATGAGGATTTTACTCGGCAGAAAAACATTCTACATGCAGAGCGGTTTCAGGGTTCACACACTAGCAAAGCAATAGCAGGCACAATATGCTTCAGACGTGGGATATTCCAAAACCTCTGGGTTTATAAGTACACATATTGGTACTCTGTTTTAGCACCTAAATGGAAGAACTTGTATTCGTATTTGTACTATGCCTGACAAAGTGGTGCGAGTGCAGCCCTAATTGCCATTGCTGAATTGCATTTCAACAATAAACACTTCTCTTACTGATTTACATGGACCTCATTCATTCATTTTATCTTGTTGGAATTTTGATCATTGTAATTGTTATGTTATAACAGCGAGGGCTGGGTACTGGACTTCAGTACATTTAAATTACCTACCAAATTGCTTTAGTACCATTGAGTATTGAAAAATCCCTTGTTGTTCAGTACCAAATTTGTATACCTTAGGAGGAAATTTAATCCACATGTGTGACCCAGTAAACATGTAGCTTACACACTGGTTACAGTGCTCAGAGACAGGCCTCACATGTGTGTTGAAAGGGTTGACTATGGTGCAAATCATAAAGAAGTGTGTAAAAATGTCCACACCCTCAAAAGTGCATTTCTACTTCATCATCAGTGATGATTTCATCAGTGTTTGATTTAATATACACAAAAGGACAACACAGTGACATTAATAAAATGCCTGAATGTGTGTAGAATAAATTTAAAAGCAAATAGTTGTGTTTGACTACAAGATGATTCAAGTTCACATAATTAATAAAACTTGATCCCCACCAAAATTACTAAGGCTGGTGCATCACTGGATTTTTATGAACTAACGTTTAGCACCTAAATGTGCAACTTGATCAACTTATACAGACTTATTTACTGAATTCAACAGTAATACAGAACGGTCTTCTGCTGATGACAAATTGGAGACCTTGTGTAACTTGTGATATTGTCTAAATTTAGCTTTAGCTTATAGAAACTTTCCATTGAATCTCACCTTTAGCTCTGATTATGGTGTAGGAGGTGGTTGTGAATTCCTGTGTGAAATTGATTCCGCATGCTCCCAGAACCACACAATATGAATCTTGGAATACTGCCACATGCCATGAAGGAAGAAAAACTCCATAGATCTGTTATTCAGTAGGCTTCATTTTATTGCCACATAAAGTTGCTGACCACCAGATCATAACACTGTCTCCAAAGGCTTGTACAGTGGACACTATGCATGATGGGTGCATCTTTTCATACCCTTCCCTTCTTACCCTGACACACCCATCACTCTGGTGTAGGGACAATCTGGACTCATCAGATAACATGACCTTTTTCTATTGCACCAAGGTCCAATCTTTATGCTCCTAAGCAAAAGTCTTTTTTTCTGATGAGTCTCACTAGCAAGTGGTCTCCTTAATGACACACAGGTGTTTAGTCACAATCCTGGGAGTTCTCATCACTTCTCTAAATTTCACTATAAAACACAGGTGTAAATTCTATCATCAGTTTTTTGTTTTGTTTTTTACTTATGCATCTTTACCAAGTGTTTAAGTGATCTTTTCTTGCCACATTTTGTCCATGAAGTTGACGGTTCAGCACTATCCTTACAGGTTTTGATAATGCGTTTGTCAGTTTTCGACCCAATTCCAGTCATTTCAGATCTCCTTAACTGTTTCAGGTGCTTTTATATATCCTCATTTTGTTTAACTGGAACTTAAAATGGTATTGAAAAAAGAAACTGATAGTTTTTCAATGATACCAAGAATAAGACAAAAAACAATGGGCTAAAAATAAGGTGACAAAGACATTAGCAGAGCTCTATTTTACAGTACATGTCCGGTTTTCTTTTTTACTAAGTTTGTTGTGTGTACAGGTGTACAGAGTGCTGCATGTGTGAGTATTTCACCTTTAAAGCTCTGCCTTTGTCCATGCACATTCTCTAGAAGCCAGGTCAGGTGATCCTGCATGAACCGTGCCACTCTCGACCAGTAATCTGGATTATCAGCTTTGATCTTCTGCATCAGGTTGCGCACTGTCACTTTGTTGTTGCTCTTGTTTGCACATTTGCATGTGCACTTTATGTTGTCTATAAAAACTGTAGTTATACTTAGCTAGTTAGTTTTTTTTGTTAATTTATGTTGTAATTTATGTTAGGTCTCTCTGTCCTGTCTCTGCTAGCCAGCTAACTAGGCCTCTTGGTTAGCTAGTTTAGTGTCTCTGTTAATGTATGTTGGAAATTTATGTTGCATGTAGCACCTTGGTCCTGAAGGAACGTTGTTTCGTTTCACTGTGTACTAACTGTATATGGTTGTAATGACAATAAAGCCTACTTGAACTTGGTTTATATTTGTCCCGTCTAATTCTATATACTGAATATTACTGTGGTGCAAATCAAAGGTAAATCTTAGGCAATTTTGGGGCGTGGGGGGCCCGTGCCCTTTTCCCTGTAAAACTGATGTATGACCTGAAGTCAGTCCTGAAGATGAGAGCATTGTACAGTATACCTCATCTAGTGGACACTGCATCGACTAGACGTTCAACATTCAACATACTGTACTCTCACTTCACATGCTTTTAGAGATAAGCTAAGAAAGGCTGTAACCCATGGGTTTCTTTAACCAGCTGTGTAAGACTAGTTATTGATGCCCACGATGAAGGAGAAGGCTGCATGAAGAAACAGTAGAAAAGTGTTTGTCAGCTTGCAGTTTCCACAGTAAGAAATATAACTAAGATATGGCAGTTTAGGGAAACTGTGGAGGTCAAGATGAGATCTGGAAGACCAGGAAAACTCTTAGAGGGAACTGCTCTTATGCTTGTCAGAAAGACAAATCAAAACCCCCATTTGACTGCAAAAATCCTGGAATTCATGGAAGAGTCAGCAGAAGAAACCCTTACCTGTGTCCCCATCATAAAATCTAATGTCAGAAGTATGCAACAGAACATCAACAGAAGGCTGATGCGTTTTGGAAACAAGTACTGTGGACTGATGAAGTTAAAATAGAACTCTGGCCACAATCAGCAAAGGCACACTCAAAAAAAAATAATAGTCATGGCATAGTTTATTATTAAGTATTTGTATATGATTTCATTTAAATAATATATTTTTTAATTATGTAATCAGATTACTTACAATTAATTTACATTTGTTAATTATGAGTACTATTTAATTAGTTAAAAAGTATGAATTTAGTTTAAATGTCTGCGGAACAAGATCCAATTAGTTAAATTGTATGAGACTGATTTACATACAAATTTTGCAAATGGAATAATTTAGAAGTGGAAATGAAGCTATTCCACACTCCAGTCAGTACAGGGTGATAGCAGCAGCAGCAGGCGAGCAACAATTTCAACAATTTATATTTAAATCCTTTTTTCCCCGAAGTCAATGTCTAGTAGCTGTGTTCAAGAGACCCTTAACATCTTAGCTGGGGGTAAAAATTAAAACAAATCAGAATTATTGGTCTGATATTCATAAATCTCATTCCTGCTCATTTAATTTACATATAACTTGCAAATAAGAATCACATAAAGTTTATTAGTTTGGTTATGCTAAAAAATATGTTATCCAAATAGATGGAAATTGTTTAATGCAATCAAAATGCATAAATTCTAATAGTTAGGCCTAAATATTTTTTTGAGTGAATGGTGGAAAAAAGGAGCAGCATTTCATGAAAAGAACACCTTGCCAACTATTAAGCATGGGGTCTATCATTATCTATCATGCTTTGGGGTTGTGTTGCAGCCAGTGGCACAAACATTGCATGGGTGGAGGGAAGAATGGATTCCACTAAATACCAGCTAATTCTGAAAGCAAACATCATACCATCTGTAAAAAAGCTGAAGCTGAAAAGAGGATGGCTTCTACAACAGGACAATGATCCTAAACATACCTCGAAATCCACTATGGACAACCTCAACAGGACGGGAACAGTGGCATAGTGTTTGTTGACGGTGAGGTGATTGGTTGCTTTACATCTCAGGGACCCCTTATGTCTGTGTTTCCCTTTTAGTTATGCTGTTATAGTTAGTCCTGCTTCTTGCACTCTACACTAAATATACATTCACCATATACATTATGTGACTGTGACCATACCTAATTATTTTTTCTCTTCTGCTCTCCCCTCTCCTGTTCTCGCTCCCCCTCTCTCTCGTTCCCTCTCTCTGTCGAGCTACACATGTCGTTCCTGAGCTGCCAGTGATCCAGACTCCCTCTGACCTCCGGACCTGTCTGACCCATCTTAGTGCCCCGCTTCTGGTTGGAGATCTCGTCACATGGATGCCCCATGTGTCTCTTTGGAATGCGTCTGGTGTCTGGGGACGGTTTCACTCTACCATGAAGACAGTTCTGGCCTCGACTGGTGTTGACAGCTGTTTCTCTAAGGACTTGACTTGGCTGCAGTTGCTGGATAGTTCAGGACTGAAATTTGCTACAAGTCTACCTGAGTCTTCAATAACTACCTAGACTCCATATTAACATCAAATAACATCAACTGTTATAGCTAAACTGGCTGAAACCTAACACACTGTATAAATGCAGATCAATTCCCGCTTTCTGTTTCACCCAAATGAGGATGGGTTCCCTGTTGAGTCTGGTTCTCTCACGGTTTCTTCCTATTGCCATCGTCGCCCTCTGCTTGCTCTATACAAATAAAATTAAATTGAATTTAATTGAACAGTGGTTAGCACTGTGCCCTTATAGCACCATGGTAAGGATTTGATTCTCGTCTTGGGTCTGTGTGCATGGAGTTAGCAGATTCTCCCCATGGGTTTCATCCAGGTACTACTGAGCCTTTTTAGCTGAAGGAGAGAAGGAGAGAAATTTTTATTGTATTTTACAGTAATTAAGTAATGCTTAGTAGCTTTTGTACATTATGCTATTCATTCATTCATTTTCTATTCCACTTACCCTGCATAGGGTCACAGGAAACCTGGGTCTTTAGGATAAAAAAAACACTTTGCCACACTGCTCAATTGAATTCAATTGAAATTTATTTTTATAGTGCTTTGAAAAACTGGCATTGTTACAAAGCAGGTTTACATAAATAAAAATTCTGAATATTAATTAAAAATATTTATTCCTAAATAGCAATGCAATGTAACGCAATGACAGTGTCAATGAAAAACTCCCTGAACGAGCATAAGTGGGAAACCCATCCCCATTTGGATGATATCAGATAGCACGAACATAAATAAATCCCTTCTAAAACTGTCCACTTTGTTGAGGTTTCCAATTGATAAGTGATTAAGACCAGGGCACGAAACTGTATATTCTCCTGATCGTAATAATGCATACCTTTTAAATGTACTTTAGAATCAAGTGGCACAACAAATAACGCCATATCTTAGGATGGTAGCAAAGATGTGAACAAGGGTTAAAAAGCAACCCAGAGATAAAGGTCAAGGGTCATAATATGTTTACGTTTAAACCTATGATACATTACAAAAATAATATTTTCATACATATTACAAGAAAAATAAAAACCACAACCAAATGTAATCAGATTACAATAATATTATCCCTGGTTAAGGTAAAATGCCTACAGTCAAGGGTTTCCCTTTATTTGTTACTGGTTTTATGTTTCTTTTAACCTTTTTGTTTTGTATGAATTTTTTATTGACATTTAGCTTCAGACTCCATAAGCATTCACTTCCACACAGTAACATTGTCATAACATTGTCATGCCATCTTTACCTGAATCTTGTTCTTTTACCACATTCTGTTTATTTGTGGCAAGTTTTTTTTTGGTCTCATATCTTTAGTCTGACATCATCCTGTTGGTCTGGTTGTGTTAGCATTAGCATTAACCATACTGTAGTTTTCATGTTGCTGTTTGAATTTCATCACAGCTCCCTACCTGACAAAAGTTTGAAAGTATTATATATATATATATAATATGAAATAAACAGTTTATAATATATAATGCATACACATATTACATTACTCCAGTTGAAGAATAAATGAGTGTATACACATTTTCATCATATCTCGTTTTCTTGTTAAGTGACAGTAGTTCAGCGTAATCCAGTCTGAGTCATGAACCTGCAGAAAAATAGATGACAGAGGTGATTAAATATAAATAATAAATTTAAAATCCTACAATATTACTTACTTTATTTGTTAGTATTTAGTATATTACTTTATACTTCATTTTTTTTGAAATATAGATTATGTAAATTAAATATAAATCTTATTTTGCAGATTTATAATATATGAGGGGCATTCAGATCAAGCTTGGACATTGATTGTGCAGAATTACAGAACAAAGTTACAGAGTAAAAACTTTTTTACTTTCTTATTTCTTAATATAATCCCCTGCTACACTACACCATGTGCACAATTATTAAACAAGTTGCATTTTTGAGGAGTAATTTCATTATTGAACAACTTCAGTGCTTTCGATCAATATAAACCTCAAACCTAAATATTTAGGAAAGTAAAAGTTGCATTTTTGGCTTCCTTAGAAGAATATCTATTATTACTCATGATGTATTAATAATGAATAATGTTTTACTAATGTATTAATAGTATGTGGGCACACGTTTGTGTGCTTGTATGTATATGGTGTATGTGTATTATATACGTATGTATGTGTGTGTGTATATGTGTTAATTGCACATGATCACGTAATGTACATTAAACCTACACATAATTTACATTAAATTTGATATTTCACAATGTGTGTGTGTGTAAAACATTTTATTTTGTGTTTGTAACGCGTGTGTACAGCACACGTGTACTGTTCCTTATAACACACGTGTGTGTGTGCGCGAGTAAAACAAAAGAAAGTCCCAATACAGAGGTTAAAAAAATCAATTTTCTTCCTCAGCCCATCGTTATTTGTGCGCGCGCGTAATTTGACACTGTGCCAGTTCAAACACTCTCTCTCTCGCTTTAATGTGTGTGCGTGTTTGTGTGCAACAAAAACACAAATTAGGCGAGAGAGAAAAGAGATTGAGTGTGTGTGAACCACAGAAACTCTGCTCAGTCGCGATTCTTTTCAAAGGTTAAAGTGAATTTGTTTGTTTGTTTTACGTTACAGCAGTGGTTCCGTTAGTATGCGCTCACACTAGTGTCATTAGCAATATTTCTTGCTAATTTTTCCCCACAAAACAGTCTTTTTGTTAATGTGTGTTTATGTTTGTGTGAGATTCAAATAAGACAGGTTTACTGTTTAAGATGAGAAGGGGGAGACAGGGGGGGCTGAAAGTAAGTGCCTCTTCTTATGTTAGCTTCACACATTTCTTATGGGAAAATGTAATTTGGTTTATGAGTGTTTTGGAATATGAGCCCACTTCCGGAACAAATTATGCTCGTAATCCAAGGCTCCACTGTATCCTTAAACAGGTTTTAGTGTCCAGCAGCATGGTGTGTTAGGTAATTATTTTGTACATCACTCAGCTATCTATTCGATTTAAGAATCCCAATAGCTTGGTAATAGAAACCATCCTCCAGTCTCTTAGTCCATGTGGACAGGCTCCTGTACCGCCTGCCAGATTGTAAGAGGAAAAGTCTTAGTGCAGGGTGGTTGTGGTCCTGGATGAGGCTACATGCTTTCTGCAGGCATCGTTTGTGATATATATCCCTGATGGATGGGAGCTTGCTTCCAGTGATGCTCTGTACCGTTTCCACCACTTTTTGTAGCGCTTTCTGGCTTTGGCTGGAGCAGTACATGTATGCTGGTAACAATAGAAATGAGCAGTGGTCTTATTTTCCAAAAGTAGGCTGGGGGAGAGATTTATAGCAATCTCTGAAAGGAGTATAACAGTGGTCTAGAGTCTGCTTTCTTCTGGTGGGAAAAGTAATGTGCTGTTGATATTTTGGAAGCACCTTTTTCATATGAACTCATATTAAGTCCTCCAAATCAATAAAAGCAGCATCTGGGTCTGAGTTTTCCAGTCCATTTTTATTATCTTATACCAATGCTCGTGATTTATCAGCCTGTAGGTGGATGTAAACAGCTGTAAGGAGTACTGAACAGCTGAACTCTCTGGGGAGGAACAGTTGCTTAACTTTTTAGGTCCGCTTAACTCTAGGTCCGGTGAGCAGTGAGTTATTAGCACACAGACATCTGTAGCCCACGCAGATTAACCATAAAGCATACTCTCCCACCCTTTGACTTGACTGAGTTTGCTGTTCTATCCAGTCGGTAGATGGAAAAGTTGTCTGACGTAACAGCATAATCTGGAATGTTGGGCTTAAGCCATGTCTCTGTCAGTGCAAAAACAGCAATTCCTGATGTTCTATTGGTATTTAATCTGCAGGTCATCTGGTTTATTATCCAGGGACTTGATGTTTGAAGCAGTATGGAGGGCAGAGAGGGTCTGAGAGCTCTACGCGTTTTCCTCCCGTGTCGTTCCTGTAAACAAAGGATCCAGGGAAGTACATCGCTCGCTGTTTTCAAAAACAATGATTTAAAATCCGAATTTGCTGCTGGTCTCAGTTATGGGAGTGAGTCACGACTATATTGCAAGTGCGAAAGTGCAGGACAAATGAAACAGAATAAAAATAAAAGACAGATAAACAGAAGTTTACTAAGTTGGCTCGGAGCTCTCGTTGTGACATTTCTGACATTAAAAAAAAACAGTGACCAATATAGCCATCCTTCATTTCAATAACAGTCATAAGCCTTCCATTCATGGACTCTGTCAGTTTCTTCATCTGTTGACCATCAACGTTTTGAGCAGGAGCAACCACAGCCTCCCAGACACAGATCAGATAGGTGTACTGTTTTTCTTTCACTATAAATCACCCGTTTTCACACTCTTTCTTCTTTAAGGCCTTTACTGGCTAGCCAAGCAGTGGAGTACTTCAATGCATGTGATTAAGCATTGTCCTACATAAATACCATGGTCTTCTTGAAAGATGCAGACTTTTTCCTGTACCACTGCTTTAAGTGTCTTCTAAAAACTGGCAGTTGGTTTGGGAATTGATTTTGAGTCCATCTTCAACCTGCAAAGGTTTAACTATCTTCAACCTTTTAAAAATGGTTTGGAGCGAGGTCAGAACTGTACAGGGGATATGACAATAACTCCCAGCCAAGTTCCTGTAATGTTCAAGTGGTGGAATAATTGTGTGTTCTTCTCTTCCACAACAAGTTATCTGTCTATTTTCAAAGATCATGTGTTTTACTCATTAAATGTTCACACAACTGCAGTTTTGTGAGTGCTCTGAGTTACTTCAGCTGGGATCGTCATTCATGTACAAACAGACTTCTTTAAAACGTTTGCAACGTTTAAATGTTTCACTGAGTCTAAGAGCTAAGAGTCTCATCACTGTACTGTGCTTGAAGTTTCTGTAAATTTTAATTGCTTTTATGCCTTTGTAAGTTTTAAGCGCAAGTACCTGTCATTGATGGGTAAAGAGTTTGTAGAAATAGTTAAAGGGTTTGAGCTAAAATAAGCTGATCAGCTTTAATGTAATCATTGATATTATTATTTCAGGTTATTATTATTATTATTTATTTTTTAGACTTATATTTTTGCTAATTGTAATGTAGGCTTAATAGTTTTCAGTCGCACACTTCTACATACTGGCTGTTCTACTCAGGACGTCTCCATATATTAAACGAAAAAAAAAAGTTTACACAGCTGTAGACATATATATACATGTGCGACTGAAAACTATTAAGCCTACATTACAATAAGCAAATATATAAGTATAAAAAGAAATAATAATAACAATATATATATCTTAATAAAATTGCCAAAATTTAAAAGAAAACTGTAAATGAAAAAAGAACAGAAAACTATTTTGGGAAAAAAAGTCATGAGAATTTTAACTTTCAAACCTAATATGAAGACAATGTCTGGTTAAAGTGGAAATGATGAGAACTAAAGGAAATGGTTAAAACATATATACATGAAGTATTAAAATTTTATAATTAATTTATTGTTACAATTATTTAACAAACACCCTAATCGTCCAATTGCTGTTATTTATTTGAAGTTTGTATTGAAATGAAAGTGTTTTAATAAGAATTGTACATCCTTCTATAGGACAGAGAGAGAAAAAAAAGAAATATAAATTTACCTCTGTGAAGTCTTTTGTATTTTAGTATGCCCAAGGTCAGGACACCAAGAAGAGTCACAATCATCAAAACAGTTATCACATTCAGCCAGAAGAACACAGCAGAAGAGTCTGAACCTTGGAGACAAACACTATGGTCATTAAACCTGCATCACGTTAAAAAAATTCAAAGAAGCCTTCGTTAAAAAAAGAACCAACTGACCTGTTGCTTTGTCCTTCAAAAATGTTCGCGTATTCACACCTGATGTATTTACACCTGATGTATTTTTCAATTTTTTACAAGATAAAACATTGAAAGAACTTTATTAATCCCAAAGAGAAATTGCAAAATGCATTATATAAATTTTACAGCCTTAGTTTTCTTAATTAACTTTTACTGAACCTGTTGACTTACCTCTATTAAATGTATCTTTTACTTGTAAAGAGGTCGAGGTGCTAAAGGTCATTTTAACCAGTTTCATGGTGCCGCAGTAATAGAGTCCTGTATCAGAGACATTTACTGCAGTGATGGTCAAAGACGTGTTTTTACCATAAACAGACATCACTATTCTCTCACTTTCAGTAAAGAAGTAACACGTTTCCGCTGGAGCAGATGCTCTAAACTTTTTGCACTCAAGAAGAAGTGGAACTGAATCAGTTGAGTGTTTAAACCATGAAATGTAGCCTGTATCAGTCAGGTGATGTTCACACCAAATAGTGACTTTATCTCCGGGTTCTGCTTCTAAAATTAAAGAGCACAGAGTCTCTGAGAGCAAACCTGTAACACACACACACACACACACACACACACACACACACACACGCACACACACACGCACACACACACCTCATTTATAACACAGCACAGATTTTATATTTATGTATATTCAAATTATGAACTTTGATATATTGTATACAGGTAAGACATGATTTTTACTTAAAAAATTTATCTGATTGTTTATGTTATAAAATAAAAACAAATATAACAAGAATTTAATAGAGCAATCTTTAAGATCATGAACACTTACCAAGGACAAAGAGAAACACATGCAGAGTCTCAAACTCAGCCATTGTGTATCAGCACAAAAGAGAAAACAGAGAAAAATAGGAAATGGTCTTTAGTGCAGGTTTGTCTTGTGGGTTGAGGGCGTAGTTATATACAGAATGCAGCCTAAAGTATAGTGCTTTAACAGAAAAGGCAGTAAAAAAAAGTGTCATATCTTGACTTGAATATATATTTTTTTTATTTGAATTTTTTTTTTATTATTGAGTAGTAGATGAAAACACAAAATGATAGCAGACAGTGGTCAGGAGTAGATGAGCCAAAGATGAGTGCGTCACAGTTCAAATGAAATCATCATGCATGCAAACATACCATGTGGCAGGTCTGTGGTTGGAAAATTTTCAAACCATAAAATGGACAGTTGCTGCATATGTTTGAGCCAGGATGTGTGGTTTAAGACAGAAGCTACTGTGGCAGTGGATACAGAGAGGTAGGTGAAGCCAACAGATAACACAATGCTTTACATCTGCGGTTGTTATGAAGTCTGTTTATTCGGGTCTTTTTGTTTCAGCAGACCACTTGCATCTCGTTATTTGATCTTAAACTTTCTACACTTGTCCTTAAATTCAGGACTGAAAAAGATACATTGCCATGGAGTCCTAACCCCTTGCAAACATCATTTGCTCTTACTCTAAAACATCCACCAAGCCCAACATTCGGAGCTCCACCAACTGCTAAAGGAGATTGAGGAGCACTTCTACGCCCTGCTCTAAGCATATCCAGAAGATTGGCAGGGGTGCTGGAACCTGGTCTAGGTTTGATGGTTATCTTGCTCTTTCTCACAGAGAAATCTTGCAGAGCCCCACCCCCACCTCGGCTACTCAGACCACATCTCTGTTATGCTAATTCCAGCATACAGACCACTCGTCAGGCATTCAAAACCGGTTCTGAAGCAGGTGAAAACCTGGCCAGCAGGAGCCATCTCTGCTCTTCAGGACTGTTTCGAAAAAAAACTGACTGGAACATGTTTAGGGAGGCTGCAACTTATGGCGACTTCACCGACTTGGAGGAGTACACATCCCAGTGACCAGCTACATCAACAAGTCCACCGATGACGTCACTGTTTCCAAAAGCATCTCACGACACAATCAGAAATTGTGGATTACTGCGGGAGTGCATGCACTTCTGAGGACCCGAGACTCTGCCTTCAAAGTGGGAGACAAGGTGGCCCTTAGAAGAGCAAGGGCCAAACTTTCTCGGGCCATCAGAGAGGCAAAGCACGCACACACCCCGAGAACCCACAGCCACTTCAGAGACAGTGGTAACACATGGTGCATGTGGCAAGGCTTACAAGCCATCACTCACTACAGGACAACACTCCCTGACGGCTCCCTCCCAGATGCGCTAAACAACTTCTACGCTCGGTTCGACAGGCAGAACGACATGGCGGCGAGGAAGGCCACACCTCCTCCAAACGACCAGGTGCTGTGTCTCACTACAGCTGATGTGAGGAAAACTCTACGCAGAGTCAACCCACGTAAAGCTGCTGGACCAGATAACATCCCGGGCAAAGTGCTTGGAGAATGTGCGGAACAGCTGGCAGATGTTCTCACCGACATCTTCAACATCTCTCTGAGCAGCGCCGTCGTTCCCACGTAAGGCCACCACCATCATCCCCTGTGCCCAAGAAGTCTTCTGTGTCCTGTCTCAATGACTACTGTCCCGTTGCACTTATACCCACCATCATGAAGTGCTTCGAGCGGCTTGTCATGAAACACATCAAGACCCTGCTGCCCCCCTCACTGGACCCACTGCAATTTGCGTACCGTCCTAACCGCTCAACGGACAATGCCATCTCCACTACACTCCATCTTGCCCCCACACACTTGGACAATAAGGACACATACGTTCGAATGCTGTACATAGATTTTAGCTCAGCATTCAACACTATTATCCCCCAACGGAAGGGGGATAATAAAAGGTGGCTGATCGGGAAGCTGAGCCTGTTGGGCCTGGACACCTCCCTCTGCAACTGGATCCTGGACTTTCTGACTGGAAGGCCTCAGTCAGTATGGATTGGGAACTGCACCTCCAGCACTGGGGCCCCTACACTACCAAACTATCGTACACACCAACGTGTAAATGCTCTTTTGCACAATCGTCATTACTGGATTACTTTTTGCATTACATTCTTAATTCTTGCTGCTACATTAAGGAACGTTTTCTGGTTTTCCACTACCTCAACACCACAGAGTATTATGTTATGTTATGTCGTGTTTGTCGCACTGTCACTTTGTTGCTCTTGTTTGCACATTTGCACGTGCACTTTATGTTGTCTGTAAAAATAAATAAATAAATAATTAGGTAAATATATAAAAATGTAGATAGTCTTTGTCTCTGGGTTAGCCAGTTTTGTTCATTTATGTTGTTAATTTATGTTGTCAGGTCCAGTGGCGGACTGGGACAATAATTCAGGCCGGAAATTTGACTCCACTCCCAGGCCACCTCTGCTGCTGCAGTCAGCACCACCCTATTCATGTAATCTACTGGAATGATAAACTCGTAGGCTAACCCTATTATTGTAACAGGTAGACTACCAGATGCATTATAAATGAATAAAAAAATAACCCTTAACAACTCACTAGGAATACACCATTTATACTACCAAACCAATGACAAATAGAAAATTGGCTTTTAAAAAGAGATAATAAGAGACACATTCACATCAAGTCAAGTCAAGTCGCTTTTATTGTCACATCACGTTACTAGTACATTGGTACCGTACACGTGAGTGAAATTCTTACGTGCAAGCTACACAAGCAATAGTGGTGTACAATTATAAGAATAAATATACATTTGGATAAAACAGTAGTAAAATATTGTGCAAGTGTTATTAAAAAAATATATATAAATATAAAAAAAAGTGAGCATAAGTATACACATATACGCATACAGAATATACACACATATACACGTCTATATATAGTTCAAGTTCAAGTTCAAGTATATATACATACATATACATACATACATATATATACATATATCTACATATGCACATACACACATATGCATACATGTATATACCCATACACACACAATTGTGGGAGTGTGTCTACTTGTGTATAATGTATAAGGAATGTCCGCAATGAATGTTGTGCAAAAAGGCAATTATGTGCAGTATGGAGTGCATAAAGTGGCTTAGTGACTATAAAGTGACAGTGTGAAAGTGACAGTGTAGTGTCAGTGGAGACCTATTGGTCAGTGTTCAGTAGTCTGATGGCCTGATGATAGAAGCTGTCCCTCAGCCTGCTGGTTCGGACCGGATGCTTCCATACCTCCTGTCTGACGGGAGCAGTTTAAATAGGTGGTTACTGGGGTGACTGGAGTCTTTGATGATCGCTTTCCTCAGGCACAGCTTCCTGTAGATGTCCTGGAGGAAGGGAAGCTCACCTCCAATTATCCTTTCGGAACACCGCACCACTCTCTGCAGAGCTTTGCGGTTGTAGGCGGTGCTGTTGCCGTACCAGGTCGTGATGGATCCAGTGAGGATGCTCTCGATGGCACAGCGGTAGAAGGACCCAAGTATGCGGGGGCTCATGCCAAATCTCTTTAGTCTCCTGAGAAAGAAGAGTCGCTGCTGCGCCTTGTTCACTGTTTTGTCAGTATGAACTGACCATGTGAGATCCTCTGCTATTTGGACACCCAGGAAGCGGAAGCTGCTCACTCTCTCCACAGCAGTGCCGTTGATGATGATGGGGGAATGTGCACCCCTACACCTCCGGAAGTCCACTATCAACTCTTTGGTCTTTCCGACATTGAGGGAGAGATGATTCTCCTGGCACCAATGTGTCAGGGCACTGACCTTCTCCCTGTATGCCGTCTCATCACCGTTGGTGATAAGACCCACCACTGTTGTGTCGTCCGCAAACTTCACAACGATGTTGGAGCTGTTAGTGGCCGTGCAGTCGTATGTGTAGAGTGAGTACAGTAGAGGGCTCAGTACACACCCTTGTGGAGCACCCGTGTTCATTGTGACGGGGGATGAGGTGATCCTGCCCAGTCTGACCATCTGGCGTCTGTTGGACAGGAAGTTGAGAATGCAGCTGCAGAGAGAGCTGCTGAATCCTAGATCTTGTAGTTTCCTGTCCAGCTTTGAGGGAACGATGGTGTTGAATGCAGAGCTATAATCTACTAGCAGCATTCTCACATACGTATCTTTCTTCTCCAGGTGGGTTAGGGCAGTATGTAGAGTCAGGGCTATGGCGTCATCAGTGGACCTGTTGTGGCGGTATGCAAATTGTAGAGGGTCCAGTAAGTCCGGCAGCGCAGAGCAGATGAAGTTCCTGACCAGCCTTTCAAAGCATTTGCTCACGATGGGGACAGGGCTACTGGTCGCCAGTCGTTCAGGGATGTGATGGTGGAGGATTTGGGTACAGGGACGATGGTGGCCATCTTGAAGCAGGCTGGGACTACAGACAGAGAGAGGGAGAGGTTGAAGATGTTCATGAACACTCCAGCCAGCTGAGCCGCGCATGATTTAAGGACACGGCCGGGGATTCCGTCAGGACCAGTGGCTTTGCGTGCGTTCACCTGTCTGAAGCACTTCCTTACATCCTCTTCAGACACCGTGTGCGCACTGACGTCATCCATGGTGCGTTCGCTGTGCAGTCTCGTGTTGTTTCCTGTGTCAAATCTAGCTTAAAATACTTTTAGATCCTCACACATAGAGGCAGTGGTCTGCGGTGTGCTGGTTTTCTCTCTGAAGTCCATAATTGTATTCAGTCCCTGCCACATTCTTCTAGGATCATCAAATTGTTGTTCCACTTTGTCCCTGTACTCACGTTTCGCAGACTTAATAGTCTTTCGAAGTTGATAGGTGGCGTGTTTATATTCCAATGTGTTAGCAGAGGCAAAGGCAGAGTTCCGTGCTGCCAGTGCCGTGCGAACATCACTGTTTATCCATGGTTTCTGGTTTGGATAAATTTTTACTGTTTTGGATGGAACAACGTCATCTACACATTTCCTAATAAATCCACAGACTGAGTCTGCGTATTCATCAATGCTGTCTGCAGCCATTCGAAACATTTCCCAGTCCACGTGATCAAAACAGTCCTGTAACATGGAATCTGATTGGTCCGACCAACAGTGCACCGCCCTTAGGGTTGGAGCTTCCTGTTTCAGCTTCTGCCTATAGGCAGGCAGAAGCAGAATGGAGCGATGATCTGATTGGCCGAAAGGGGCGCGGGGGAGGGCTTTGTACGCATTCCGGAAGAAAGTGTAACAGTGGTCGAGCAGCCGCTTTCCTCGTGTGTTGAACTGAATGTGTTGATGGAGTTTTGGTAAAACTTTTCTTAAGTTGGCTTTGTTAAAGTCTCCACTCATAATAAACACTGCCTCTGGGTGCGCGGTTTCCTGACTGCTGATGGCGCTGTACAGTTCTCCGTGTGCTCGGTCAGTGTCGGCTTGTGGGGGAATATAAACAGCCGTAATGACTGCTAAAAATTCCCTCGGTAGCCAGAATGGACTACCATGATGCACATAAGCATCAGAAACTCCAGGTCCGGTAAGCAAAAGGACTTTATCGGGTGCACGTTTGCATAATCACACCAGGAGTTGTTGATCATAAAGCACACGCCGCCGCCTTTGCTTTTCACATGTTGAAATATTTACATTTTATGTATTTTCAGTGCTCAACTCTAGTATATCAAATGTATCAGAAACACAAACACAAATAAACTTAACAAAACCTATGACAGCGTAAGTAACATAACAGTTTACTCAATTATGACATTATGTGGAACAGACCAGTAAGAGTAAACAGTAAGTAATTAGCACTACTAGTACACCAGTAGGCGGCGCAGTAGCTCACTGCTCTCTGCCATCTTGTCAATTATGTCATCTTTATTAAGTTCCATAAGAATCTCCTTCTCAGTTGCCATCAAAAGAAATGCTTCAAGATTATCTTGACTCAGGGAGGTTCTCAGACGGCTCTTCACTAACTTCAGGGTGGAGAAGGTCCTCTCACAGGCAACTTGAGTAATAGATAGTGTGAGGAGGAGCTGGTAGCCCAAACCAATAATGTGATAAGCATCAGTAAGCAGACTGTACTGAGACAGGAGGAGATAGCAGCATATTGGACAGTTTTTGCATGCGGAACAACTTCTGCTTACAAACTCCACACTTTCATTAGGAAACTCAGAGCCTTCCCCTGTTTCATCATTAGAGGCAGCACCCCTAATGTTGTAATTCTCCATTAGTGATTGTTTCAATCTTTCCCAGTGCTGTGCAAGGCTGATCAGTTCAGCCTGCAATGTCTCAAGACTGGCACGTTCATCAAATTGCAGTAGGCATTTGATAAGCTCCTTCATGGCTGTCCCTGGAAGGCCTTTTTCTCTGATTTCAGGGAAGTTCCTAGGATCCATGCAGGAGACATCTGAACACAGCACTGCATTTTTTGCATAATGGCTATGAAAGCTTTCAATAACAGTATCCAAAATCACATTGTGGATGTTAATTTTGTAGTCAGTAGATTTTGTCTGCATTAGCAATAGGCTCATCTTGTGCCAGCTCACCTGGTTGCCTCTTGTGTTTTCCAATTCTCTTCTCTGGGAGAGAAGTCTGAACTTCAGCCTCACTGTCCTCAAGCTTCTCCAGAATGCCATTGGCCCATTCAACAAAGTCATCTGCTGCCCTCATTACACCCTGAAAGTCCTGGGCACACTTACTCAAGCTCTCCTCTGTTCCTGTCACCAAGTGCTGTGCTGAAGCAATATCCATGCCACTTGTTTGTAAATATTTAGAGAGAGGGGTTGTCTGCTCAAAAATCCTGAGGAAAATCTCAGCTGTCAGTATGGTTTCATACTTTAGGAAAGCAGCCTTGTACCCTTGGGCCTTGTTTTGGATGACAGGTTTCTTGGTCACATCCCTTTCAATTTTTTCCATAGTGATGACCAGATCTGTGTAAAGTGCATTCTCAGGCTTTGCAAACCTTCCAAATACTTTCCTCAAGGCCTCATCTTTGGCCCACCAGCGCGTTTCACCAATTACACCAAGCCGTCTGTGTCTCTTGTCCTAACATAGCATCATGCGCTTGTAGGAATCACGAATGAACACTGCAAATTGTTCATTCAGTAGTAGAAAAGGGACTCACTTGCCACAACAACCCCTGTAGTGTCAGCTAGAGCAAGATTGAGGACATGTGAATAACACCATATGTGTACTTGGTTAGGTGATGCTCCTGTGAGCAATGCAGAGAAACCTTTGTATTGTCCCTGCATGTTTGCAGCTCCGTCTGTTGCATTACCAATCCACTTTTTGATGTCTTTGTCCATCTTCTCTAGGGTCTGTTTCACAAGCTCCACAAAGTACTGTCCACTTGATGACTCACAGTCAATGACTGCAATGAGTTTCTCATGGACAACATCAGTAACATATCGCAGAACTACTGCACACTGGTCTTTGGATGTTAAATCCTGTGTTGTGTCAATTTGTATTGAGAACATCCCTGCATTTCTCACTTCAACAGCAATTGTCTGTTGAATCATATTTTTTATTAATTCAACTACTTTATTTACTGTTGTTTTGGACATCAAAGTTACCATGGACCCTCTTCCTTTAGTTTTCACCTGCTTCTTTTTCTTCTCAATACAATCACTAACATGTTCCTGTAGGCAGACATCATACTTGCTCAGCAAAAGTATAAGCTCAAGAAAGTTACCATGATTGATAGCCGTGTTTTCAAGGTCATTTATAGCTTCATGACTGTGCCCTCTGTAGCTTAGCCCACATTTACCAATAACTTTCACTACATCAATCACACGTTCCAAGACCTGCCTTCTCTTTCTAACCTGGTCTCGATGGACGGTCATTTGCTTATCAGTCAGAAGGGTATGGATATCTGCTTTGTTGACTCTAAGAAAAAAGGCTTCAGCATTTTCTCTATGGATACTGCTTCTCTCATGTTCTTGTACTTGGGCATGTTTCCAGGCCTGCATACCTCCTTTGACAAATGCATCGTCACTGTCTAAAGGTTTTGCAAATGCAAGACATACTGAGCAGAATAGAGAGTGATTACTTTCATTGTATGTCAGCCATTTTCTGTTTGTGCCATCTTTTGAATGGAATACATCAGGAATGGCTCTTTCAGATGTTTGAATTGGGTGATACTTAAAAAAAAAAAATCTAAATCCTTAGACTGTGGACGGTCAAAATAATCAAAAGAGATATCAAGGCTTTCACTGTCTCCTTCATCTTTCCCTGAATCCTTCTCTCTCTCACTCTGCACATCTAGTTGCTCTGCAATATGAAATAAGCGTGTTCAATTAACTGTATTTATAATTGTGCAGCCATCATTTGTATGTCCCCAAAATCACAGTCCTACTACTGATCTTATAAATCATAAAAAGCACATGTTGTTTATAAAAAGTATAGCCTGCTGCCTGCATGTTTAGTTTTGCTTATCTTAAACTTTACCTGAAGGTTCCTGCTCTGACTCAAACGCTGAACTGTCCACCACCTCTAGCTCAACAGCAGGAGCATTTGCAGCACTAGTGCTACTGCTGCTGCTTCCTTCGTCACCTTTTCAAAATAAATAAATAAACAAACAAACATTGTAGGCTACATATTGTAGACTAGAAATGAAAAATTAAAATAACTAATACTGTATTCTTTTTCATACCATCCACTTGATTTATTTATAATTTAAAACAATTTGACCCACTAACATCATTCTGTCTACTTTTTATTTATTATATCAAAAATATGCTACATGACGAAACGAGACTTGACACAGCACAGCAGCACTTACATATTGTTGCTCGTTTGTTGGTTTAATTTTATCTATTGTGATTATCTAAGTGATTTGGATGAAAGTGTTCGTCTGCCAAATTATTATAAATATAATGTAGATGTAATCTTGACCGACCTGTTCCCTTACTGGCAAACACGGCTGGGATTTTGCAGCAGCTTGCTGCGTCTGCGGACAGGGCTTTTTTCCTTTTTATATGCTCCCTCTCTGCTCCTCCTTTGCGTTTACGCTCCATTTTTTTAACGTTTTAGTCAGATATACCCTGTCTCTGGATATAGCCAGATATTAGGCAGTGCGTCGCTGACGTTGGGTCGTGTGATGTGGGAGTGTAATTTTCCCTCCTGATCTTCTAATCTTCCCTTCCCTTTCCATTGCCTGATTTGTAGATTGAGAGATCCGTCAATTAATTCGTAGTTGCACACCAGCCTATCACATGCCAGGCTGATCGTCTGCACAGCGGCAGCCGGCAGGCCAGAACGACCGTCAGGCCACCGGGAAATGTCCCGGTGCTCCCGATGGCCAGTCCGCCCCTGGTCAGGTCAATCTGTCTTGTGTCCGCTAGCCAGCTAACTAGGCTTCTTAGTTAGCTAGTTTAGTTTTTCTGTTAAGTTATGTTGTAAATCTATGTTGCATGTAGCACCTTGGTCCTGGAGGAACGTTGTTTCGTTTCACTGTGTACTAACTGTATATGGTTGAAGTGAAAATAAAGCCTACTTGAACTTAAGTATTCACAGCCTTTGCCATGAAGCTCAAAATTGAGCTCAGGCGCATCCTGTTTTTCCTGATCATCCTTGAGATTTTTCTGCAGCTTAATTGGAGTTCACCTGTGGTAAATTCAGTTGATTGGACATGATTTGGAAGGGCACACACCTGTCTATATAAGGTCCCACAGTTAACAGTTCATGTCAGAGCACAGGATGCACCTGAGCTCAATTTTGCAAAGGCTGAATACTTATGTACACGTGTTTTCTCAATTTTATTATTTTTTTTATAAATTTGCAAAAATCTCAAGTAAACTTTTTTTCATGTTGTCATTATGGGGTGTTGTGTGTAGAATTCTGAGGGGAAAAATTTATTTAATCCATGTTAGAATAAGGCTGTGACATAACAGAATGTGGAAAAAGTGATGCACTGTATTTCATTACTTCCACATGCAACATACAGGACATGCTTCCTCCTTATGTTTTCTTTATTTGTAGGGCATTTTGTGCTATTTTGAACTATATAATCCCGTTATATTTTTGTTCCATCACCCGTCATACAGCAGCTAGAGAAGCATAAAAAATGGCTCTTCCAGCAACAATGTTATAACCATACCTTCCCTGTCACACTGTCACAGATGGGAACTGTAGGAATGGCATAATTGTGGACATAATGCTATTTATTAAAATGTACACAAACACAACAAAAGAGCAATTGTCCAGATGCAAACAATTTATATAGTCCAGTGCAAACTGGGAAATGAAGTCCAAACACAAAACAAAGAATACATAGGTGCATGACGCCCTCCAGTGGCTATCTCTAACACTCTTGAGCTGTCAGCCACAGTAAACCAGCACTGGTCAACAGGTGTTTTCTTGGACCATTGTGTTAGGTTTAGTTGAAGAAGAAGTGTGTGCGAGCTAAGTTTTAAGCTAAGAGAAGAAGAGTTTTAGCTTGTTGTGGCCACCACACCCTGATACACTTACTGGTCTGGGCCCGATCAACTGGGAGAGACAAACACACACAATCGCAGGCATGATGTCTGAAGAGCTCTGTTTATTCTCATCAAAGAGGTGCTATGTCCCGAACATCAAAAGAACCAGTCATTAGCATGTCAGTTATAGAGGGACCCGGAGACAACATGGAGAGAGGAAATTACAAAGTCTTACATTGTTTGTTTATGTAATTGCATTTTTGGAATGTCTGTATGTTTATGTGTTAACATTGTATGTTCTATGTGTATATATGTTAAAATTTAAACATTGTTGCTGCCACCTTGGCCAGGACTCCCTGAAATAAGAGATAATGTATCTCAATGAGACATTCCTGGTAAAATAAAGGATATATATATATATATATATATATATATATATATATATATATATATATATATATATATATATATAAGTTTTAACATATATACACATAGAACATACAATGTTAACACAAACATACAGACATTCAAAAAATGCAATTACATAAACTAACATGGACTAAAAGACAAACAGATGGGAATTCCAAATGTCAAAAAGAGACAGAGAGAAAGGGGATGAGAAAATAAAAAAAATAAAAGATATGTATATATGTACTAAAAATTATGAAAAGCAATGGCATCATTGTATAAAAACTGAGTTTAAAAGATTTTTTAAAACATTTAGAGAGGGTAGGGAGTCCAAATTTAGAATATTTTGTAATGGATTCCACTCACTTGGTGCATATGAAGAAAAAGCAGTTTTGCCTAACTCTGTCCATGTTATTGGAGAATGAAGAAGGAGTTTTACTAATGAACGTGTACTATAATTGTTAGTGCGAAGTGTCAGTAGATTACATATGTACTGAGGTAGTTAACCCATTAAAGCCTTTGCAATAAATAGTAAGCAGTGAGATTTCCTTCTAAGGTGCAATAATGTCCATTGCACCATGTCATATAGATTACAGTGATGTGTTCTTGCTGCAGCACCAGTTACAAATCTTAAGGCAGAATGATAGACAACATCCAGCTTTTTTAGATGGAATATATGCGTATATATATATATGTCACCATAATCTAAGACTGATAGGAAAGTGCTTAGTACTAATCGCTTTCTGGCAGTGAAGGGAAAGCATTTTTTTAAACGGTAATAAAAATCTAATTTAGGACGAAGCTTTCTTAATATAGGCAAGGCAAGGCAAGTTTATTTGTATAGCACATTTCATACACAATGGTAATTCAAAGTGCTTTACATAGAAGAAGAAAAACATGAAATGAAATAAAAGATAATAGCAATAAGACATTTTAACAAAAACTTTTAAATTTCATTTAAAATAAAAATAAATGCAGTTTGCAACAAAACTTTAAACTAATTAAAATTTAATTAAAATAAAAATAAAAGACTAAGTAAAACTAATAAAAACATAATTTCAAATAAAAATAAAACAGTTTAAGAAATTAGATATACTGTAGCGTTTTTACGCCGGGAAGAATGCTGGAGAGACGAGTGAGCTTATTTGCTACCCAATGCAATGGCTGGGAGTACTTTATTAAGCACACAGCATTTAAGGCATGAGCAGCACCTTCACTCAGGAGCCTACATCCAATTCAGCACTGGCTTGAACTGGAGCACATTTCACACGTCACACACCCCTCACACACAACAGGGCCGAAGCCACTAACCCAAACACCTTTCCCCAACATGGTGAACACACACCGACATCCCCGCAAGGCATGCTGGTCGTCAGCCGCCGCCCCGCCCACGCCACACTGCCCCCACCCGAGCTGTGACCGTCCCTGGTCACCATGACGAACTCCTTTTTGGAGGCGTGGAGGCGGTCGGCGCTGGCGGTGGGAACGCCGGCGTCCTTTGGCAGGTGAGGGGTGAACGCGAATGTAGTCCTGAGGCGGTCCGGCCTCCAGAGTTCGATGGTTCCCCGGCGTGCGGCTGTGGAGGCGCAAGACGGTCCCGGTGGGGCAAAACTCGTGCCCGCCCTGCCAACCGCACCCGGTAGATGACATCGGAGAGCCGAGCTGGCTGTGAGTGTCCACGCCCATTCGCCCCATAGGTGCCCCCACCCAAAAGTCTTGCTGCGGTGCCCGCGAGCGCTGGGCGGGGCCCTTCTGCCTGGCGATGAGCGGTTCACAGTTCCACAACCCGTGGCAGTAAGACGCCGTCCGGCACACAGTCGATGTAAAGCCCCGAGGGGCTCCCCAACCGTCCACCCGGCGCTAGTTTAGCGGCTGCTGGTGTACGCTGTCCCTCAGGCCTGAGAACGTTGAAGCGGTAGTCCGGCTGTCCCTCAGGCCTGAGAACGTTGCAGCGGTAGTCCGGCGGTCCCTGGCCTCGGCGTCGTCGCGGAATCTCGGAAGCGGTGTCGAGGCCTAGCCGCGACGGGTAGCCCTGTCCCCGGCTAGGTTCACCTACCGAGCGCCACTGAGCTGCGGGCGGTCGCTCGGCTCTTTCGCCGTGATGTGCCGCCGATATGGGCTCAGCGTGCTCGACCTCGCGCCGTCGCCTCGAAACGTCGGAGAGCTGCTCGTTGCCTAGCCGCGACGGGAAGCCCTGTACCCGGCTAGGTTCACGAACCGAGCGCCACTGAGCTGCGGGCGGTCGCTCGGCTCTTTCGCCGCGATGTGCCGCCGATATGGGCTCAGCGCGCTCGGCCTCGCGCAGCGGCAGGGCCGAAGCCACTAACCCAAACACCTTTCCCCAACATGGTGAACACACACCGACATCCCCGCAAGGCATGCTGGTCGTCAGCCGCCGCCCCGCCCACGCCACAATACTTTCTTTATGGACTCCAAATGACAACTTGTCATCAAGCCAGATTCCAAGATATTTGTAAGAATTTACCCTTTCTAGCTTTGTCCCATCTAATGTTAAAAAAGTATACTCAGAGGATAAATTTTTGTTTTTTTGGCATTTAACACCAGTTTTAATTTGAGAAGGGTCAACTGTAAAGAGTTGAAAGCATGCTGTAAGGAATCCATTGCTACTTGCAATGATGATGCAGTCATATAAAGTATTGTGTCGTCAGCATTTAAATGAGTTTTTGCTGGGTCTAAACCCATGCACATATTATTTATATAGATGGAGAAAAAAAAACAGGCCCCATGATTGAACCTTGGGGAACTCCAGTTTTTACTGTAAGTAACATGGATCTAAAATCTTCTATAACTACAGTGGTTATTCAATCGGAATGTAGGTTCTACCGTCGCCGCGCTCGGCGGTACCGTTTGGCTTTGTGCGTTTGCTGGCTTTTACCGTTGAGTGGCGCTATATAACTACAGGCTGACGCCCCGTGCCTTAGTTCATTCTCTGCTGGATTAATGAGACACAGAGTTTTAGAACTGCACGTAGTAGCGGATAAAATCAAGTAAAACATTGTAGTAAAACAAATTTATAATCACAGAACTAAAATGACGATACAAATGTAGAATTTAAATTAAATTAAATCTTATTAGGATCAAATTTAAACAAAATAAATGTTAACACAGTGAGCCTTTAAATTTTATCATGTGTAATTAGAAAAGACGCGTGTAGGGTTTTGTGTCGTCTTATATCTTGTGTTCTTTAAATTTATAGTAGATTTATTAACTGAAATAAATGACCATAAAAATTATAACATTGTCAGGACGTTCTACTGCGTCAGCTGATGTCGGTCATTCAGCCCCGCTTGTGTTTTTACGTTATTATAAGAATGAAATGCAGTAGACTGTTATGATTTGTAACGGGTTCAACCCATGTTACTCAAAGAACTCAGTTCAGGTGTAAGTAAATGGATAGAAAGTAAATGTCTGTGCTGTTTGGGGGAGGGACGTGCTAATGATTTGGTCGGCTCTGTGTGTGTGTGTGTGTGTGTGTGTGTGAGAGAGAGAGGGGGTGTCGCGGTCGTTTTCAGTGAAACAAAGGCTCAGCTGAAAAATGTTAGGCACATCAGTCACTTAACCCCCAATAAAAGGTATTTGAGTGTTATGATAGTTGTAATATAACAGATGCGCACTGAATACTAAACCTAAACCAGGCACGGAGATTAATGAACCAAGATAGCCCCCATACCCGTTAAAAAAAAATAATATATATATATATATATGTATATATATATATATATATATATATATATATATATATTATTGTGTATAGACTGATTAAAAACAATGCAATTTATGCTATCATAAGGAAAATAAGTTCTTCCATTCCAATGATTAAAAAAGGTAACAATGTCAACTTTAGAATCTAGAATCCAGGAGTTTAAATTACACAAATTGAAATCACTGAAAGTCTCCAGAAGAGCCTCAGATTCAAGAGGTTTTTAAAGTGGGGAGAAGTGCATTTCGGTTCTTCTGAATGTATAGGTGAGAACAGCCGATTCACACCTGGGGAGGGTGAATAATTTGTATTTGAATGTTGTCTGGCATTGTAAAGCACTATAGTGACACTAAAAGAACAACCCAGGATTAATAGGAATTCTTATACTGCATAAACATTATTTAGCACAAAAAAATTCCTCGCGCTCGGGAAAACTATGCGTGCGGTTGAGCGCTTTTTAGACTATAGGAAATTAAATCGGAGGGTTTTTATTTAGACTATTAACAAAATAAGGCGTGCCAGCTGCCACTTTTTAGTTAGAAGTTTTCAATACAAAGCTTATAATGCCCACATGACATGACTGAATAAGGCACGGCTGGTGATGATTGGGGTTTGTTGGGTTACAGTGGATTTTACTACGCGGTGTGAGTGCAATGGCCATCCGTCTGCTCGCGCTGACTCTGCTCTCCGCGGATGGCCGTACCGCCCCCCTCCCACCTCTCGCTCCTTTGAAGTTACTGGGGCGCGTTCCATTTGCCCTGCTTGCATGCCGCACTCCCGCGTTGTTGCACGCGCGCTGCATACACAGCGCGTAGTAAAATCCACTGTAGCCCAACAAACCCCGAGTATTTTATAGCGCGGGGTGCAAGCCCGGGCAACGATAGCAACGATAGCTCACCAGTCATGTGTAATTCTGCGGTCCCGCTGCTTCGCATGTCTGAAGGGGAGGCCGCCTAACTAGTGAGCGAGGAGCGATATTGATTTGGGCGCACACCGTGACAGGCTGAAAAAACTGTGTCAGATTAATGTGCAAAAACTATATAATAAAACTATATAAGACTACATGCCTTTATAAGAATCAACTTTTATTTAAGCGCACTCACAATAACGAAAAAACTTTGTGATTTTGTAAGTGTTGTGATTTTGTAAGTGTTGTAAGCTGCGCTGCTCTGTATTGTTTTTGGTGAACTTGAGCGCGTCAGAAAATGAACGCAAACGTTTTTTTAAATGGTCAGAGTCAGTCTGCTTGCTGTTTTCCCGACGCGTTCATAATCATTAGTCTACTTCTGCCGGTGCGCTCTGGAAAACTCAATGCATGCGGCTGAGCGCTTATTAAAACTATGGAGTAAATTAAAGAGGAGAATCACGATGCCGAGTCGAAGTCCTGAGCCCAAACCTCATTTAAATTAAATTAACAAATATTATAAGTAAAAAAACAATAGCCCACGTTTAGAAACCGTTTATAAATTCTTTCCGACATGAGTTGGCCCGGTGTTATGCGCAGAGCGCCGGGAGATTTCCTGAAGCTCAGAAATCACTGGGCATGTTTTCTAAATAGCCGCTATCTTTAATAACTGATGGAGGTTTTGAGCTGTATACACACGCATTCCTGCCTAAACAACTCTTAAAACTACACCTGTAACACAATAAACAGTAATATTTCAAACATTCTGCAGGCTGATATTTGGAGAAAGGAAAGAATAATGAATAAACCAGTTGTTGGTCAAAATAACCCAACCAGGTGTTCATTTGTAAACTACATCTCATATGAGCCAACATGAGCAACCCAACAATGTGTTTAAAGTACCTGAAATAATCCAGAACTTAAATAACAATAAACAGATACAGAGATATGCTGTATAACGGTCACTGTTGTATTTACGGCAACGAGCGAAAATGTCACTTTGCGCCACCTGGCGGCCATTTTACGAATGACTTTGAAATGCAACTGATTTATTTTGGCCGCTGACGTTTTTACGCGACGGTAATAACCATTCCAATTGATCAACTACTGTACCCACTGAGTTCTTCCAATTAAATAATTGGAGAACCAGTCCAGAACAGTGCTACTAAAGCCTATAGCCTGTAATCTTTGTAAAAGAAGACGATGATCAACAGTATCAAATGCTTTTGTTAAATCTATAAATAGTGCGAAAAAAAAATAAGTTTTTGTTGTCCAAGGCAGTGATTATATCATTTGTGACAGAATTTACTGCAGTTATTGTACTACTGTATGGCTTTGTCTAAAACCAGACTGAAAAGGGGATAAAATATTCTTTTCAGACAAAAAGTTTTTAAGTTGTTCATTTATAATTGATTCAAATAATTTGGCTGTAACAGACAACCTGAAGATAGGACGATAATTGTCTAAGCAGGAAGAGTTGCCTCCTTTTAATAATGGGAGGACAAATGCTGACTTCCAGGAGCTAGGAATTACCCCACTTTATGAACTAAGATTAAAGATAGAGGCAATGGGCCCAGCAATCAAATCTGCAGCTGTCTTTAAAAAATAAGGTTCAATTTGGTCTGGTACAGCATACTTTTTACAATCTAGATTTAACAAAGCCTTATGGACCCGAGTAGTGGAGATAGAGGAGAAATTAAAGGTCACAGGACTACTGGCGTTGGCAATTAATAAAACTGATATAAAGGACAAAAAAAATATGGTAGAGGCCTTTAATAAGCCAGCATCAATAAAGGGCTTATTAAAGGCCTCTACCATGTTTTGTTTGTCCAATTTTAATTAATTGTAAGAAACCCAAGAAGAGTGGGAGGTGCCATGTCTCCAGCCATTGATTTAATTAATTTCTAAATTTTTTTAGGATTATTTAAATTTTTATCTATTAAGTGAAAGTAATATTCACTTTTGGTATTTTTTATCAGTTTAGTGCACTTATTTCTTAATGCTCTATAATCTGCCCAAAGTTTAGCCTCATTACCGACTTTAGCTTTGACCCAAGCAGTGTCTCTTTCTCTGATACCACCTGCAATATCTTTACCACTGACCTTACATTTTCATAGGTGCATGCTTATTAATTAAGGAGAGAAAAGTGTTTTTAAAATAATTCCATGCACATTCTAGGTCCAACATTTCATAAACAAATAAAACGTGACTTAGTTTTGGGGAGTTTACAACTTCTTACACATGCTACTATACAATGATCACTGACATCATTACAGAATATTCTAACAGCAGAAGATTAAATTTAATAGCAACTAATTCAAGGGATTTAGGTTTGCTAATTGATTTAATGAGGGAACAGTTCAACGTACTTTTGACATAGATCGCAACCCCCCCTCCTTTGCTTGTGCGATCAGATCTAAAAACATTAAATCCCCTGATGCGCATCATATCTTTGAGATTGACGGTTTCAGCCAAGTTTCAGACAAAACAACATCACATTCAGTCAGCTTTATCCACAGACGAATAGCGTCAATTTTGTTGAACTGAAAAAACAGCGTACATTGGCATGAATAAAACCTAATCCACAACTATCTTTGAGTTCACCTGGATTTTGAAGTTGTATCAGCATAGGGCCCAGATTGGGATGAATATTACCTCATATGAGTAACAGGAGAATCATCCAAGCAGTCTTTATTGGATAGCGGTGATAGTAGTGGTAGCCTGATAGGTTTTTCCGTCCAAGTTTACAAATAATAGAGTTGAGTTCAGGTAAGCACATCTCTTGTAGTCCATGCAGGTACGGGTTCTCAGTTGCCCAACAGAGAATCCCAGAAATCCAATGAAATAATGAGAAAAATGTGTTATCCGAATATGGCATAGTAGTCTAACTACAAAGTTTCCTCACAGATGACCGAACACTTCCTTTAAAACAGTCTCCTCGATCAGGTGGTCAAGATAAGAATGCGATAAGGTCCTTCATATTCACTTAATAAATTACCTGCATTTACAAGAAACAAAAAACAGCAGATCAGTACAATTTAAATTGACGTCTTTTTCTTTTTTTGGAGGGTAGTAAAAGCTTTGCAAAATGCTAATTACAAGTATTACTTACAATTCTAACATAATTGTGAAATAATCCCAATGAAACGTTATGTAACAAAAACAAGGCAAGGACGTAATAAATGCAAATAAACCATATCAATTGATTCTGGATTTAATATGGCTGCCAGCCAGCAGAATTTAAAAGCCTAGCGAATGATGAAGAGTCTTGGCATTAACATTTTAGCACAGTTAAGCACAATATTTATCTATATAAATAAAAAGAAAGGTTATGTTGGTCAGAACTCTTTCAATTATATCCTTATGTTTTTATACATTGGAGGACCAAAAACCAGTCTCAGAAAAAATAAAAAATAAAAAATAAATATAAAAAAAATATATATATATATATATATCTGTCCGTATTTTGTATGTGTGTGTGTATGTATGTATGTATGTATGTATGTACACTCACCTAAAGGATTATTAGGAACACCTGTTCAATTTCTCATTAATGCAATTATCTAATCAACCAATCACATGGCAGTTGCTTCAATGCATTTAGGGGTGTGGTCCTGGTCAAGACAATCTCCTGAACTCCAAACTAAATGTCAGAATCGGAAAGAATGGTGATTTAAGCAATTTTGAGCGTGGCATGGTTGTTGGTGCCAGACGGGCCGTTCTGAGTATTTCACAATCTGCACAGTAACTGGGATTTTCACACACAACCATTTCTAGGGTTTACAAAGAATGGTGTGAAAAGGGAAAAACATCCAGCATGCGGCAGTCCTGTGGGCAAAAATAGCTTGTTCATGCTAGAGGTCAGAGGAGAATGGGCCAACTGATTCAAGCTGATAGAAGAGCAACTTTGACTGAAATAACCACTCGTAACACCAGAGGTATGCAGCAAAGCATTTGTGAAGCCACAACACGCACAACCTTGAGGCGGATGGGCTACAACAGCAGAAGACCTCACCGGGTACCACTCATCTCCACTACAAATAGGAAAAAGAGGCTACAATTTGCACGAGCTCACCAAAATTGGACAGTTGAAGACTGGAAAAATGTTGCCTGGTCTGATGAGTATCGATTTCTGTTGAGACATTTAAATGGTAGAGTCAGAATTTGGCGTAAACAGAATGATTAAACATGGAACCATCATGCCTAGTTACTACTGTGCAGGCTGGTGGTGGTGGTGTAATGGTGTGGGGGATGTTTTCTTGGCACACTTTAGGCCCCTTAGTGCCAATTGGGCATCGTTTAAATGCCACAGGCTACCTGAGCATTGTTTCTGACCATGTCCATTCCTTTACGACCACTATGTACCCATCCTCTGATGCACATTGTTGAATCAATGGCACGTAGAATTAAGGCAGTTCTGAAGGCGAAAGGGGGTCAAACACCGTATTAGTATGGTGTTCCTAATAATCCTTTAGGTGAGTGTATGTATGCATGTCTGTTCAGATAAAACTGGAAATTAAACTTTTGGAATAATTTGATCTATTTAAAAGCGATGTTACAGTATGAACAATTATGTGCCGGATTTAATAATCTACTTTAAAATAAGCTACTTGCTCAATGGAAACAAACCCCTGCACAGATGGATATTAATTAGAAAAAGAATAGTTTATTTTCTGGCTTAAGAATAAATATAATATAAATTACTAGATACTGCTGAGTCTCTGGTTTTGGGTATTGTGGCTTCGGGAAGACAGTTTTGTTTATTTTGTGGCCTAAAAGGACGAATCGTAATGTCATCATCTTGAATCAATTTTCTTGAACAAATTAATTGCAAATTTTACAGATTTCTTTTACAATATTATATTCTTTTGGTACTATTATGAAATGCTTGGTTTTCTTTAGTCGCTACTTTTTCTGTAAATTTGTACCAGCACCCCACACATCTGACATGTACAGTAGTCAGTAAATGCATACCTACAAAACTTGAATACCTGCCTTATTATGGGGAAGATTATTGTGTAAGCATCTCCTCTGTAAAGCCTCTCTTTTAATGAAAAGGGCAATAACAGCGAGAACGATGACTACAGCAACGATAATAGAAAGTGCTGCTCCATTTGATTCTCCATCTGATCCTTCACCTGTTAATTCAGCACAAAGTTATTATCTACTGCAGAAAAAAATCAGCTTTCACTCTCTGCATCTCTAGTTTATAAGGACCTTTTGGTACTTTTAAGATTATCTCCTTCTCCAAGCTGCTATGCTGAACTACGCAGGTGTAGGTGTGTTCCTGCAGCTCCTCAGGTGGGACTTTCAGAATGCTTTTCTGGAAGCTTCCATCCTGGTTGGGTATAGTTTCTCCGTCCTCATGCACGTCCCCATGCACGTCCTCTCCGTCCTTCTTCCAGGTGATCGTCACTGGTTTGAAGAAGAAACTTATAGCGTGACACATCACCCCTGGAGAAGGAGACGAGTGTTTCTGGAACATTGGCATACCTGCAGAGAGACCCAGATAACAGTGTTGTGAAAAAGTGTTTGCACCCTTACTGATTTCATTTATTTTATTTTATTTTCATGTTTGTCACACTTAAATGTTTCATATGAGTTAAATTTCTCTAGCCACACCCACGCCTGATGATTGCGAACAGGTGTGGCAGTAATCAGGCCTGGGTGTGGCTGGAGAAATTGAACTCAGGTGTGATGAACCAGAGTTAAGTAACGTTTTAACAGGAAGGGGGGAACACTTTTTCCCACAGGGCTATGTAGTTTTGGATTTTGTTTTCCCTTAATAATAAAAACCTTTATTAAACTGCATGATTTGTTTACTTGTGTTATCTTTATTGTTTTAGATTATCAAACAAATTGAAATATTAATTAAAGTGTGACAAACACACACAAAAAAAAAAAAAATCAGTAAGGGTGCAAACTGTTTCAGATCACTGTATACAGTGCTGTGCAAAAGTATCTGCCCCTTCCTGTATTTTTATTTTAGGATATTTGTCATACTTGAATGACTCAAGCTGCTATGCTGAACTACGCAGGTGTAGGTGTGTTTCTGCAGCTCCTAAGGTGGGACTTTCAGAATGCTTCTCTGGAAGCTTCCATCCTGGTTGGGTATAGTCTCTCCGTGCTCATGCACGTCCTCATTTATACCATTAAACTAATTTAAATATTACACAAAGATAACCTGAGTAAATACAACATGCAGGTTTAAAATGATGATAAAAATTTTTAGGGGAAAAAAGCTGTCCAAACCTACCTGCCCGATGTGAAAAGTAATTGCCCCTAAACCTTATACCTGGTTGTGCCGCCCTTGGTGGCAATAATTGCAATCAAGCATTTGCAATAACTGGCAATGAGTCTTTAACATCAATGTGAAAGAATTCTGGCCCACTCTTCTACCCAGAATTGTTTTAAATAAGCCATATTGGAGGGTTTTTAAGCATGAGCTGCCTGTTTAAGGTCATCTCAACCGGATATAAGCTTGGACTTTAACTAGGTCACTCCAAAACCTTTTTTTTTTTTTTTCTATTTTGAGCCATTCAGAGGTGGACTTGCTGGTGGGTTTCAGATCACTGTCCTGATGCATAATCCAAGTACTCTGAGCTTGAGGCCACAAACTCATGGCTGGACATACTTTTCTGGTAGAGCGCAGCATTCATGATTCCATCAATTATTTTAAATCGCCCATGTCCTAAAGCTGCAAACTAGCCCAAGACCATCATACTACCACCACCATGTTTGACTGTTGATGTGTTTTCATAAAACACTCAGTTTTACACGACATGTTACGAGATGTACACCTTCCAAAAAGTTCAACGTTTGTCTCATCAGTTCACAGAGTATTTGCCCAAAAGTCTTGGGGATAATCAAGATGTTTTTTGGCAAATGTGAGATGAGAATGGTTTTTGCCTTGGAACTCTTTCATGTATGCCATTTTGGCTCAGTCTCTCTTTCTTATTGTTGAATCATGAACATTGACCTTAACTGAAGTCATGCCTGCAGCTCTTTAGATGTTGTTCTGAGTGATTTCATGAGCTCCTCGATGAGTCGTTTTTGTGCTCTTGAAGTAATTTTGGTAGGCCGGCCACTCCTGTGAAATCCTTTGTAATTTCTAAGGGATTTAGACTACAGTGAACCACAGTGAGAGCCATTATCAATTATAATCACAAGGGTTCCATGTGAACAGCAGTTGAACATGGGTCAGTCTGTCCTAAGGAATGGGCGAATGCCGCTCAGACTTTGTTTTTCATCTGTTCTTCAATTTCTTTACACCATGTTGCTTTTTTGGTCTTTTAGCATGCCTTACTTTGACAGACAGGTTCTATTTAAGTGATTTTTTTTTATTTAACGACGATTTAGATATAACTTTTTCACATAGGGCCAAGTAGGTTTGGACAGCTTTTTTCCCTTAATAAATAAAATCAGTGACTATCTTAGTGTAAAATAAACATTTGTTTGATGTTCTGAATCATTGAAGTGTGACAAATATGCAAAAAATAAATAAATAAATAAACAGCAAGGGGCAAATACTTATTCACAGCAATGTAAATATTACAGTGCGAAAGTATAAAATATTTGTGTGTGGGGGTAGTTACTGTAATAGGGCAGATCATCTTTACCTTTCCGGTCCTGAGTGGTATTGCTGCAGGATACAATCTTCTTTAACTGATCAATACAGTCCTTCTTCAGGAAGTCCTTCCCGTGTTTAGCCCTCTCTCCGTCAGAATTCCACTCCTTAATAAAACACTTGGCTTTATCATTAGCTGCAGTCCAGGTTTCAGTCGTCAGATTCAGACTGATGAAATCCTCTTCATCACAAGTATACTGATCATATCCTCTAGTGGTGCCGTTAGAATCAAGCTCGCAGCCGTACTTCCTATTTAGTACATTAACTCCTGCAGTAACACAGACACACACACACACACACACACACACACACACACACACACACACACACACACACACACACACACACACACACGCGCGCACACCTCTATTAAAATCTGCTGGACAATTATTATTAATTATAATTATTATTAGACTGGTATTTCAGTTGCAGAATAGGATGTGTGACAAGATAACATTCAAAATGTTGATTCTTGGATATAGTAAAATATTTCATTATAATTTTTTTGTTACAGTTTCTTTGGATAAATATTGCTGGTATTTTTTTTTTTGTTTTTATCCAGTGATCCTAGGTTAATGATTTAAATGACCTTTAATGCAGGTTGTGCAAATTTTAGGAAAATGAAGCATATAACAATATTTAAAATCAAATCTATTTTACTAAGCAGAAGTACAGTCATGTGCAAAAGTTAGTACCCCGTCTTTTAATTTTATGTTTTTGTTTAAAAATAATAATCATTTGATCGCAACAGGTCTCAGTATGTGGGCAAATACAACCTCAGACAAACAATAACATATAACTTCTCTTACCATGCCATTATGTGTATAACAAAAATGGGGCCAAAAATTAAAATCATGTTGAAGTATCAAGTACTCCCCATGATTTAATAGCTTGTACTGTACATTCACCTTTAGCAGCAATAACTAAAAACATTTAGTCCCTGTATGACTACTAGTCGTCACGTAATTTTTTCCCATTTGTATTTACAACACGCATTTTAATTTCTACCAAGCTTTAGCTGTTAGACAGATGGCCTTATAATTGCCTCTAAAATATTCTGATATACTGAGGAATTCATGGTTGACTCAGTAATAGCAAGGTGCCCAGGTCCTGTGGCTGCAAAACAAGCCTAGATCACTACCCCTCCACCGCCATGCTAGGTCCTAGTGAGCATGAGGTGTTTCTGCTTTGGTCTCATCTGTCCATAGGACATTGTTCCAGAATTCTTGTTGTTTGTTTAGATGCAGTTTTATGAACCTTAGTCTTGCTTCCTTGTTCCTTTTTATACAGAAGTGGTTCATTCCAGCTTTCTCTTGAAGAGGATAATTACAGTACCTGGTGCCCTTCCAAACAAAACGTACTTGTTCAGTCTTCTTTTAATTGTGCTGTCATGGATTTTACCATTTGACATGCCATTTAACAATGGCAGTGCGTATGACTGCCATTGGAACCTGAGCGCAAAACTGATGTAGTTTCATATTGCAGATGGATAATGATCCAAAACAGCCCAGCGTTAACGTTTTACAGCGTACAGCATGCTTTTCACTTACTGAAGACAAGATTGAAGGCATTTAAAAGTCTTGGCTTCGCTCACATCTTAAGTGTTTCATTTAAGATAAAATGTGGTGATGTACAGAGGCCAATTGGCAAAAACTTTATGTTCCAAACTATATGTATCTGACTCTATTTATTTGATGTTGGAACTCATGTCCCATCATTCAGCCATTCTTTAAGGTTGATCAGAGAAATGAAATTATTTGAAGTGAGTGTAGACAGTATAGCCAGTGTGTGTTAGTGATTAAATCTCTTAGTGTGTTTCACCTTTAGTTTGATTAAAGCTCTGCTCTTTCTCTTGGAGCCAGTGCTGATCATTCCGCACACGTTCTGTCTCTCGTCTCCAGTACTCTCGGTCATCAGCTTCGACATTCTTCATGCAGTCTAGCTTTAAGAGTATCACAGTAATGTTGTTTCCAAAGTATGCAAACTGCTTTCTATCCAGCAGAGCAGCAGTTACTCCTGTGTTGGCAGTGTAGAGGTACTGCAGGGAGTGTGTGTCTGTAAAAGATGAAATATAGTTTCATATAAAGTAAAAATATAATATCGCATAAATTCTGCAAAATAAATAAATAAATAAATCACCAACATCTACTGACTAAATTAATAAAGCCACCCAAGACAGACAGACACACACAAAACTCTACATTTATGCATCATGGCCTCATGAAGCCAAAACCTACATCAACACCTATAACAATAGATATGATAATGGTAATAATCACATAAGACGCTCTGTAAGAGCACAAAGTGAAAACTTGACAAAGTGAAAATCTTTTCATTTTGTGTTTATAATTTGAAAAGTTCCAGTGTCTGGAAATTTGTTTAAGAGTTTGGAAAAAACTGTAAAAACAGATGGGCCATTAAATATAGCTTCATATGTGTATCATTTTATTGTTTAAATTACAGAAGCTAAAATGAAGGATATCACAGGAGGATAACACTCATTTTAATACAAAAGAAGTTAGATTTGTTGATCTCTGTAAGATTTTAGTTCAATTGAACAATTAAACTTTCTAATCTGATCACATACAGTAGGTAGTCAACCAGAGTGCCTATTACCCCTGCGCTCCCTGTTGTTGGTCTTTCGGCTGCTTCCGGCAAGGGGTCGCCACAGCAGAATATTTAGCCCGCACTACAACTTGGCACAGGTTTTATGCCGGATGCCCTTCCTGACGCAACCCTCCCATTTTATCTGGGCTTGGGACCGGCACTGAGCCCAGTGGCTGGGGTTTGGGCACTGGCCAGGAATCTAACCCAGGCCTTCCGCATGGCAAGCGAAACACCTACCACTGAGCTGCCAGTGCCCCATGACCGCACTCCCTCCCGTGACAAAAACGACAGCGGCAAAAAAGTCACATTTCAAAGTCATTCGTAAAATAACCGCCAGGTGGCGCAAAGGGACATTTTGCAAGAGAGCTGTAATTAGCGCTGTTTTTAATTGTCAGTAGAGCTTAAGTCATAAAAAAGTCATATGTTGTATCGAAGAAATATTACACTGATGGTAATTTCCACATCCGAGTTCTTTATACAACAAACATAAAAAATCAGGACCAAAACTATTGATATTTACTGTACAATAATGAGTCAAAAAAATACCCAGCATTGGTAAATGTTGTTTAGAAAGACAATCAAGTTCACTAGCTGACAATTTTATTTGTAAAAAGAAACACACAACTAGAATCAGGACACAAGCAACCCTGCATTTTTAGAATGTAGAAATGCACAGCGCAGAATTAAATCTTTTAACCGATATAAAAATAATAAACGTGCCAAAGATTTAACTCAAATAATTAAAAGGTTAACAAAATTGGAGGATAAAAACTGGGTGACAAGTAGTAGCCTGTATGATGAGTTTTTGCTCATTTTTGTGACTCTCTCCACCACAAACAGGTGAACGGAAATGAACACCGGATCCTGTCTGTTTACAAATCATCATGCCTGCGCTTTGCGTGCACACAGTGTGCTAACTTGACAGCTTGAAAGATTGTGACTTTTTGCTGTCGGTGGTACAGCACAAGGGGGGGCTACTGGAATGTAGAAATGTACAATTTTAGAATATTTTCATTATTTATCATAGAAAATTATGAAGATCAAAATACCCTACTGCATTTCATTCTTATCATAAGAGGCAAAAACACAAGCGCTGCTGACTCACATCGGTCGGTAACAAGACCTGACAATGTTTGAATTTTACAATCATTTAGTTTAATTTATTTCAGTTAATAAAATCTAATTCAAATTAGAAGTGTGACACACAACCCTACAGACACGCCTAGCTTTTCTAATTACACATAAAATTTAAAGTTAACGTTTACTTTGCTTTAATTCAAGGCAAATAAAAAACGCCTACATTTAATTTTAGTTCTAAATTTGTAATGTAGTTTAAGTACTGTGATTGTGAATTAATTTAATTACAATATTTCTCTTGAATTAATCTGAAATCATGTGCTGCTTTCAAGGAACTGCGGCTCAATAATTCTTGAGAGAATTAAAGAAGGCCTGAGGCTTGAGTCTATAGTTATAGCGCCACCTCGAGGTAAAGCCAGCAAACGTACAAACCTATTGCTGTCGCATTATGAACAAACAGTGTACCGGGAACAAAATGAATTTTGTACCATATGTACTGACAAATCATGCCCTGTTATAAACTTACCTGTCTAAAGCCCTATTTGGATGGGACTAGTTTTCCAAACGATGTTCGAGTTTGAATTTTTTTTCAGACAGATTGTGGAAAAAATCTGAATGATTTTAGAAGAAGGCCCCAGTGCTGCCTTATACTGTATGTGTCAGAGTGTGAGACCCTGAAAGACAGTGAGACACACCATGTATATCCTTGACCGCAACTAACTACAATTTAATATCATTACTCTACAAATAGTTACCTGAGAGTTTTCACTGTTAACATTGTTTTTCTCTTTCATATGTACAGTAATATGTTTAAATTGTTTATAAATGTAGATATATTACAAATAATGTAATCGTTATGTAATAATTACTTTGGCAACAATGTGATTTTTAAATATTCAACTGTAGTGATTCAATGCAAACTTTCAATTCCAATTGCATGTGTTACCCTCTGATCCTGTACACTTACTATAAGTAGAGCTAGGGCTGGGTGATATGGCTGAAAACTGTATCACGATATGAGTGTTTCATATCGGTCGATATTGATAATTATTTATATTTTTTATGACCCATTTAAAATAAGGACCTGGAGAAAACAATATTACATTTAAACATTTTGATTTTAAACTTAACCTTCCTCTGATCATAATCCCCTCAGTTATTAAGACAGAAATGTCAACAACCATGGAAAACTCAAATGTAAACATAAGTCTAAAGTCACAATGAACACTTAATTATCTCTTGACATTTAAGGTGCAAAATTAAGGAAAATGTAAGAAATGCTTAATAAAGTGTAATAAAATAGTACAAAGTGCATTTTCTACTTATGAAGAGGAATCCAGCAGACCAGCACGAGACAACGATATGGCGCAACCAAACGTAATACTGTTACATGATTGGCTGTTAGCGTATCACTCACTACAGATGTGGCCATTAAGACTGCATGTGTTTTCCCGCGAGATGCCGCAATTTAGCGCGCGGCGTGCCGTGACCTGCCTTAAGCAACATTCGGGAATTTAAATAAATGTGTTGTGCTTCACTGAATATCCGCCAGATGGCGCATGGAAGGACTTTATCTAAAAGCCGGACCAAGTACTGTACAACGAAGAATTGTATATAATAGTCTAAAACAATATTGTTCCCAATGCTGAAGCAAACATGAATTTTATTTTGCTTTACAACAGATCTTTCATGATGAATGTGTGTATATGTGCTTCATATTATTTTCATAATGATAAAATGAGATGCCCAAATTCGTGCTTTAAAAGTTTCTTATATAGTTTTTGTAATGTCTTAACAGGGACAAAACGGTGAAAGACATGGCAATGCCTTGGTTTAAATGGTGTTGAAATTAATTTAATTTCCTGATAGTAGGCTATCTGATAGTGTTAACTATGCGAATGTCCTGATTCGTGAATATGCCAACATATCTTATTTAAAACGTAAAAATGTGTCGACATCATCAGAAGACATGAATGAACAATATATATATTATCATAGTAAGTAAATACTATTTCATGAATACGAAGTTCTTCTGGCTTTTTATAATAATCATCATATTTGCTGTTTGTGTCCAGCATTGAATAATTATTTCATCCATTATTTAACCACGTCTGGAAATAATAGCTGGAATGTGATGTGATTGTGAATTCATGACTGAAATAAAGCTGTTTGACTTTTGTAAAGTACTTTCACTTTACAAAAGGCAGCGTTTTTATGAAAGGGTTGAGAAACGTGTGTTGTACAGTATTTACAACGCGACAGCGCGCTCAGTTACTCACTTCTCACCTTTTATGTAGGTCTGCTCGGACTTATTAATTCATTTTAAACCACTCAAAAATGCGTGTGTATACAGCTCAAAACCTCCATCAGTTATTAATGATAGCATCTATTTAGAAAAAATGCCCCAGTGATTTCGGAGCTTCAGGAAATCTCCCGGCATAACACCGGGGCAATTCATGTCAGAACTTGAACTTTTTGGTGAACTTGAGCGCGTCAGAAAATAAACGCAAACGTTTTTTTAAATGGTCAGAGTCAGTCTGCTTGCTGTTTTCCCGACGCGTTCATAATCATTAGTCTACTTCTGCCAGTGCGCTCTGGAAAACTTTATGCATGCGGCTGAGCGCTGATTAAAACTATGGAGTAAATTAAAGAGGAGAATCACGATGCCAAATCTAAGTCCTGAGCCCAAACCTTATTTAAATTAAATTTAAAATATTATAAGTAAAAAAACAATAGCCCATGTTTAGAAACAGTTTATAAATTCTTTCTGCCATGAGTTGGCCCGATGTTATGCGCAGAGCGTTCACCAAAAACGCAGACTCACAGTCAACGCCACTTCTACCCCCCCTGCGCGATGTGTATAAATCAATGTGTGTTTGAATAATAAGACTTGCTTCAGCATTAGAAATAATATTGTATTAGGCTAACTTTATTAAAGATTATACACTTTTGTATTCTTTGTTCACACACGTGGGCATCTTAAACTTTTTAGATATTGATCCTTTCTCGATGCAGCGAATTTTCTGAGCAAATTAATAATTTCCATGAATGAAAAGGAGGAAGAAGAAAAGGTTACGCGAAAATAAGAAGGGACAGTGAGGCTGGATCCAGCAGCCCACCACATCCCACATCATAATACATTGGCACATTAAAGTGGAGATAAATTTTTAAAACTACTTACTAGTATAAAAATATAACACAATACAAAAACGTAAAACAAAGTTTCACCGAACATATATTGGGTCATATTTGTAAAACAAAGGAAAGAATAATAAGACAAACAACATATAAAACTACAATATTTTCAGTGTCCAGTACAGTAGCATCAAAAAAAACAGTTTGATAGCAAAATGAGACATTTTGTCAGTATTGTGATTTTTTTTAAATTCATTTATGTATTTCAAAAGATGCAAGACAATACTGCCAAAATGTATCATTTACATGCTGTTAGAAAATACTCTTTGCATTGTCTCTTATTGAGTCACAAGGGTGTTAAAAAGCTATTCATATCATTTAAAGTTATTCATATCAGTGTAGTTAGTATGATTTTGAAAGTGCTTTAACTCCACCTGGCACAGTTTAATCCCAGTAGAACAATCTGACTACATGTGCAGTGCCATAAAAAAAAAGCATTTGCCCTTCCTGATTTATTTTTTCTTTGCATATTTGTCACCCTTGTATGGGTGGAATTTCACCTAAACATTTTATGAGAAAAAGACCGATTGGCCTTTTTTTGTGAGTTATCATCATCTTGATGCATTGTAAGACATACCACTCATCAGTGTAAGCTGCAAGTGCAGCAGGTCAGTGATGATGAACCAGTGCCTGCTGATGATGACCAACACATCTCCCCTGATCTACCAGAGCCAAGTAAAAAGAATGACAAAACTGAATAAAATTAGTAGCAGCATTAACTCGTGCTAGTAATTATTATGGTAGTCAATATTAATTCAAAATAATGTTTCTCAACATTATTTTGTATTAATATTGACTACCATAATAATTAAAATAAGTAACTAGTTTACTAGCGAAGCTAATGCTGCTACTGATTTTATTTCAGCTTACCTGTTCATTTTTATTGCCATTCATTTTAAAATATTGTCTTTATAGATTTATATGTTGTTTGTCTTGATGTTCTTTTCTTCGTTTCTTTGTTTTACTAATATGACCCAATATATATTCATTGATACTTCAAATAATATGTTTAAATAGCATTGATTTCTGTATTGTGTTATATTTTTATACTAGTAACTGGTGTTAAAAATTTATTTCTACATTAATGAGCCAATGTATTATGGTGTGGGCTGCTGTGGGCCAGGAAGTCCAGGGTCACTTTTTGGTCCCAGTCCGCCCCTGTAATAACAAATGAAAAAAGCGCAGTCAAAGCCCGAGGATTCTGCGTTCCCCGGGGGCCAGTCGTGAATAGCTGACACTCAGTGACAGCCAATGAAATCGAAGCATTTTTGTCGCTTTCCACATGGTGTGGCATTGCTTAAATAATAGTATAAAATCGTCCAGACCCTGGTTCGAATCCCGCTCTGGGTGAAAATGTAATAAATTTGAATCCTTTGTTTTACACTTTTTGCTTATGATAATCATTAAATTATAGCAACTGTGAGGTGAGTGCTAATGTGTTTCATAGCTTAAGAAAAAAAATCCCAATTGCAAACATGCATTTAGTACTGAAGCATAACTTGATAATGTAATGGTTATATCGTGGCATTGTAGCGCATAACACCGGCACTGTGGGCACTGGCTGGGAATCGAACCCGGGCCTTCTGCATGGCAGGCGAATTACCTACCACTAAGCCACAACTGCCCGGGCATGTTTAAAGCGCATAAAAACAATAGAACAATACTGTTATAGGCTAACATATCATACATCTTTGTAGTTCTTTTGCACACGCGCGGGTGCGTTACAACAACAATAATAATAATAAATTCGGAGGACTACTACTAATAATAATAATAATTCTGAATGAAAATGAAGAATAAATACATAACAGTTTAAGCTTGACACGTTTATGAGGTCTGACGCTTGCTGTCAATGGGCGCCCTAAGAGACAACATATTTCGGCTTCAGTAGACACACAATAGTTCAGACTGAAACACGACTGCCCCCTACAGGTAATGAAGGGCATTTTTACAGCTTGTAAAAGTCGTGGGATCCCTTTTCTCAAAAGGTGCGTTTTTAAAGGTCAGATCTGTACGTTGCTAGGTTACCAGAGAGCAAGTGCCTTTGTTAATGCAACTGTCATGGGGAACCGGAGGCGGACCAGATTTCTAGCAGTTAGCCCTTGTAGCGTGGGCGGTAAACCCAAACGTGGAAATAGCGCAAACAGGCAGGAAAACCATGCGAGTTATTGTAAGAACTATCTCAAGCCGAAAGCAAGAGTTTATACAATAAAACACGCGTTCCAGCAACACACACTCAATCAGGAATTGGACCCAAAATGGTGAGTACTCACATAAGATCGGGCGAAGAGCTGAAAACGGCATGGGCAGACTCAATGACTGAGTGAGGTGAAGCGCCATGTTGTCTCCTTTTATGCTTCCTGAATCGCAACCGTACTACTTCCGGGTCCTAGTGCTGGTCGCGAAGCGAGACATGAATCGGGCGACATTCGCCTAAACGAGACGTTAGCAAATCTATTTTTACTCTGTTACGGATCCACGTCACGCCGTAACATATTTGCATAATGTCGGCCCACGTTCTACGTCGCAAACAACTTGCCTGCCATCTTACAACTAACGTTACCACACTCTTGTTAATGTGACCGAGCATTCATGCCTTTTTAGGATTTGAGAATAAACGGATTTGTTTTTTTGGATTTGTTTTTTAAGAAAAAAACAAACTGTTTAACTGTTTATTCTCCACCATTTACCAAAACTAAACTCTAACACTCGCGAAGTGCTAATGCCTATCTACGGCAAGCCCCGAGGGAAAAATGCCGAAGTGTAAGGGCACGGAGCATGCGCACTTCACACATTATTAACCCCGGTGAGACCGAACCATACTCCTCTTACACACATACAATAAACACGGACTTCGGACATTTTTCACTTACTCCACATACCGTTTATTATATGTAGTTTGTTAATATTGTTTATATCTTTGTTTGGTTGTTGTGCACCTTTTTCATTTACTTTATTTAGTTTTGTATAATACACATTTGCTTTATCTACTTGTTTGTGTTTGTCCTTTTTTGCTCACCGGCCTTTTAACGCAACACCGACACAAAGATAAAAGACCTCTCGATTTTTGCAGCCACAGTTAATATAAAATAAGCTGGTCGTTACACGGTAAAACCGACGCCATCTTTTCTATGTACAGTATTGACGGGTCTCCAGAGCCGTAGTTTAGTTATGGTCATGGGAGTTTCGTTTTGACACACGCTATAGCGGTAGACCAATCATAAAGGACTGTGCCATCTGACCAATCACAGCAGTGAGGGCTCACGGAAAGGAGGGGTTTAGACAGACTAAATCTTCGAACTGCTTCACACGAGTCGTTTACGAATCATTTAGAAATGGGGAAAAATTAAATCTATTTTCTGAGAAAACTAAAGTGTTTTTGGACCTTGCATACATGTAAACCTGTTTTAAGAGATTAGCTAAATTAGCAACCTTTAAAATGGCAAAATAGGGGCACTTTAAGCATCTTTTATTCTGTCTTTGTACAGTATGTGTGTGTGCGAGCACATGCTTGTGTGAGTGAGAGTCTCAATTTGGTACACTGGTGGTTCATTAGTATGATGTAGGCCCTCCTTTTGCAGTCAATACGGAATCAATTTGTCTTGGGAATGACAGATACAAGTCCTACACTGTGGTCAGAAAGATTTTAAGCCAGTCTACTTGCAGAACAGTGGCCAGGTCACTACATGAAGTTGGTGAAGGAAAATGTTTCCTGATTCGCTCCTCTAAAACACCCAAAGTGGCTCAATAATATTTAGATCTGGTGACTGTGCAGGCCATTGGAGATGTTCAACTTCACTTTCATGTTTATCAAACCACTTTGTCACCAGTCTTCCTGTGTGTATCGGTGCTTTATTATCCTGATACACGGCACCGCCTTCAGGATACAATGTTTGAACCATTGGGTGCACATGGTCCCCCAAAATGGTTCGGTAGTCCTTGGCAGTGACGCGCCCATCTAGCACAAGTATTGGGCCTAGGGAATTCTATGATATTGCAACCCAAACCATCACTGATCCACCCCCATACAACAGTCTGGGTGATGCGCTTCTTTGGGGCTTCTCCACATCGTATCTCCTCCGGATATAGGAAAGACAGTGAAGGTGGACAATCAGGGAACAATACATGTTTCACATTGTTCACAGAAAGGCACAAAAATATGCATACTTTTTAGCCAAAGACATGTGCCCTATTAGCACGGTTGAGAACGAAGGGTTCAGGAAAATGATAAGTACTCTGGACAAGCGTTATGCTGTGCCATCTCGACACTATTAATAATAATTGATTATTTATGGGGGAATCATATCATTATGTGGCGCCCCTCTAGAATCGCCCTTGGTGTGTGTGTGTGTGTGTGTGTGCGTGCATGCGTGCACACGGGTGTGTGTAAAAGTCGTGTAAATAATTTACACACTCCTCAACAATTGTAATCTATGCCCTTTTTTCAAACCTTAGATTGAATTATGGCAGCAATGTGTAGTTGCACCATTGTTGATGCCATCATGTGACTGTCAGGAGAGAGGCATATATTTTGCATGTTCAAAATTATCCTCTGCAGCAATTATCCTTTGGTCTTGCTCTCATGTGATGGTCTTCATGAGAGACCATCTAAATAATGATGATTAACAAAAGTAGCATTTTGGCTGACAATGTGAACTGTTTGTTGGTGACTAACTACACTGATATCCATCTCACAGCTCTTTAGTGCTGATCAGTGTTGGGGGACGTTACTTTTTAAAGTAACTAATTACAGTGGGGGACAGGTTATCGGGGGCGGGGCTTGTAGGACAATTATCACACACCATAACGGATTGGGAATGACTGCTGTCTGGCTCATGGATTCCATAAATTGTCTGAATAACGGATTACGTTTTTTTAAAAAGTAACTAAAATAACTGACTACTTAATTGGTCGACCTAATCTAAGTACTTTGTAACGCGTTACACCCAACACTGGTGCTGAAAGGTATAAAAATTCTCAGTCTAAGAAACATTAACGGTTATAAGCTGCATGTCCTGTATACGGAAAAGCGACACAGATCTGGACAAAATAGTTGGCACCCCTGAAAAAAGACTCTTTAATTTGACCATAATGGCATATTAAGCTAAAAAGTGTTCTGTAATTAGCATCACACGCACCTTTTATTCTTACAATCAGTTAGTCAGCCTATATATTTAAATGAAGAAGAGTAGATACTGTGCTGTTTGTTATACACCCTAAACAGGGCTGTCTGAGGAAAGCAGAAGAAAAACCATATACAAACATATTAAAGGTAAAGACTATAAGACCATATCCAAGGAGTTGAATATTCCTGTGACTGCAGCTGCTAATGCTGTTATTAAGAAGCTTAGGGTTAATGGGACTGTAGGTAACCTCCTTGGATGTGGCTGAAAGAGGACAACTGGGTTCAAATTAGGGCTGCAACTAACGATTATTTTGATAATCGATTAGTTGGGCGATTATATTTTCGATTAATCGATTAATCGGATAAAACCTAACCGCTTCTTTCATTAGATATTTCGCTTATAACTATTTTAAAAAAAACATAAATCAGGGTATTATTTATGTATAAAAATAAACTTAAAAAAATGCAAAAGCCAAAAATAGAGTTAATATGTTTAATTTGGACATTTTAAACCTTAAATGAAATGTAGTATATAATATATACAGTATATATATATATTGTAGCGTTTCTACGCCGGAAGGAATGCTGGAGAGACGAGTGAGCTTATTTGCTGCCCAATGCAATGGCTGGGAGTACTTTATTTAGCACACAGCATGTAAGGCATGAGCAGCACCTTCACTCAGGAGCCTACATCCAATTCAGCATCAGCCTGAACTGGAGCACATTTCACACGTCACACCCCTCAACACACAAACAGGGCCGAAGCCACTAACCAAAACACCTTTCCCCATCATGGTGAATACACCGACATCCCCGCAAGGCATGCTGGTCGTCAGCCGCCGCCCCGCCCACGCCACACTGCCCCCACCCGAGCTGTGACCGTCCCTGGTCACCATGACGAACTTTGTACTGGAGGCGTGGAGGCGGTCGGCGCTGGCGGTGGGAACGCCGGCGTCCTTTGGCAGGTGAGGGATGAATGCGAACGTTGTCCTGAGGCGGTCCGGCCTCCACAGAGTTCGATGTCTCCCCGGCGTGCGGCTGGTGAAGCGCAAGACGGTCCCGGTGGGGCAAAACTCGTGCCCGCCCTGCCAACCGCACCCGGTAGATGACATCGGAGAGCCGAGCTGGCTGTGAGTGTCCACACCCCTTCGCCCCATAGGTGCCCCCACCCAAAAGTCTTGCAGCGGTGCCCGCGAGCGCTGGGTGGGGCCCTTCTGCCTGGCGATGAGCGGTTCACAGTTCCACAACCCGTGGGAAACAGTGGAGCCGGTGTCCACGAGCGCCCGCAGTGAGACGCCGTCCGGCACACAGTCGATGTAAAGCCCCGCGGGGCTCCCCAACCGTCCACCCGGCGCTAGTTTAGCGGCTGCTGGTGTACGCTGTCCCTCAGGCCTGAGAACGTTGAAGCGGTAGTCCGGCTGTCCCTCAGGCCTGAGAACGTTGCAGCGGTAGTCCGGCGGTCCCTGGCCTCGGCGTCGTCGCGGAATCTCGGAAGCGGTGTCGAGGCCTAGCCGCGACGGGTAGCCCTGTCCCCGGCTAGGTTCACCTACCGAGCGCCACTGAGCTGCGGGCGGTCGCTCGGCTCTTTCGCCGTGATGTGCCGCCGATATGGGCTCAGCGTGCTCGACCTCGCGCAGCGCCTCCTTACGGTCACCCGCGCCGTCGCCTCGCCGCGAAACGTCGGAGAGCTGCTCGTTGCCTAGCTGCGAAACGTCGGAGAGCTGCTCGTTGCCTAGCCGCGGCGGGTAGCCCTGTCCCCGGCTAGGTTCACCTACCGAGCGCCACTGAGCTGCGGGCGGTCGCTCGGCTCTTTCGCCGCGATGTGCCGCCGATATGGGCTCAGCGCGCTCGGCCTCGCGCAGCGGCAGGTCGCTTTGCCGGCTAACGGCGCACGGAGCTGTATCTTGCTCCGGCGCTTGCGCAGCGCCAGCCTCCGCCCCGAGATCCAGCGCAGGGATTTTTTGCTTCCCGCTCCGCGTTGGTTGACGTGGTGTGCTCGCGCTAGCTCCGCCAGGAAAGCGCTTTTTCAGCGCGAGTAGTCGCTCCGCTACTCGGCGGCCCGCTTGGATTTTTAGAAGGTCCTCCTTTGTGCGCTCGAACCCGTTATTCTCCATCCCACTTCTGACACCACGCCACAATATATATATATATATATATATATATATATATATATATATATATATATATAGTTAAAAAATACACTGATATATTCAGTTGATAAGACAAACAGCTAAAATAATGTAATTTTGTATAATAAAATGATGTATGCATAAGTAAAACCACAGTAAATTACAAGTTAACTTTGTAGTGGACTATAAAAAAAACTGTATAAATGCAAAAAGCTAATAGTCACAAATGTACTATTATTTGCATTCGCTGAAAATCACAACAATCACTAAATGTAATATTCTACTGTTATTCACACCGTGTAAATTAAGCTGATCTAAAATAGCGCCATGTAACTAATCACTATTGCTCGTGAGGTGATTGCGCAATGTAATGCTCGCGAGTAGCGCGTGAACAGATCTAGCGTGACTGTCCTGAAGTTAGCAAACAGTTTAAACTAAAAGCACTTAAACTATACAACTTTTACACGATGAAGAGATACAGTTTTTACTGACCCTGCTGACGTTTCGCTATCCGTAACACCAACACGGTTTCTCTTTAAGTGTTAGTGCATGACATGCCGTGACAGCTCGGTCTTGCATAGCGTGCAGGTTACCGTCTTCTTAGAGGCGTTTAATGTAAATCACTCCCGGACCCTGGAGAACTCGGGGCGCGCGCTTTTTCCTGCCGGCGTTTCTGTAACCTCCATCGCGCGAGCGGCTGTGTGTATTTGTGCATCTTGGGGTCGCGCTTCTCAGTAACGTGCGCAGCCCAACTAATCGATAACGGCATTCGTTGACAACGAATTTCATTATCGATAATTATCGATTTTATCGATTAGTTGTTGCAACCCTAGTTCAAATTGAACAGAATGATAATATAATGGGGAAACAAACAACATACCACATGATAATGGATGACATAGTGAAAAAAACCTTTATGGCATATATATTGTAGCGTTTTTCTACCGAAAAGGATGTTGGAGAGACGAGTGAGCTTATTTGCTGCCCAATGCAATGGCTGGGAGTACTTTATTTCACTCACGCAGTCTAACAAACAGCATGAACAGCACATTCACACAGGAACCTACATCCAATTCAGCCTAAGCATGAACCGAAGCACATTCCACACGTCACACATACACACACACAAACAGGGCCGAAGCCACTAACCCAAACACCCTTTCCCAACACGGTGAACAGACCGACATCCCCACAAGGTATGCTGGTCGTCAGCTGCCGCGCCGCCCACGCCACAATATTATATACATATATTTAAATACCTTCAATTATTTACATTTCATAGACCTTAATGTTACAATAGAATTATCACGCTTCAGTTATTTTATATCATTACTGCCCACCACTTATTTCAACAGGTTATGCTGTAAATGGTGTATGGTTTTGTTTCAGGAGCTCCTCTTTAACTTTGAGCTTCTATAAAGGTCTCTGTAAAGCTGTGTGTTTGTTAATGAATTTCTCTGTCTCGTCCTCGTTTTAACTGTATAAACCAAATACTGCGTTTAAAATGTAAAATAGCAGATCTGTCACTGAGTATGGGATAAAAACTCGGGCTGCAGGCCAGGAAGTAAACACAGTAGCGAGCGTTAGCGTGTAGCGTACGCACAAACACGTTCACAGAGCAGGCAGTAAATCTTTGAACACACACTGATCCCGACGTTAGCGGTTTTGACTACCGTAATAAATGTACAGTTAAGATTTAACGTTAGCCAACTCACCTGAGGAAGTTCCACCTCCGAAACGCAGCAGGATTAAAAAATAAGTTAAAATGCGGTGTATCGTGCAGATCCTCATCTCTTTAACCGTAGTTTATACAAAGTTATATAAACCTCCCAGTTAATCAGGCTGCAGTTTACTGGAAGAAGCCGGAAATGAGAACCGCAAGGCGCTTCACTCTACCGGCCGGTGTGAGCGTGAGCGTGCGCACCTGCGCGAAGAGCCAGAAGAAGTTTCTGGAAGCGCAGCGCGGGGTCCGGCGTGCAGGTGCGCACGTGTGTGTGCGTGCGCGCGCACCACTTACAAAGAAGATGCTCGCGTTACGTCCGGGAGAAATTCATTTTAATTTATTGTGTTTAAGAACTTTTTTTATTATTATTATTTTAATATTATGAGATAAATCACATTCTAGGACTTTACACATTCTACGCTTAGTACGACTATATTTACGAAATCTGTTTATATGTTCTAAAACGCAGTTATACACGATGTACCAAAGTCTCCAAACAAACAGAGAAAATTATCACTTTTTGGCAAAATGTAAAATACGTGAAATCCATGCGGGTCTACAAAGAAAATTCAATCATATCGAGAATGCTGTGTAAATAAAAGTTACTTTGAGGTAAAGTTGAGTTAAATTTACCCATGCATGGAGACCTTAAATTGGGACACCCTGTATATGTCTGTTACATACTCTAATGACTGCCTCTAATAAATGTTTGTGCAGTGTATGGGGCAAGCATCTATATACCTCTGTATCATTACTTTATAGAGGGCACTATTTACTGATATTACGTACAATCTTAAACTTGTGCAATTCATGCCAGACACCTCAAAAATAGCCAGAGTTAATCAGTAATAAACAAGGCCAAGAAATGTTTCCTTAAACTAAAAACCCCAGCAACTAAAAATAGCTGTACTGTACTATGAGCCTAGAAAGGCATCACACAGGGGATTTTCAGTTAAGGGGGGCTTAGACCCCATAGATCTTTAACATATATTTGGCTTGTTCAGAATCAGTACTTAAATGAGTCTTCTTGATCACACACACTGTTTACTGTATAAACCTTTTTCTATGTACAGGTACAATCAGAAAAATGTAACCATAAAATGGCATAAAACCTTAAACTAACATTGATTAGGAATATAAACAACACACCTATCAGGCTGGACAAAGGAATAAACTGTGTGGGTGGCAATAATGTCAAACATTTATCTGTTAATTCCTTGACAATACTGCTGCTTTTTGTTGGAAACTGGCAAACATAAAAAAAAAAAATTGAAAAATAGTTTCTGATGCAATGACTTCAATCAATGTTGGGAACACCGTGTTAATGTGCCTGAGAGGCTGCGCTTTCAGAGAACTGAAATGTAGAACTGAACAAAGAACCGGAGATGGAAGGTTTTTCATGTCACATGGGAGAAGGTCTCTAAATGAGCAGCAGGTAAGAATGGAACATCTTGGAAAAAAACTTCCATCTACAGTTAAATATAAATATTAAAACTTCAATCATCATGCTATTTAGTTTAATTTAGTGTTTTAGCTACATAAATAAGACAGTAGGTTTTCTATTCAACCCCTTAAAATTTCATAGCTACTAGGGTATTTATTCAAATTCATTAATGTAGACAAACATTGTTTATGTAATTAAACAAAACATCTTTTAAATATCATCCTTTTTTTGTTTCTATTTATTTCAAAAAAGGAACTTTCTAAATCAAAGTGACAAAAACCCTACTCTAAGGCTAATAAATGATCTGGGACATTATTTAATACAATACAATATTTTTATTACAAAAAAACAGGATTTTTCTATCTCTGTAAATCACACTGCTATGCAGTTTAAACGAGTGCACTGAATGATGTCCATCACTATTTTTAAACATTTATGTGCCTAACTCTATGGTAGTTAATACCATATGCACTGTGCAGTGTTTTATATAGACAGTTAGATTTTCCAATTAAAAGAGCATGATTGTTTTATAAAGTAGACTATAGGTTTATAGAGGATGTATTAAGGGCTTCATTTTCACAAGAGGAAACAGCTGGTGTGATGAGGGTGAACACAGCAAAGATTTAACTGATTAATCTCTCATGACATTTTGTAAACTGTATTTATGAGAAAGGACTGCACTGATGCAGATATAACAATTTATCGAAAAAAACACACCTTGCCTTAACTCTCCCTCTGTGACGAATTGAAGACCTGAAAGACGTGGAGGAGCCGAAGTTTGCCGCCGCTTTCGTATGAAATTTAAATTGGGCGATCACCAATTTGTGTTTTTAGGGGGGCTGAGTACAAATGTTATGGGGGCTAAAGCCCCCCCCCTAAAAATGGCCTAGCAAAGCCCATGGCATCACAACAGAAGAATGCAATGTCCTCTGTGTTTACTTCAGGACAATCTGTATCTGTTAACACTACACTGTAAAAAAAAAAAACTGGCAGCTGGGGTTACCAGAACAATTCCGTAAAATATACAGCAAAAGAGTAATTGCTTTTACTGCATAACATGTACATTTTACAGCTTAAACCATCATATAACACACTAGACTTCTGTTATATTTATTTTATTACCTTTATTATATAAGCACAAAGGCTTCATCAAAAAATAAATAAATAAATAAATAATAATAATAAAAAATCTGCTCATTAACCATTTCCTCAACATCCAATGACAAATTAAACAAACTATAAAAGCAATATAGTTACTAAAGTTAATGCCAAATATGTAATAATAAAAAAAACCTCTAAGAACTCCAGCGTGGATGCGAGGGCTACTGGATAGTGGATATTGAAGACATAGAAGCTGCCAAACATCAGACACAGGGCCAGTATGAATGATGTGATACTGGGCTGTACAATCATTTGGTCCACACTCAGCATCCATCTCTTTGCCGAGAAGCACGATTGTCCTACAAAAACAAACACAATTAACAACAAAAAGGTGAGAGGACAATAGATGATGGTGTGTTTCTTAGACACAGTTTGGCATGTGTATGCCTGTGTGAGAGAGCACATGGTCAACTTACCACAGACAACAATGGTTGGCGTCAAGGGAACTTGGTCCATCTGCTCCTCCTCCGCCAGGCATGTGTCTTCCACGTATGTAAACATCACGTCTCGTCGAGGTAAGACAACAGGGGCAACACCATCTCAAACACATCGTCTGAGGCCCCAGTGTGCTCTCTCCTCATTAGCTGAATCTTTTTAAAAGCTTGGACTAGCCTCTTTGACTTGTTCACAGCAACTGTTTTCAAGTAATTTAAGAGTCGTTCCCCCTTTGGGTTTAAATTCCTAACAAATGTCTCTTTAAAACTAACTCCAGTGAGCTCTTTAAAGTGAACAGCCATTCCCATCTCATCAAACAAAAATGGCCAGTCTTCCAGTAAGTATTTGATTTCTTTCCTGTTGTTGACCTCTTTGCGTTGGGTGTAGAATATCGACCTGGTGAGCTGTTCAACCACATCCTGGTTTGGGGCATTTTGTTTAAACAGGCTTTTCAGTTTGTCTCGGCTCTGCTCTTGGCTCTCTGCAGTCTTCCCAAGGGGCATGAACTTCATTTCCCATTTGATGCAACCAAAGGCCTCCTAAATTGGAGCTCTCTTTTCAGCAGGCATTTCATCCGTGTCAGACTCTGCGTGCAGTTTTCTTTTTCTTGTTTTTGGTGTTGTGGAGCGTTTTGCATTTTCAATTCTATTTTGGAGCTGTTTTACGAGGGAATGGTACCCTGACCCAATTATGTCCCCTTCAATTACATCCTGCAGTGATTTGGGATATGTAGCCACAATTATTTTGGCCACAATAGTGGTGTGCCTTTTACTTATGTGTGATGACTTCTGCATCATTTCACGTACCACAATCCTCACCATCTACCTGCTCTTCTGTGGACTTGGACGCTTCCCTCTCTCTAAGGACTGGATCAATTCTTCTGGAAACTTCTTCCATGGAATGTCAAAAGTATCTGCCCAGTCAACATCTGGGCTGCGAGAGCCACTGGAAGAGGTTGATATTGGTGAGAGAGACCGAGTGGATGAAAAAGGTCTTGGTGAGACTGAGGGTAGAGATGAAGCACCTTCCTGGATGCTCGATGAACTGTTGCTATCCTGGGTAGTATCCTGGCCTTTAAAACACACAAATACACATACAGTACACATTTTAAATCAATCTTATTTCCTTTTATGGCTGACTGCATCATACTTACATTTTACCTTTCATGCAGCCACAGCAGGGTCTTAGCGCCGACAATAAATCTGCCTCTGTTATATACTGCAAGTCAGAGTATGTCTCTACCCCCTGTGCTAACAGTGTTTCCACTAACATGTCTTTTGCCACATCAGATAGGTCAGGCAGGACCTCACGGATGGAATCGCGTAGAAATGCCATTTCTGCATTATAGGGGAAACAAAACAACAACAACAACAAAAAAAACCCATACATTTAGCTCAGATTTCTAGCAAGCATATTAACTATGTACATGTTAACCTATAAACTATATGCATAAGTACCTGCCATTATGCCTGTAATAAGTCATGCCTTACTGGTTGATGCAGTGTGTCAGATAGCATGCTGTAGATAGACATTTTATCTACAGTACAGTGTGTGGAACTTCATTGTGACAATATACTGTGCTTTAATGGAATGACTCGGTGCCCATTGATGATGTATGACTCTAAGGGATAAAAATCTACCAAATTAGCGACGTTAAGACACAGCAACTGTGCAGTCAGTTTTGTTACAGAGTACATGTGATATTCATTGTGATACTCAGATGTGTGGATGTCCAACACAAAATAAACAGTTGCATTATGTTGGATTAAAATGACAACAAGCTCTCCAAACTCTATGGACTCATCATTTTTTGTAACAAGGAAATCTCCCTTCTTATATGATGTGCCCTTACACTGGATGTCTGTGGAGACATGTGTCATTTTCTGAAAAGCCAAAATTAGTAACAGCATGCCTAATTGCATCACTGTAAAGGCTGGGGACAAAAGTACGACTGTTTTTCACATGTAACAACTGAATGCATCCTAGTCCGGCCGATAGATAAAGTGAGACAGATGTTTTTCAAATGCCTTGCGCACCTTTTGACATAGACATGCTTGCTTTCAAACCGCATTGTCCATAGTCTCATAAGTGGGCCAAATTTTAGAATTAGTGCAGGATAATGCTGCAAGTAATGATGTTTTGGCTTTAGGTGATATTTAGGAAACATGCCCTTTCTTGAATCCAAATAGTCTTGGATTGTGATTTCAAGATAAGCTACCTGTGGCATGGAAATCTTCTGAGCACAAACCAAATCCACAACATATTTAAGCTGTAGCGTTAGCTGCCACACATCATCTGGATCTTGCACCTTATCACCAATCAGCACAGGCAACAACCTCAAAAAATTCCAATTTTGCACAGCCTGACCAGAGAGTTTGCATGCAACAGGGTTGACACTGCATGGCTTTGTGAGGGCATCAGATCCTTTATATTTGAATTGTTTGATTCGCCGATTCAAAATTGAGTATGTAAGCCATTTCTTTGTTTTTATGAAATACTTCAAGAAGAGTGCAACATCATAAGATACAATACCCTTAAATAAGTCATGGCCCAAGCAAGGTGGAGGACCCGGCTGACATACATGAAAGGATTCCAAGTTATTGAAAACAGAATTTACCTTAATTCCTTTGACGTCTCGGATGCCTTCAGCTTGTAGGGTTAGGGTTAGAGCTGCCTCGTAATTGTCTGCGTTGCGCTGTGGACCACAAACATGTGGGTCATCATGAAACTCACATCGTGTAATTTCACAATATCTGCAAAAGTACTGAGATTGACTGAAGTTTTCTGTAAACCCTCCAATACTGTGTGATCCCAATCACTGCAGAAATTCTGTTTATTTTTAGTTAAATAACTGCTCTTGGTAAGATGTTGGTGGGATGGTGAGCTGTTCCAGTTAAATGTATATAATGTGTGTGTGAATTTTGGAACAATGGAGACTCGAACACTGCTTTTGAATAAAGATATCTGTATAATTACTGATGTACCACTCAGCCCTTTTATCAAGCATCTTATTACAATGTTGTTTTGTTCAAACCACAGGTATAAGTTAAGATAACATAACTATTACTATATATAATTATATACTTATATATTTTTTGCCAAATAATGTAAATCTATGCAGTGGACCGACCTGTGACACGTGGCTTAGTCCGTTAGCTAACTTCAATTTAAAACATTAGCACTCTCGAAAACTACAGAAGCAGACCAAAGTTAAGTACTTATATATATATATATATATATTGTGGCGTGGGCGGGGCGGCGGCTGACGACCAGCATTGCCTTGCGGGGATGTCGGTGTGTTCACCATGATGGGGAAAGGTGTTTGGGTTAGTGACTTCGGCCCTGTTGTGTGTGTGTGTGTTGTGTGAAATTTGTTCCAGTTCAGGCTGATGCTGAATTGGATGCAGGCTCCTGAGTGAAGGTGCTGCTCATGCCATACCTGCTGTGTGCCTAATAAAGTACTCCCAGCCATTGCATTGGGCAGCAAATAAGCTCCCTCGTCTCTCCACCATCCTTTCCGGCGTAAAAATGCTACATTGGTGTCAGAAGTGGGATGGAGAATAACGGGTTCGACCTTCTGAAAATCCAAGCGGGCCGCCGAGTAGCGGAGCGACTACTCGCGCAGAAGAAGCGCTTTCCTGACGGAGCTAGCGCGAGCACACCACGTCAGCCAACGCGGAGCGGGAAGAAGATAATCCCGGCGCTGGATCTCGGGGCGAAGGCTGGCACTGCGCAAGAGCCGGAGCAAGATACAGCTCCGTGTGCCGTTAGCCGGCAAAGCGACCTGCCGCTGCGCAAGGCCGAGCGCGCTGAGCCCATATCGGCGGTACATCACGGCGGAAGAGCCGAGCGACCGCCCGCAGCTCAGTGGCGCTCGGTTCGTGAACCTAGCCGGGGACAGGGCTACCCGTCGTGGCTAGGCAACGAGCAGCGCTCCGACGTTTCGCGGCGAGGCCAAGGCACGGGACAGCGTACACCAGCAGCCGCTAAACTAGCGCCGGGAGGACGCTTGGGAAGCCGCGCTGGGCTTTACATTGACTGTGTGCTGGATGGCGTCTTACTGCGGGCGCTCGTGGACACCGGCTCCACTGTTTCGCTGCTGCGCTCTGGAGTACTGGGGCAAAGTAAGCGTGTCCGCCGACGGCCTGATTTTGCCTTCAGCATCTGCACTGTTGCTGGGGGCTGCGTCAAGGTACGGGCGTGTCGCACAGCGCGAGTCCAGGTGGGTGGCCGAACTTATTCACACGAGGTTTTAGTGGGGAATGTCGAGGAGGACTGCGTTTTGGGGTTGGACATTTTGGAGAGATGGGGTGCGGTGCTGAACTTGTCTGGCGGGACTCTGGGTGGTAACTTCGGGGTAGCCAGGTTGCTCGGACCCAAACCACAGCCGGACAGGTTAGCAGCACACACCCGGGGGGCGGAACTTCCGGTAGCAGGCCGAGCGGGAAACCCTCGGTGCTGCGAGCGAGTGGAGCGCCGTGACGACGCCGAACATTTTCCCCGTGCAGTCCTCCAGGCTCTCCAGCGGTGATCAGCCGTCCGAGCCAGCGTGCAGCCGAGTTACTGCGTCACCCGCAGTCGTTTCGCCGGTCTCACAGCTGCACTGTGAACCGCTCATCGCCAGGCAAAAGGGCCCCACCCAGTGCTCGCGGGCACCGCTGCAAGACTTTCGGGTGGGGGCACCTATGGAGCGAATGGGCGTGGACACTCACAGCCAGGGGCGAGATTTTGCTGCTGGCGAGCAGGTGTGGGTGTGTTCCTCCGGAAGGAGAAGGAGGGGGCTCTCGGCCGGGCGTGTGTCTCACTGGGTGGGCCCCTGTACGGTAATAGCTCGGCTCTCCGATGTCATCTACCGGGTGCGGTTGGCGGGGCGGGTACGAGTTTTGCTCCACCGGGACCGTCTTGCGCCTTACCAGCCGCACGCCGATGAAACATCGAACTCTGTGGAGGCCGGACCGCCTCACGACTACGTTCGCGTTCATCCCTCACCTGCCAAAGGACGCCGGCGTTCCCACCGCCAGCGCCGACCGCCTCCATGCCTCCAAAACAAAGTTCGTCATGGTGACCAGGGACGGTCACAGCTCGGGTGGGGGCAGTGTGGCGTGGGCCGGGCGGCAGCTGACGACCAGCATGCCTTGCGGGAATGTCGGTGTGTTCACCATGATGGGGAAAGGTGTTTGGGTTAGTGACTTCGGCCCTGTTGTGTGTGTTGAAGGGTGTGACGTGTGAAACGTGTTCCAGTTCAGGCTGACGCTGAATTGGATGTAGGCTCCTGAGTGAAGGTGCTGCTCATGCCATACCTGCTGTGTGTTAAATAAAGTACTCCCAGCCATTGCATTGGGCAGCAAATAAGCTCACTCGTCTCTCCACCATCCTTTCCGGCGTAAAAATGCTACAATATTATCACATATAAAAATATGTACTGGCGAAAAAAACTAATATCCAAGAAAAAATCTTACCTTTTTCTGGTGTTGATTTCCCTCTGTTAAAACGGATGGAACTGCAGGAGGTCACGCGCGCGAGCGAAGAGTCAATTAACTTTGCGCAGGTGTAGTTTGAATTGTCTTGCTCTTCTGTTTCATTAGCGGTGCATGACAGCTGGGGTCTCGCTACTGCCCCCTGCTGTACTGTATGAAATGTTGACTTAACATGAATGGTTTGTGATTAGACAACCTATTAGGAATTACAAATACCATTATTTTAAGTAAGTTTAGAGTTTAAAATTTTGTGTTTACTGTTCTTTAAAACACTACAATATAATATTTTATGATGACAACTAAGTTTACTTTTATAATTTGTACAGATTACAAAAAATTCAAGGCATAAATATGTTGAAACGCTTTTCTCCGGGACGTTTTTTAGAGAGCATTGACTAAAATCAACACAAGCAGGTTTAATTTTGAACAAAATAATAACATCATGTTTATCTCATGGGTTTTCACACAAAAATTTTTCAAAAACTCATTTTTGCATATGTAAAAACGTGAAATTCATGTCTTTTCTGTAAGGGATAATACAGTATATCGTAAATAAACCATATTTTCAAATGTTTTTACCTGTTAAATGTAATGTCTTAATCTGTAAAACTAATTACAGTTTTACACTGTAAATTTTATCGCATGTTTTGTGGAATACGGTTTTATTCTGTAGCATTTTTACGGTATTTTACCATTAAATTTACGGACATTTTTAGAGTGTAGCTGTATATTTTAGCTAATTTAATGTTTCACCATTAAAGTAACATGTCCTCATTTTTATTTATTTATTAATATTTATATATTTACACCTCATGATGTAAATATCAGTGAATAACAGCTAAAATTCTTATCTATCATCTCAGTCATGTTTTGATATCAAATGTGAATGTATTTAGTGTATAGCAAAAACAAACAAACAAACAAATTATCCTTGCTGTTCTAGTACTTTTGGAGGGGAATGCATGCAAGTAAAAAAAAAATTCAGACTGTGAATTTCTTCTTTGTGAGGTGAAAAACAGTAAGCAAACAACAATATTTCTATTTATACACTAGTAGATTAAACCATGGAAAGGTTTTAAAGGAGATGTAGTATAAAATCATGTTTCCTGCATCTATATTTATTGCATTTAGAATTATTGCAATGTATTATATCTATAGTTGTTATACATTCATTTTAGGATTAGGAATGAAATCTACAATGGAGATAACATTTCTGGTTTGTGATGAGATAAATAAAAATGGGCCAATAAGTTTGATCTTCCCTACAACAGTACAATCACATCACATGCTAAACCTAATATTTTTTGAGCTTGCTAAATTATCTTTGCAAATTTTACAATAATCTTTGCAATAATCTCCATGGAACAGTTGATTTCTGCTACCTATGCTCTGCAAAGCCTTCATAACGGCTCTAATCTGAGGTGCAGTTTGTTAATTGGAGATTTCTGAGGCTGGTAACTCTAAATGAACATCTCCTCTCCAGCAGAGATAAGTTTTGGTTTTGCTTTCCAGGGAAGATCTTCATGAGAGACAGTTTCAGAATGATGCTTGATGGGTTTTGCAAATGCACTTGACAGTACTGTTATTGCAAGGACTGTTTCAGAACAACTGACCTACATGTTTATAAATAACAACTGACTGTTGTTATTACTTAATTTTCTAATGCCATATGTTTTTTATTTTATAGTTATTAAATCAAATGGGATAAAAAAAAAAAGATATGCAGGTTAGGTTGATTTGTGCTCCCAAATTGCCCGCAGTGTGTGAATGAGTATGTGAGTGTGTGTGCCCTGTGATGGATTGGCAGCCAGGGTGTACCCTGCCTTGTGCCCTAAGCCACCTGGGATAGGCTCCAGGTCCCTGCGACCCTGAATACAGGATAAAGCGATATAGAAAATGAGTGAGTGAGTGAGTTTGTGGGGTTGAAAAATTATGAATATTGGATTTTTAACACTTAAAAATATTTTGAACAGCAATTTAGTAAGGTCAATATTTTTGCAAAATACTAAATTTTTTTGGCACTGCAATTTATTGTGGTTGTATATATTTTACATTTATTGTGGTTGTATATATTTTAAATTAAAATATAAGTCAATTGACTTTTATTTTAATTTAAAATATATACAACCACAATAAATTGCAGTGCCAATAAAAATTGAGTGTTTTAAATACTGTAAAGATTTTTTCAATTCAGATCAAATTGTGTAGCAAGTCACAATTGATGCAACATGCAGCAACATGCAGCAACATGGCGGGGTTGCCTAGCAACCACAGCTGTCCACTGCCTGCCTATAAATCTGCCTAGTCGTCTGCAGATTTGCCCTTCGCGTGGGTGGCCGTGTTACATTTGGTTTATCACACGTGTTCAATTTCTCTAGCTACACCCAGGCCTGATAACTGCCACATCTATTTGCAATTAAAATATCACTTAAATAGGACCTGCCTGAAAAAGTGAAGTAGACTAAAAGATCCTCAAAAGCTAGACATCATGCCAAGATCCAAAGAAATTCAAAAACAAATGAGAAAAAAATTATTGAGATTTATTAGTCTGGAAAACGTTATGAAGCCATTTCTTAAGATTTGGGACTGCAGTGAACCACAATCAGATCCATTATCTACAAATGGAAAAAACATGGAACAGTGGAGAACCTGTCGAGGAGGCCATCAGACAAAATTATGCCAAAAGCGCAGCGACAACTCAACCAAGAGGTCAAAAAAGACCTTACAACAACATCAAAAGAACTGCAGGCCTCACTTGCCTCAGTTAAGGTGAGTGTTCAGCACTCCACCATAAGAAAAGACTAGGCAAAAATGGTTTGCATGGCAGATTTCCAAGATGAAAACCACTGCTGAGCAAAACATACAGGGGCCAGGGGTAGCTCAGTGGTTAAGCCATTGGACTATGGTTCGGAAGATCCCAGGTTCAAACCCTGCAACCACCAAGTTGCCACCGTTAACCCTCAACTGCTCAGATGTGTAATGAAATAAAAATGTAAGTCGCTCTGGATAAGAGCATCTGTTAAATGTAAACATAAAGGCTCTTTTCAGTTTTGCCAGAAAACACCTTGATGATCCCCAAGACTTTCGGGAAAACATTCTATGGACTGGCGAGACAAAAGTTGACTTTTTTGGAAAGTGTGTCACATTATGTGTGGTGTGAAAGTAACACCACATTTCAGAAAAAGAACATTATACCAACAGTAAAATATGGTGGTGGCTATATTATGGTCTGGGGCTGCTTTGCTGCTTCAAGACCTGGAAGACATTTATGATAAATGGAATCATAAATTCTGCAGAAATATCCTGAAGGAAAATGTCCGGCCATTTGTTTGTGACCTCAAGCTAAAGCAAGCTTGGGTTCTGCAGCAGGACAATGATCCAAAGCACCCCAGAAAGTCCACTTCTGAATGGCTTGAAGATAAACAACGCATATCATATAAACACGCGTTGTCTTTAATTGATATTTAAATTGGATTGATGATCTAAAACAATAAAGTGTGACAAACATGCAAAAAAATAAGAAATTAGGAAGGGAAACAGGCAAAAAAAAAAGGCAAACACTTTTTCACACCATTGTATTAACTTACTTAGGAGTAAAACATATAAGCTTCTGTCATTCTGGAAGTTCCATCAGTCATATAGACTACAACACAGTAGTGATTAATTCTAAAAACAAATAATTTAAAATGTATATCCCTAGCGTGTGTGTACAGAGTACAGCCAATGTGTGTTAGTGCTGAAAGTTCTAAAATTACACCATTACTTTAGTTAGTCTCCAAAGCTTAAGACTTGTCTAACCTCTTGAACCTGCACATCCTGTGTCTCTTTCTGCCAAAAACATGAATCTTACGTTCTTAATCCACTCTGTACTCTTCATCTAGCAGACCAACAGCATTGTATCGACAGTGCATTTGTGCTCCAGAATGTGTGTTACATTATTATTATTATTATTATTATTATTATTATAAATAATAAAAGTAGCCAGTGCTAATGTGCATTACTGCCACCTACTGGGTTGTAGTGTTTAGTGGTGTTTGACTGCTAATGCCTGAATAGTGAAGATGCCTTCATTAGCATATCTGTAAAGAAATATGGTAATAGTAAAATAAATATATAGGTAAATAAATTAATTAAAGAATGAAGGCAAAAAGAAATTTTTATATATATATATATATATATATATATATATATATATATATATATATATATATATATATATATACACACAGTGAGGTCAATAAGTATTTGATCACCCTGTGATTTTGCCAGTTCTCTTACTTAGAAATCATGGAGGGGTCTAAACTTTTCAGCATAGGTGCATTTTTACAGTGAGATAAAAAAATCCGGAAATCATATTGTATGTTTTTTTTTTTTTAAATTTATTTGTGAATTACTGTGTCAAATAAGTATTTGATCACTTGAGTCAAAAAAATATATATATATTTGGTACAGAAGCCTTTGTTAACCATTACAGAGGTTAAACGGTTCCTGTAGTTCTTTACCAGGTTTGCACATACTGCAGGAGGGATCTTCTCTAGATCTGTCAGATTTCGGGGCTGTTGCTGAGCAACATAGAGTTTTAGCTTTCTTCAAAGATTTTCCGTTGGCTAGGCCACTCCACGGAGCCACTCCTTGGTTTTCCTAGCTGTGTGCTTTGGGTTATTGTCATGTTGCAAGACCCAGCCACAACCCTTCTTTAATGCTCTGACTGAGGGAAGGAGGTTTTTGCCCAATATGTCACAATACATGGCCCTGTTCATCCTCTCCCAGGATGCTTTCAGCTCCATGCTTCACTGTAGGTTTGGTATTATTGGAATGCTACTTATCACTCTTCTACCTCCAAACACGCCGAATGGAGTTAAGACCAAAAAGTTCTACTTTGGTCTCATCTGACCACAGGACTTTCTCCTATGACTTCTCTGGATCATCCAGATGGTCCCTGGCAAACTTCAGACTGGCCTGGACATGGGCTGCCTTAAGGAGGAGAACCTTCCATGCGATGCAAGATTTTAAAGAATGACGTCCTATTAAATTACTGATAGTAGCCTTGGAAACGATGGTCCCAGCTCTCTTCACGGCATTGACCAGCTCCTCCCATGTAGTTCTGGGCTGATTCTTCACCATCCTTAGCATCATTGATACCCGACAAGGAGAGATCTTCCGTGGGGCCCCAGTCCGAGGAACATTGACAGTCATCATTAGCCTCTAATCACCTCTAGCACATGTGTCTTAATGACAGCTAATGACCTCAAACAGGTCCTACTAATTAAGAATCATCAGCAGAGTGTAGCTGGACTATTTAAAAACAAAATAACAGGTCTTTGGGGGTCAGAAATCTGGCTGATAAGCAAGTGATCGAATACTTATTTGACACAGTAATTCACAAATAAATTGTTAAAAAAATCATACAGTGTGATTTCCGGATTTTTCTTTTTAGGTTCTGTCTCTCACTGTTGAAATGCACCTACAGTATGCTGAGAATTGTAGAGCCCTCCATGATTTCTAAATAAGAGAACTTGCAAAATCACAGGGTGATCAAATACTTATTGTATTCTATTGCAAACCTGGTAACCAACTACAAGAAATGGCTTACCTCTGTGCTTGCCAACAAGTACTAAGTCATGTTTGGCTTGGGGATCAAATACTTACGGAAATGCAAATCAATTTATAACCTTTGGATTTTGCTTTTTCTGGATTTTTTTTCATTCTGTTTCAATTACTTTAAAAATACACCTTTGAAAAAAAAAGTTAGACTCACAAGTGGGCAAATTTACAAAATCTGCAGGAAATCAAAGAATATTTTTTTCCACTGTATATTTATTCTTGCTGTGGTATTTTTTAAATTAGTTTGTTTCATATGTTGACCATAAAATGGCACTATGAGTCAAAACATGGGCCGGTAGAGCAAACTTATCTGCAGCAGTCCTTTGTGAGGGAGGGCATGTAAAATACCTGAACTGAGAGCACAGTATGCCAGAGCAACCAGAATCATTTCACATTCACATCCAGCCCAGCAGCATGCAAATGAAGATTCATTAAAGACTCATTGATTATTGTTTGTATACATATACATTTTTATTCCAAATTTGTATTCCATACAAATACAAGGAAACATACAGTACAAAGCTATCAAACTTAAAATTGGACACGTTCAAAGTAGTTACTAAAAATTGACAATACATATTATTGAAATGCTATTTTATAAATATATATATATATATATATATATATATATATATATATATACAGTGAAACCTCGGATTACGAGTAACGTGGTTTACGAGTGTTCCGGAAGACGAGCAAAGATTTTTTAATAAATTTTGACTTAAAAAACGAGCCTTGTCGTGGTTTACGAGCTCCGAGTATCATGTATAACGCATGCGCTTCTTGTTTTGACACCGAGCATCGCATCATCACAACTGAGCCAACGTTTTTTCTCTCTCTGGCGCTGCGGGTATTCATCTCCCCTGCTGGGACTTAGTGCTCGTCTCTTACTGGTATAATCAACATCTGTGCATGCGTGTACTGTTTACTATAACACTGTGACTTTGTGCGTGTGAAACATATTTTATTATGTGTTCGGAAGCGCGTGTGTACAGCGCGTGTACTGTTTCTTATAACACACGTGTTACGTGTGTTACGAAGCTTTAATAATTTAGACCAAAACAACAGTCTTTCCGTTAATGTGTGTGTGAGTGTGTTTAAACAAGAGAAGAAAGTTTTAATGTGTAAGATGAGGAAAGGGAGACAGGAGGGGCTGAAAGCAAGAGTCTCCACTTACTCTAGCCTCACACACACACACACACACACACACACACACGCTTATCTGCCGGGATTTAGTTTTTAACTTTTTTGAAAGGTAACATGCAGGTTAATTTGTTTTATTTTTACTTAATATTTTGTATTAATTATTTTTATGTATTTATTTTTTTGGGCTGTAAAACGAATAATTTAAGTTTCCATTATTTCTTATGGGAAAATTACATTTGGTTTACGAGTGTTTTGGAATACGAGCCCACTTCCGGAACGAATTATGCTTGTAATCTGAGGTTCCACTATATATATATGGGGGCCAGGAGTAGCTCAGTGGTTAAGGCATTGGACTACGGTTCGGAAGATCCCAGGTTCAAACCCCACAACCACCAAGTTGCCACTGTTGGGCCCTTGAGCAAGGCCCTTAACCCTCAAGTGCTCAGATGTGTAATGAGATAAAAATGTAAGTCGCTCTGGATAAGAGCGTCTGCCAAATGCCTAAATGTAAATGTAAATATATATATATATATATAAAGCCTGCATATGTCACCTGTTCCACGATTATTGGCACCCCTAACAATTCCAATAAAATAAATGTAGTTAGAGCATTTTTTATTTATTTACTGTAGTTTATGAAGTTGATCAGAGTATCTAGAAACTTTTGATTAATAATTCATGACTTCCTGTTTACCTATGGTATAAATATGGCATGACTCAGAGGCCTATTACTCTTATTCACTCTTCAACATGAGAAAGATAAGAGAACACCCCATTCGAGACAGATGTGTTGACCTTCATCAGTCAGACAATGACTACAAGAAAATAGCTTCAACCCAATTCAAAACATGCAAGGTGAGCTGAAGAGGAGATTGCATGAAAGAGGACCCAGGACTCTATTACTGGATGATCTAGAAAGATTGTGAAAAGAGCAATGGTCCACGATCCCTCTATCTGTTTTCTCCAATTTTGTGAAATATTATAGGAGGAGAGTAAGTGCTGTCTTGGAGTTGTACAAAGTATTAACATCACGGGTGCCAATAACTGTGGTTCTATATTGTTTAAACAAAAAAATATTTTATTAGAAACCTAAGAACACATCTAACCAGGGGTGCTAATGATGAGCAGGACTGTATGCATTTCATTTATATATTTATTTTAACAAAGCAGCTTATCCCAGTGATCACATCCCATCGAACAATTAGGCCTTGTTCACACGGGCGTTAAAATCGAGCGTTTTTTTTTTTCGTTCGTAGCGTCCGGTGAGCGCGGATCAAGCGCAGAGTGTTTTCTACACATAAGAGTCAATGAGAGTGTTCACACGGGCTTTGGTGACGTGCGTTTGTTTATACGGCATTAAAAAAACGTTGCATGCAGCTTTTTCTTGGCGTTCAAAACCCAACGAACGCAAGGAAACCGCTTCTAGTTTGCGCGTTCATTTTACGCTTTGGAGGACCGGATATATCCCATGATCCTAAATGCTATACATAGGGAAATGCGGAAAAGGGCAAAATAAAATAAAATAATAGTTAAAAAATTTACGCAGAAATTTTCGCATGTTTTTTAAACCACAAAAAAACCTTCCTTTAATCCGACGTTGTGCAGTCAGAGAGTGAACCCGGTAGCGGCGGGCTTTCATATCCAGATCCCGACACTGCCCCCACAGGTTAACACACAAACTACAGTTGGGGCTGCAGGCTGACGTTAGACAGAGACAAACGAACGCCGGTGTAGAAGTCAATTAAGCGCCACTAAAAAACGCAACGTAAACGTCTAGGACGTTCAGAGCACGTTCGTTTATCCAAAAACTTAACGCCCATGTAAACAAGGCCTTAAGGACCACTACACAGATGTGCACTAACAAATGAGATCTCTACAGCCAAATCTTACTGAAACAAGCTAGGTCTACCTCACACCCTAAAAAATGCTGGGTTAAAAACAACCCAATCTGGGTTGTTTTTAACCCAGCTGCTGGGTAAGTATTGGACTAACTACATGCTGGGTTAATTTAACCCAGCAAAATGGGTTATTTTTTTAACCCAGCAAAATGGGTTGAATATTCAACCCAAATGCTGGGTCATATTTAACTATAATGCTGGGTTAATTCTACCACATAAATTGGTCAAATGTTCTACCCAGATGTTGGTTCATTTTAACTGGAATGTTGGGTTAATTATACCACACAAATAGTTTATTATTATTTTCATGTTTTACAGTGAATCTGTAAAAAAAAACTACTTATGTCTATTAAACAGTTAAATTACTTTAATATACTCATTTATTACAAAAAAAAAACATACATATATGCAATAAACATCCTATTAAATGTTCATAAAAAACATTTATTTTTCAAAAGCACAAGAGCAGATAATCAACAGCGACATCATTACTATACTATTACTCACAAGGGCAGAATGGAGTAATAACACAAATAGGCTGAGGCTGCTTCTACAGAGCAGGATCTCTCTGTAACATTAGATATCTTTTCTGCAGAACAAAACTATCCAGCCCTGGTCCCATTTTAACATACAAAGACTGTCTATGACTTTTCAAGTAGGCCTCGCTATTTCATAGCAACATTACAAAAAGTCCTCTACAGGAGCACACTACTTTAAATAGTTAATGTCAAAAATATAAAATGCCTTGAAGCACACATCAACCGCCCCAAGTAGTGTGCATTGCTCCAGAGCCTGTCCCACCAGAATGACGAATGCCTGAGAGCAGCGCTGGTCATCATCTCCCAACGTCAGGATGTAGGGGTACGGCCTTGACCCTTCGGCCTGCTGGAGGTATTCCACCATGTCGGTGCCAACCTTAGAAAGAAATGAAAAAAAGTAAAAAAATTTGTTGAATAACAAAGATTAAACTGAATAAGACTATCAATTTAATGTGTAATAGGATTTATACTAAATAAAAAAATTACAAAGCTAGGGTATAGGTAACATATATATATTATTTTTTTTTAGTCAGACTAGTTAATCTTGTGGTCTGCATTGATTTTAAGGTAATTACCGAGGAGATGCATTGTCATAGCTGGGGTCCTACTGCCACATTACAATCACCCAAATATTAATGGATGGATGGGTGGGTCCATCTAGTAGTTATCTGTACAGCTGACTTAATTTAGTCACAAGCACCTTTGGTTAAAGAGGGCTACCTGGTTATCTTACATGCAGCAGTCATATTTGCATACTACTTGCCAAATCGTAAAGGTGTAAAATATTGTTATAACTCGGGAGAAACGCGGACGAATTTTGACCGTGGAGTAAATCAGTAGCTAGTAAAAAAACGGGAGGGTTAGCAGGTGTGTATATTTGTGAGAAGATCAGTGTTTTGTAACACCTCAGCATTTTATTGTCTCAAACAGTGAGATTAATAAAGTTCTAATGTTAATGTGGTTGCTAACGCTCGCAACCTAACTAAATGCCTGCGTCATGCTAATACTACAGTTACAGTTTCGTCACCCTGCAAACATTCTACAGAGAAAGCTAAAAAGCTCAGACATCTTATCCGTTTCCTTTATACACAGGTGGGGTTCTGTGACTAACTAGCAGCTATTGTCAGCTAAATTATCTTACCTCAGACCAGCCTGAAAGTTTAAGTGTAACATTAACACGGTAACAGTAATAAATCTTACATATAGTAATAATATTTTAGTCATATGTGACTTAGGTGAGTGAACATGTGTATTTGTATTTAACGTCATTTTCCCTTAAATGAACCGTCATCAGCGGTGTGGATGCTGAAGAGAGACACGAAGCTCTGACTGACAGCCGCTGAATCCACCGGTGACCTTTGGAGGAGGGGTCAATCAAACTTCAACCCAGCAGCTGGGTTACACAAAAACTACCCAACTCTCTGTAAATAACCCAGAAAAATGACCCAACAGAGGCAACCCAGCGTTTTTTAGTGTGCATGAACATTCTTTGGGTTGGTCTTGGCAAGGAGTCGCCACGGAACGTCCGATCTGCAAACAACTTCATTTGATGAGGACAAAATTGAGGACAAAACACTTCATTTTTTTTAACGAGACTTGGAATTGGCACTGCATGCAGTGGCTGGGTAGTGTGGGGTATGGCAAACCACCAACAGCAGGGATTAAACCCAGATCTTCAGACCACCAAATAAACAACATAGATTCTTAGCTGCCTAAGGCAAGGTCTACTCCCACAGGCAAGGTTTACCTCATAAACCAAACATGCACACTGCATGTCCAAATGAGGACCTAAGCCAACACATTTGGCTTTATAGAATTCACTCATATCCACGTGAAAAATTGGGGATCATCACACATGTACTGACAAATAGACTATGGCTACCCTTATTATTTTTATGTAAAAATAATAAAACTCATCTAATCATTGCAAGTCTCAATATTAGGCAAACACAATCTCAGATAAATAAAAACATCACTCTTTTCACCATGCCATTATTTATTTAACAAAAATGTAGCCAAAAGGAAAAAAAATAATGTAGGCAAAGTACCACATTTGCCTCTAGAATACTCTGGTATACAAATCAGTTCATCGTCGTCTTAATGACTGCAAGGTGCTCAAAATCCTGTACCTGCAAAACAAACCCAAATCCACACCGACAGTGCTTGACAGCTGGTATGAGGTGTTTCTGCTGAAATGGTTTTTGTTTTTTGCCAAAAATGGTGCTGGGCTTTAAGACCAAACAACTGCTGGTATGTCCACTTATAAACAATCTTTGCCTTTATTTTTGTTAACGAAATAATGGCACAGTGAAAGGTTATATTTTTTTGTTTGACTGCGGTTGTATTTGCCCAATACTGAGACCTGCTATGATCAGATAGTTTTTGTTATGTTTTTAAACAAAAAACATAGAATTAAGAGTTAGCACTAAAGAAACTTTTGAGTAGCTTTCACTGTATAGCTTACACTGTCCTGGTTCTACTGGCAGCAATATATGCTTATGCCATAACACTGCCTACATCATGTTTGACAGATGATATTGGATCATGAGCCATTCCTTTCTTTAACAAAAGTTAATGTTTGTTTTATTAGTCCAAAAAATCTGGCAAAGTTTTCAGCAAAGTCTAATCAGGCCTTTTTGTTCTTGAGCATTACCAGTGGTTGTAAAACATCTGTGTTTACTTCATAAAACTGTCTTTTGACTGTAGACTTTGGCATTGACATGACTACCTTTTTAAGAAATTGTAAGCCCTTTTTAAGCCCTGAGTTTTTGTGTTTTTTGTTAGGTTATACTACGTTTCCCTAAATGCACCTCGGTCAGGTGAAGGAAGCGCTCACCAGAATCGAGTTGGCTCATTAGTTCAGTTATAAATAGCTTGCCTAAGTTCTATGTTTTGTCTTGCATCTGTTCAGTTAATTTGTGGAAACAACAGATGCAAGACAAATTAAGCAATTTCCCTTGAATTTCAATTAAACTAATCTGCTGTAATGTTGGTTAGTTTTGAATCCTAGTTTCTTAGTTTGTGAGTTTTATTTTAAGTACAGTCTAGTTCAGCTCATAGTTTGGTTTGTTTGTATAGACTGCTGTTTTGTTCTCATGTTAAATATGCTTGTTTATGTTTTCTTTAATTCTAATTAAACACCTTTCAAGTCTCATTCAAGTTAAATGATCACCTCCTTTACTTACATAGACCCATCAGGTGGAGGATTTACTAAACATATATTAAATCCAAATGTAACACTCAGAACCACCTCCAGGCCTTTTAGCTCAATTAGTCAAGAAGTAACGATGGAACAGCCCACACCTGGCCATGCGACTGCGTGTCAGACATTTGTTCCATTATTTATGACCCCCCCCAAATGGTGGGAATGTAAATGGCTGTAATTCTTGACTTGTTAATGGCAGACATTTGTCAAAGTCTTGAGTTCACACACATTTTGAGTGTTTAATTTCAAATGTAATGTGGTGGTGGACAGAGGCTAAATGGTAAAAGAAGTTTGTGTTCCAAAATGTTTGGATATGACTTTATTTATTTAACTTTTGTCCCATTGTTTAGCCATTCTTTAACTGCTACGCATACTTAAATACATAAAAAAATATAATTTTACTTTTGCATGGTAATATACTGTTAATTCACACAGTATGTGTTAGTGATTAAACATCTGTGTGTTTCACCTTTAGTTTGATTAAAGCTCGGTTCCTTCTCTTGGAGCCAGTGCTGATCATTCCGCACACGTTCGTTCTCTCTCTTCCAATACTCTGGGTTATCAGCTTCGACATTCTTCATGCAGTGCATCAAGATCATCACAGTAATGTTTTCAAAGTACGCAATCTGCTTCCTATCCAGCAAAGCAACTGTAAAATGTTTTCCTGATGTGTTGGCATTGATGAGGTACCACAAAGAACGTGTGTCTGTAAAATATTAAATACAGTTTAAACTCTAACGCATGTAAGACATGTTTTCACTTAGACAGTATGGATTTCTGCTTCTGAAAAATATTAAGAATTCTGCTTATAAGAAACAAATTAATATAACGAAAAATATTTCCTACATGGTCAATGAAATCTATAACATTTTAGTGTTTCTCTTTGTACTTACATACTGTAGGTATAATTACTGTGTTTTGGTACCATAGGACCATAGGTAGGTACCATATATGTTTTTTTTTTTTTACATGTAGTGTTGGAGCCATTAATTGTAAAGTTACTTTGGCCACTGGGTGGCACTGTGACACTGTATAATGGGAGCACCGGTGTAAGAGCCAGGTGTGTGTGTGTTTGGTAATTGGGAAGCACACAGTTTTTGACCGCACAACAGAGTAACGTGTGGAGGCAACAAGTTTGTAATACTGTGTCATTGGATATGGATTGGAAACATTGATGAATATTTTAACAAGTGGACTTATGATGATTGTTAATGGAGCACCAATAAAGTAAGACATATTATTGCATCGACATCGTATTCATGGTCTCTGTTTGTACGCGTCCAAGAACTTCCTTTAATATTACCAACACAGCGGCTTATTGGAAAGCCGTTACACAAAGTCAAAAACTCTGCTTCACTGGAGAAAGGAAAACACTTGTGCGTCTTGTGGACGAAAACCACGTCGATGTTTGGTTACATGCTTTTGTTTCGGCACATGAGGACATCGTTTCTTCAAGACGCTTGTGGATTTATTTCTCGGATCCAGAACACCGGTATTTGGAGTCGTTTGGATTAAACTTTTCCTGGCTTGCTGTACTCTGTCGTTGGATCTACGCTGTGTTTCTCTGCAGGCCTAATCAACGGGAATATAGGTACGTTTTTACAATATTTACAATGGCCATATGAAATCACGTGTGCACACAAGGATTAAGCGTAAACCCAATGCATTGGTTGCAAAGATTGACTGACGTTGTTTTATGTATTAAGCTGTTTGTTCACAACTGTTTGCAAAATGGAAAATGAAGAGTGTATGAATTCTGAAGGGGTTACTGTGTCAAAACAAAGTTTGTCTAGTGTTGACAATGAATCTGAAAGAGAAAAAAGAGCAGTTAAATTAACAGCCAAAGCTCTGGTAGAAAAACTTGATACCTTGCAAAGGTCAAGAAAGGCAAAATTAAATAAGGCTCAGAAACTAATAGAGTCAATTAATAGGTTAATATATGATGATGGTAAAGAATACGAACCTGAGGTACGTTTAGCCTTTGAAGACTTTAAGAGGTTGTGTTCAGAAGCTAAAGACACTCATGAGTCACTGTTGGTTATTTTACCAGTTGAGGAGGTTGAAAAACATGAAATATGGTTTAAAGCAAAGATGATTCCAAACAATGAGTTCATTAAACGTGTAAATAAATGGTTATCAGACAAGCCAGAAAATCAGAAAGCCTCTGAAGCTGGCAATGCCGAGAGTGATGTAGGTCCTGGAGACAGCGTCTCAAATGTATCTCATCCTGCCTCCAAACATAGTAAACGCAGTTCACGCAGCAGCAGTAGTAGTATCTCGTCCATATCATCCGCATGTATTCAAGCAGAGGCAGAAAAGGCTGCTCTTATGGCACAGGCTGCTGCATTAAAGGCTAAACATGGAATTGAACTTCAGGAGGAGGAATTGAGACGGAAGAAGGAGCAGTTGGAATTGGATGCTCAAATAGCAGCTTCAACAGCAAAGATCACTGTGTTGCAAAGGTTTGAAAATCAAAGCAAATGTTCCCGCAATAGAAGTTCAAGATCAAAGAAGAGTGAAAAAAGTGTGGTCAATGAAATGGATGAACCTACTTCTGAGTCAAGATGTCTAAATCCACATGCAAGTGAATATGTGCCTGTGAATTCAGCTGGAGCAGCGGGTGTCTCCGTAACACATGATGTAACTCAGAATCAAAGGAATAAATGGAAGGATCAACAATTACCCCAATCATCTTATCAACCTAATCTCCATGGTTCTGTTCAAATGCAACATGATGCAAACTCGGAAATTCATCATCCAATACATGCTTTTCCACCTCAAGTTGATCCCCTTCTTGAAGTCTTAAAGAGGCAAGAGGAGTTAACAACTTATTTCATTCAACAGCAAGTAAATCCTCGTGTTTTACCAAAAAGAGAGATTCCAGTATTTGATGGTGACCCACTGCAATATATCCCATTCATCAAGGCGTTCGAACATGGCGTTGAACAGAAAACTACAAATAATAGGGATCACTTGTATTTCCTCGAGCAGTTTACAAAGGGTCAGCCTAAAGACCTTGTCCGCAGTTGCCAATACATGGCCCCAGATAGAGGCTATGCATTGGCCAAAAGTTTACTAAAGGAACATTTTGGTAATGAGTTTAAGGTATCTGCTGCCTATATGGAGAAAGCCTTGGGTTGGTCTACTTTAAAGGCTGAGGATGCGCATGGGTTACAGGCTTATGCTTTGTTTTTGCGTACATGTTGTAACACAATGGATGAATTCTCATATATGCAAGAGCTTAATATGCCTAGCAACATGAAAATGATTGTAATGAAACTACCATACAAGCTGAGAGAACAATGGCGAACTAGGGCTTGTGAGATCATGGAGGCTAATCATAGCAGGGCAAAATTCTCTGATGTTGTCGAGTTTATTGAAAAACAGGTTAAGATGACATCTGATCCTGTGTTTGGAGATATTCAAGATAAACATGGCACAGGTAAATCCAAAACTCAAACTCGTCAAACCTTCACAAGAAATAGTTTTGCCACTGACATTGCTGCTTCTGTTCCAGTTAAGAAGTCTGGCAATGCTTCATCACAGCAAAGATTTTGTCTTGTATCCAAGTCTAATGGAAACTGTTTGTTTTGTACTAATCAGCATCCGCTGGAAAGGTGTTTTGCGTTGAAGAAAAGAACTCAACAAGACAAGATTGACTTTCTGAAAGCTAAAGGAATTTGTTTTGGTTGTTTAAGGACTGGACATATGAGTAAGCAATGTCAGAATCGTCTGAATTGCGACATTTGTGGAGGAATACATCCCACAATCCTTCACATATATCACAAGGAGGTAACTGTAAAAGAGCCAGAGGAAAGGCGCAAGGTAGTGTCTGCTCAAACTTGTGGTCATACAGGGGCTGGTAATGAGAGGAGTTTGATGTCAATTATACCAGTTCAAATCAAAGCCATTAAAGGTAACAAGGTGATGCAGACCTATGCTTTCCTGGACCCGGGAAGTTCCGCAACGTTCTGTTCAGAACATTTGAGGAAAGAGCTTAAACTGAGTGGAAAAAAGGTCAACATTCTTCTTCGTACAATGAGTCAAGAAAAGTCTGTGTCCTGCAATGTTATTGACGGACTGGAAATCAGTGGTATAAACACCAACCAATTTTTTCCACTTCCTGCGGTCTACACACAGCAAAAGCTGCCTGTTGACTCGGAGAACATTATTACTCAAGAGGAGTTATCCAAGTGGTCATACTTGGAGAAGATAAAGATACCATACATTCAAGCAGGTGTAGATATACTGATTGGAACTAACGCATCTAATGTGATGGAACCCTACGAAATCATAAATAGTCGTGGTAATGGGCCTTTTGCCATTAAAACTCTTTTGGGATGGGTTGTCAATGGAACTGTGGTAGGAAACAGTGACCATAGTAATGAAAATGGTCATTCTGTTGCTGTTAATAGAATTTCTGTTGTTAAACTGAAAGAGCTGCTTCAAAATCAGTTTAATCATGATTTCAGTGAAAGGACTGCTGATGAGAAAGAAATGTCAAGGGAAGATCTTCGATTTATGAGCATAATGGATAGTACAGTAACACTCCAGGTTGGACATTACAGTCTAAAATTACCTTTCAAGAATGCCAATGTCATACTGCCTGACAACTTATGTGTTGCTAAGCAACGACTATATGGTTTAAAAAGGAAACTGGAAAGAAACCGAGAGTTTCATGAAAAATATACACACTTTCTTGCTGACGTTGTACACAAAGGTTATGCTGAGAAGGTACCAGATCATCAACTTTATCGTGCGGATGGCAAAGTTTGGTACATTCCTCACCACGGGGTGTTTCATCCCAGGAAGGGATCCTTAAGAGTTGTGTTCGACTGTGGAGCAACATATAAAGGAACATCACTTAACAGTCAGTTGTTGCAAGGTCCCAATCTTACTAATTCTTTAGTAGGTGTACTGTTGAAGTTCAGGCAAGAACCAGTAGCTTTCATGGCAGACATTGAAGCAATGTTCCACCAAGTTAAGGTGGCTGCAGAAGATGTAGACTTTCTTCGGTTCTTGTGGTGGCCGGGTGGAGTGTTGACTAAAGAGCCTATAACATTCAGGATGACAGTTCATCTCTTTGGAGCTGTGTCTTCCCCAAGCTGTGCATGCTATGCCTTGAGGCAAACAGCAAAAGATAACGAAGCTGACTTTCCATCAGAAGTGATTCACACAATCGATAATAACTTCTATGTGGATGATTGTTTGAGGAGCGTGTCCTCTGAGGAAGTGGCCATCTTTATGGTTAAACATCTTAGTACACTTTGTCAGAAAGGAGGCTTTCGCTTGACAAAGTGGATTAGTAATAGTCGTAAAGTGTTGCAGTCAGTCTCTGAAGAAAATCGAGCCAAGGATATACAGCAGCTGGATCTGGATCGAGACAAGTTGCCTGTTGAGAGAGCTTTAGGTCTTCAGTGGAGTGTGGAAGCTGATACATTTCAATTCAAGATTTCCTTGAAAAACCAACCTTGCACAAGGCGAGGCATTCTTTCAGTGGTAAGCTCTATCTATGATCCTTTGGGCTTTATTGCTCCACTTGTTCTTCCTGCCAAAGTACTTGTGCAGGAGTTGTGTAGACGGTCTTTGGGATGGGATGAGCCTGTTCCGTTGGTCCTCCGGGGGCAGTGGAGCCAGTGGATTTTCGAGTTGGATAAAATTGCAGAGTTCCAGGTGAACAGATGTTTTAAACCCATGGAGTTTGGACTGCCCATTCATGCTTGCCTACACCACTTTGCTGATGCCTGTGAAACTGGTTATGGCACAGTTTCGTACCTGAAGATGCTGAATAGCAGAAAACAGGTACATGTGGCTTTCTTACTGGGTAAGTCCAGAGTAACACCGTTGAAACCTGTGACCATACCTCGCTTAGAACTTACAGCGGCTGTCTTAGCTGTTAAGGTTGACATTATGTTGAAGAAGGAGTTGCAACTTTCATTGGAAGATTCTGTTTTTTGGACTGATAGCACGACTGTCCTTAATTACATTAAGAACGAGGACAAATGGTTTTATACATTCGTCGCTAATAGAGTTTCTTACATAAGAGACACAACACGGCCTCAACAGTGGAGATACGTACCCACTAAAGAAAATCCTGCAGATGATGCATCTCGTGGGCTAAAGGTGGAATATTTTCTTAGTAATAAGCGATGGATTGATGGTCCTAGTTTCCTCTGGAAGCCGAGTGACATACAATTCCCCGCCAATGATCTGACTTTGAATAACAATGACCCAGAAGTGAAAAGGGAAGTAAAGGTAAATGCTGTTATCTTGCAGAATGGACAGAATGCAACAAATCAACTTTTACATTACTTTTCCGAATGGAAACATCTAAAAGTTGCAGTTGCCTGGATTTTGAAGCTGCAGAAAGTTCTGCTGGAATTGAGTCGTAAACGGAAGGAGTTGTCTTTGGAGAAGATGGATAGTGTTGCTTTTAATGCAAAATTGGGAGAATTTAAAGACACTCTAGGCCGACAAGGTTTGACAGTGGAAGATCTGTATAAAGCAGAGATTAGCATCATACGTTTCTGCCAACAGGAACACTTCCAAGAGGAAATTGCTAAGCTTAAGGATGGAGGTAGTGATGTTAAGAGAAGCAGTTCTGTCTCTAATTTGTATCCTATGTGGCATGATGGACTGCTGTTGGTGGGAGGAAGACTTGGTAAGTCAGCTATGCCAAGTGAAAGAAAACATCCCATCTTGCTATCAAAGGAGCAACATGTGTCCCATCTCATACTTCGAGACATTCATGAACAGTTGGGTCACGGTGGCAGAAATCAGATGGTTTCCAAACTACGGTGCAAGTACTGGATAACAAATGCCAACTCTGTTGCAAGAAAGATCATCTCCAAATGCGTCATTTGTAGACGTCATAAAGGGAAGTTGGGCGAACAGAAGATGGCAGACCTTCCAGTAGAAAGGATTACCCCTGATCTACCACCTTTTACTAATGTAGGCGTGGATTTTTTTGGCCCCATTGAAGTTAAAAGAGGACGGAGTAAAGTGAAACGCTATGGAGTTATTTTTACTTGCATGGCAAGTAGAGCTGTTCACTTGGAAATGGCGCATTCCCTCGATACGGATTCATGTATCAATGCCTTGCGCAGGTTTGTCTGTCGTCGTGGACAGGTCTCTCACATGAGATCTGATAATGGGACAAACTTTATTGGCGCCGAGCGGGAGCTAAGAGAGGCATTAACAACATTAAATAATGAAAAGATTCAAAGGGCCTTACTGCAGAAGGGAGTAGATTGGAATTTTAATCCACCCTCAAGCTCTCACTATGGAGGAATATGGGAGCGTATAATTCGAATGGTGAGACAGATTCTTTGTATTGTTCTTCGACAACAAATATTGGATGACGAAGCTCTTCAAACTGTCTTGTGTGAAGCAGAAGCAATTTTTGAACGATCGACCTATCTCTAAACTATCCAATGATCCTAATGATTTGGAAGCTCTTACACCAAATCACCTTCTGCTTTTGAAAGGAAATCCTGCATTGCCGCCTGGTTTGTTTGAAAGGTCTGACTTGTATGCCAGAAGAAGATGGAGACAAGTGCAATATATTGCAAATCTTTTTTGGAAAAGATGGGTACGCGAATATCTACCCTTGTTACAAGAACGGCAAAAATGGAACAAACGACGTAGAAATCTTACCCCTGGAGATATTGTAATTATTGCCGATTCGACAGCACCACGTGGCTCATGGCTTCTTGGAAAGGTCGTGGAGACTTATACAGACAATAGAGGTTTAGTTCGTTCAGTAAAGGTTCAAACCAAATGTAACCTCTTGGTACGTCCAGTTAGTAAGCTTTGCCTCTTATTAGAAACAACAGACTAAATAGGACATACGATAGTCAAACATTTGTTTCTTTTATCTTTAATAAAAGTCATGAATTATTTACGGCTCCATTATATATGAATGTATAATTGTTATGTCATTATGCCATAGTCAATTAAGGGGCTGGTGTGTTGGAGCCATTAATTGTAAAGTTACTTTGGCCACTGGGTGGCACTGTGACACTGTATAATGGGAGCACCGGTGTAAGAGCCAGGTGTGTGTGTGTTTGGTAATTGGGAAGCACACAGTTTTTGACCGCACAACAGAGTAACGTGTGGAGGCAACAAGTTTGTAATACTGTGTCATTGGATATGGATTGGAAACATTGATGAATATTTTAACAAGTGGACTTATGATGATTGTTAATGGAGCACCAATAAAGTAAGACATATTATTGCATCGACATCGTATTCATGGTCTCTGTTTGTACGCGTCCAAGAACTTCCTTTAATATTACCAACACAGCGGCTTATTGGAAAGCCGTTACATGTAGTATTTAATGTTATTTTAGGATATTTGAATATATCATGGCCTCATAAAGTTAAAACTAACATGAACACTACAATACAAAGTGGTTTGTATTGATCACATCAGAGTGTATTTGGTGCTCAGTAAGAGTTAAGCATATGTTAACTGTATGTATTGTTCTGGTGGAAGGAATCGGTTTCGAGAAGAGAGAACATGGTTTTGAGTAAAGTTAATACTTATTCATACACAATATTTTGTTTACGGTTAGCAGGTCTATAATGAAATTTTATTAAATTAAAACAGTTAAACTTTCTAATTTGAGCAAATAAAGGCCTGGAGCATTGTACTGCTGAAACTACACAACACAAAATAAAATGAGGCAATTATTTATAATTTAATTTCACCCAAATGAGAACTCAGCCATTCCTCCAGGGGTGTTTCCATACCACCATCACCTCTGGCTTACTCATTACAGATTCATTCATAATGTTTATTATTAGAATTTGTAGATTTCTGTAAAGCTATTTTGTACCATTGACCATGGTTAAAAGCACTCTACAAACAGCATGTAAATAAACCATGAATGTGAAGCGGAACCTTCCTTTCTGTTAGATGGTACATGAATGGTACAGTAAAATATGATTCATTTTATTGCAAAACCATAAACCTTAATTAGGTAAAGATAAGGTTCATTGATTTACTTCTATTTTTAAAATGTTGGTAACTAACACATTGTGAGATAAACTCACCTGTTGAAGAACGAAGAGCAGAAAAGAGGCAGAAAAATAAAATCCTTAACAGCTCCATCGTCCACCAAATTTAAAATCAAACTAGACTAAACTGCTCTACAGCACTGATAGGAAGTGAGTGCCAAGCGAACTGAATGTATAGTCACTGTTTCCTGCTGTTTTTACTATTTAGCTTTTCAGGTTAAAACAGTGAAACCTGTACAGTTGGCAGCTGACTGATGTTCAGCAGTAAGTGTATGCAATGACTCACCCTTTTACTTTACTTACAAAGTCCACCCTTTTACTTTACTCTCACTAGGAGGTTTGGATCGAAGCTATAGGCTATCGACATTTTTTCCTGTCTTTCTCTCTCTTTCTCTTGTAGTTAAACCAGTTAGTTTTGCTTGACTCACAACTGACAAGGTAAAACCTTATGGCTGATGCTAGCCAAAACCAGGTCAAAATCAAAATGGCTGCCACATGCAGCGCTCCCACAAGACGCCTGGTGACCCAGAAGAGTGACTCATGATGCAAATATGACTTGTTTTTCCTGATGAATATTCATTCCCAGGCCAACTGTAAAGTCAAGGTGCTTTTTGCCTGAAGCAGTGCAGCTGGAGAAGAAAGCCACACAGAGAATGAAAAAACTGTGGCTGTTACTGGATGTATGCACTGAATAGCAGCCTCAGCATCTGTCCCATTAATTGTTATTTGGTGTTTGAGCCAATTTGTGTCAGCACAAGTCTGAGATGGTAAGAGACCTTGAAATAGAGAGAGTTTGTGCATATAAGCAGAGCTCAGCCAACAAAAGAGAGCAGAAGTTTGTGAGAGGCTAAAAGATAACAGTGTTGAGATGTTTGTATGCTTAAACTATTGTGAATACTAAGTGAATACTTTTGGCAATATAGTGTAGTTTGGATTGATGAGCCTTAAGTGGAGATGTTTGGCCATCATGCATGGGTTGGTAAAGGAAATCACAGCATATCACCACAAACATCTCACACCAGTAGTCAGGCACGGTGGTGCTTGATTAGATTGAGATCTGGGGACTCCAGATCAACAACCTTGAGCTCTTGAACTCTTTGCCTGCTAGACCACATTCACAAGAGGCTGTCATACACTTAGTGTTATGGTGCCTTTTTTATCGTTGCCAGCTTTGACCTTATTTTGGCAACTTGTGCTGCACTGGCTTCTGTGGAATCGGACTCGACAGGCTGGCCTTTGATCCCCACAGGCATAACTGAGCCTTGGTTGTCCATGATCCTTTCACCAGTTTACTGTAATATAATTGATAACCAATGTTCTTTACATTGTCTAGCTGATGTTGAGTATTGATTGTTCTTTTTCAATTAAAAATAAAATTAATAAAAATAATAAAATAAAATGCAACAGCCAACAGTGGTTAGCACTGTTGCCTTGCACCTCCAGGGTCCGGGTTAAATTCCTGGCCAGGCTCGATTTCTGTCTCTGTGTGCATGGAGTTTGCATGTTCTCCCCATGCTGGGTGGGTTTCTTTTTGGTACTCTGGTTTCCACCCACTGTCCAAAGATATGCAGGTTAGGCTAATTTGCATTCAAAAATTGCCCATAGTGTGTGAATGAGTGTGTGAGTATGTGTGTGTGCCCTGCAATGGATTGGCACCCTGTCCAGGATGTACCCTGCCTCGTGCCCTAAGCCTCCTGAGATAGGCTCCAGGTCCCCGCGACCCTAAATACAGGATAAAACCATATACTGTAGAAGATAAGTGAGTGAGTGATGAGTAAATAAAATAAAATTAGGATTAAAATTCTGCATTTTTTCAGATTCATCATACCTAATAGTTTAATTTACAAAAATTTTATACAAATTCATATTGTCACCTAAGTAAACACAAAACGCAACACTAGTTTTTGCCATCATCACAATTACTTAATTAACCAGTAAAGTAAATTAAATTAATGAAGTTAAACTTGACAGAGTCAGACTTATTTACTGTCAGTACTGTTCAATCTTAACATTCAAAAAGAGTGTTGTTGTTAATAATCTGAAGTAGACTAAATGCTCTTAAAAAAGCACAATATACTGTTATCGACAAGTATGTGACAACATGAATATGACATAAAATAATTTACAAAAATATGTAATTCTGAAAAAGGTGGCAAAGCCATTGTTAAGGCTCTGGAACTCTTTTATCTTTTATTTTTTATTACCAGATTTCTTTTACACACTAATAAAACGGAAATAAGTACAGTCACTTTTAAAATTAGATTTACCATTTACTGTATTAACATAAGGTTTTTCCTTATGTTAATACTGTAAATGGTAAATCTAATTTTAAAAGTGATTTAATGCCATTTAAACTTAGGCATCCCACATGTCTATGTTCTCTGAGCATTATATATTATAGTTCTCTATTAAAGACTACATCAGTACAGGGTGCTCAATTAAAATCTATTATTTTACAGATAGCAGAGCTGTAGTATGTCCATCTCCATGGCCCTTTTATCTACAGGGCCAGACTGCAGTGAGTGGCCCCCTCAGCTGAGATAATCAGCAGTTGTGCACACACTCAAAATGGCAAATTAGAGAAAAGTGAAATTTGCTGCTGACCCCAAACCACACAATTTACCTCCACTGTAGAGTGATACAGTATGCTACATTCCACCTTCAAAACTAATAGCATAGAACTTAATTCCAGAGGTTATCCAGTACTTAACTGTTCCAGCACATAAGAGCTAATCCCACTATACATGTTGCACATACTGCATGTTATATTTCATTACACTGTCTATTGTCTCATGTCTTACAGTATCTTGTCTGTAATTATTGCTACATGTTTTATGTGTGGTGTGGTCTGCATGTTCCTAGTGAGGCCAGTGTTTATGTAATCAATGATAAAACACCATAAAGTTTGAGTTACAACACAGATACAGCAAGGGGTTGTTTGGACGTTATTCATGGAGGGGGACCCCAAAAGACAAAGATAAAACCAAAGGAAAAGACAAGTTAACAGAAGAATCCTACAGTACATCTAAGAAAGCAGCACGCACTGCATAGGTGTGCTCTCAGCTGAAGAGAAAAGACAAAGGTGGCAATAAAGAAGAATATGAGATATATGAAAAGTAAAAAAACAACTAAATTAGTCAAAAGACCCTTATTAACAGTGCGAACATAAAGAAGGAAACAAAACCCATTAATAGGATAACCTAATCTCTAGGAGATGGGAGAAAGTTAATTTCAGTTTCTGAAGCTCCACCCTGTCTCAGGAAGCTTTGTGTTTTAGGTTTTTTGTTTTCAGTTTTATTTTAGTTCACTTTTAAGTCCCCAATTAATAAACCCACATTCTCTCCTAATTCCCGCACACAACTGGACCTTATTCTGCTTTCTGTTTTTTAACTGAGACTGCTGGTTTTTACTGTAGATCTCGGATCTTATGCCTAACGGACTTTCAGTACAGATACTGTATATTGATGAACTGTTGGTCTACATCTACAGTAATATACACTGTTTAATAAGCATAAAACAGAATTTTTTTTTTTACTTAAGATTATTGCTATGAAAGAGATTTAACACACTTTTTCAAAATATTCCTAAAAGAACCTACTCTTGCGATCTTGCTTCCACTAAATGTGAGACATGAACTTGAATAACTGTTTTCCTCCCAGACATTCTTCCTTTCCTTTCTTTCACACAGATAGCATACTCTACATATTACAACACACTTTCACATACAGTATACAATCAGAAAGTTGTCCCAATTGCTTGAGTAACACAGGTTAATTATTCTTTAACCTTTTGCTTGTCCTTTCATCCACTATTGCATTTCCCCTGACTGTCTGAGTAGTTGAAAGTCTAAGCAGGAAATTTAACTTGTACTGGTTGTTTGCTGCTGTCCTAACTCACCAGGGTTTGACCTAGGTGGAGTTTTTATGACTACTACAAAACACTTCTCTAAGCCACTCTGGACAAAGTAATCTAGTAAATGAAAATGCCCTTAACTTTTTTTTTTTTTTTTTTTTTTTTAGTTCCCTCTAACTCTTTGTTTTCCAAATCACTACACCTTTATAATGAAACAAAAGAAAACTCAGGTAATGACCATTCTGATGGCAGGTTTCTTGAGAAATTGCTGTATTTCAGGTATGAGAAGACTGTCCTGCATATTGACATTCACATGAATTTACAACTGATCAAATATAATGAGGCAACTTATTGTTCACAAGCCCAAAGAGGTGCATTTTATTATAATGCCTTGAGTGAGGTCTTTAATAATTTTGCAAGATCTTTAAATACGCAGTGAGATATAGAAATGATCCGATGTCTGGTCATATGAATTTCTGGAAATTGTTTCTCTCCCTCTCTCTGAGTGCATGCTGGGAGTGAGTGGGAGGAGCAAAATCTTAATCTGTAGTAAATTTGACCTAGTGAAACATGTGATGTGTTTCTGAAGATTCACATAACCTTTAAAATCGATGGGATTGACAATGTTATATATGTTTCCACTGAAACAATAAAATGTTTTGCCTGTGGAAAGACGGAGCACCTGGTGCGTTCTTGTTCATGTGAGACAGCGAGGGAGAACAAGGAAGATGGGGAAACAAACCGAGCAGGCCATGAAAAGAAGAAACTTCAACAAACAAGCAGTGAGAACAATACAACCGAGAAAGTCCCTGAGGACGCCAGCACACAATCCACTGAGAATGCCTCCAACACAGAGAGCGGTAGTCTTGTTAGACATTACACTCACTTTATTGAACTTGTTGTTTTGAAATGCTACCAGAGAAATTTCCTTACATTATATTTCAAAAACGATATAAGGAAGAGTGCTAAAAGATAAAGCACAAATCAAAAAGTGTACTTACTTTTGTCTTCATATGTGTAAATGCACCAATTTATAGAGGGACTGATTTTTTTAGACAAGCTGTGCAAAACATTAGATATCTGTAGTTCTGAAGATCTTTTATTTGTAGGTGGAGATTTTAACTGGACTGCTGCAAATAGTAAAGAACCTTATACAGTATGCTCCGCTAAAGACGACTCTTAGAAGTATTAGAAAAACATCAGCTGTTTGATACTTGGAGGTTTCTCTATAATTCAATTAAACAATAGCCTCATGTAAGTAATAAAACAATTTCTCTTGCACAGCCAGACAGGTTTTTTTTTTTTTTTTAAATCAACTGAGTATTATTAAGTGTTGTTACATTAACCCTGTTGGATTGACTGATCACATTTTGATTTTATGTAAAGCGAAATTCAACAATATTAACCCAAAGAGTGGATGCTGGATTTTTAATACAACATTATTAGATAATCAATCTTTTATCAACAATTTTACATTAATAAAAATTTTAATGTAGAGAAGTCAGATTTTGAATCACTGCACTAACTACAACCTACACTGTAGAGTTTTTTATTTTTTTTTTATTATTACAGACTTTCCTTACAGTTCATTACAGTTTTTTATCTTGGGGGGGGGGAAACAAAAGAAAAATGTCAATTGTTAAATAACATTGTGGGCCAAGAAAAATGGGCACAAAAGCAGGAGAAATAAAATTTAACAAAAAGGAAAATTTTGTAGTAGCAGTCACAATCGCATTAACAAAAACAAGTCTTTTAATCCATCTTTATTTCTTTAAGTTATAAGAAAGCAAAAAATCTAAAATCCTTTGAGAGAAATAGTGTACTGTATGTGTATGTTTAACAGTATGTTAAAGAGACATTAATATGAGCCAAAGAAAGATATAGTTTGAGCAAACAAATATCTCAATACTGTTCTTTATCTGTTCTCATTTGGCTGCTCACAAACGTCTGCTCTTTGTGCTGACTGAGCCCTGCTTGTACTCTTTCTTTCTCTCTCTCTCTCTCTCTCTCTCTCTCTCTCTCTCTCTCTCACACACACACACACACACACACACACACAGATTCTCTCAACACCTCTCCTAACACACACACACCCACACACACACACATACGCTCACACTCCCAGATACATGACGCAAAGAGAAGGATGATGTACCATTTAATGTTAGACAACAAACCAACACAACGGAAACAGGAAAGGCCTGATAAAAGAATGAAGGGAAAGAAAAGCATTCAATGAATTCAATGAAAGTTCATTGACATTTACAAGGTGTAAAACTTTAAGGAAAAAAAATCAGGTGAGGCTAACTAACTCAACCCACCTGTAATATCTGCAATATCGATCACATTCCAGAACCCCTCTCCCAGTCTGCATGTCGCCATCCCGATAACCTTTTCTGATCCGCAAACATAAAGAAGCATCTATAAAATGAAGCCGCTGGAAACGTAACCAGGCATGGGAAAGTAGGTTTGCTGTGCCTAGAGCCATGCTAAGACCAGGTGCCTCAAGGTAAACCCATTCTTCCTCACTTATAGCGACTGAAAGTTCCCTTTCCCAAGCAGATCTAGTATTCAAAACCACTTGTTTCTCAAATGTACCACTAAGTACCTTATATAACAAACTCACAGACTTCTTTCCGGGTATTTGAAAAATAAACTTTTCTGTAGGAGACACTCATTGTCTCTGGTCATGTAATCAGTTACAAATATACTGGGCCAAGATTGGAGTTGGACAAGGAGTTGGCTATGGATCCTCTATGTTTGATCTTTGGTCTAATGGATCAATCTTTGATTTTATCCAATGAAAAGAGACTTTACAATCTTCTTACGTTTGCAGCCAGGAAAAATATATTATTGAGATGGATAAGCGATGAGACTCCGACTATTTCGGGATGGCACAAGATTTTAATGGAACTAATCCCGCTGGAATATTTAACATGTTTAGTTAATGGCCGACCAGATCAGTTCTATAATGTTTGGAAGCCTTGTATTAGCAATTTAGAGACTGATTTGTCAACTATTATTTGGAAAGGTTTTCCTCCCCAAGTACCTCAAGTAAGTGCATAGGATTTTCAATTGGTATTGTGCCACCATTATGCTTTACCTATTTAATTTTTATTATTTTATTTTTTGTTTATCTATTCATTCTTTTTACTAATTTATGTATTCTGAATATCTTAAAAAATGGTTTACTTTTTTTGTGGCCTGTTAGGTGTATTTTTGTTTTGTGTTTTGTTAAAGTTGAAAAATGTTCAATAAAGATATTTAAAAAAAAAAAAAAAAAAAACTCCAACGAATAGGCCCCACGTGACAGCCACCGAAACATCAGGCTACGGTATGCACAACAGGGGGAACCACGTTGTTTCATAACTAAACCGTAAGATTAAACCCAAGACTCTGCTCTTGTGACTTTATCTGGTCTAGTTAACAGTACTAGAAGAATTTTCTTAACTTTCACCCTCCAAACTGTGTGTATGTGGGTGTGTGTGTGCATTCAAGTAACATAGTTTCATGTGTCATAGATTAATCCAATAAATTCTTGTTTGTTTATAAAGTACTGTTGTCTTAATCATGCATTTTAAAGTTTAAACATTTGCCTAGATCTTACATTACTTTGTTCGTAATTGATAAATACTTTGTATTATATTTGTTGGTCATGGGATAAACAGAATTGGTAAGATACACTCAATTGTACTATACTGTATGAAGGACAGATAGTATATATAGTGTATGCTATAAATTGTAAATCAGTTAATCAAAATTAATCCGAATTGTTTAAGATTTGATTCACCTCTGACCCAGAGCTAAAACACTACATATTAATGGTGGAGATTGCGACAGTCATTATTATGAAACCCTAAATCAGCAAAAAAAAAAAAAACAAGCAACGTGCACAGGAACAATGCCTCACCTACACAGACAGGGTTATACCTACCACACAAAGAAGCCTACCGTTATGTAAATTTCTTGGCATGAAAATGAGGGTGGAGAAAGATTGCAATCTTTGAAAGACTGCAGTCAGGTAGTAGAGTGAAAGAATGAAACGATATTAAGGACATTAAAGGGATATTAAGGACAGTCATGCAGTGAACCTCTTGAGGTCTGTTTTTACTTCTTTTTTTTTTTCAGTTTGTTAAGTTGACTTTAAAAGATTTAGAGTATCTTTAAGTGAACTGATTTGACATGCCATAAAGGTTAGATGTAGATAACCAAAGTTAATGTTATTGCCTTTGTTATCCATTTAACAGATCATTATTTGTAGGCTATCACAGATAATGATTGGTGTGTTTAAATACAGTATATGGGTTAGATTAAAAAAAATGCAATTCATAAAACAGGCTCTTGCTGTTATTTGTATTGAACAGTGAATTTGGCATCCAGCTGCTACAGATGCATAGGAGTAGAATTGAAAAATCTGTCTGGGGTTGTGAACATTAAATCAACCGCTCAATTCTGATCAGTTAAACAGTTGTAACTGTCAAAATGCAGGACACAATGCAGACATTTTTCAGGACACCCCCATGAAAAGTCTCTTCTTCTTCTTCTTCTTCTTCAGAATGGCTGTTACATGAGTTAGTTTTTCTGTCATCATAAGAGGCTAGTATTCAGGAAAGAATAACCAAATAAGGACCAAGAAAAATAAGTGGTACAGGTGAAGTGTTTTGTAATGTTCTCATGCGAATACAAACAATTCAGGAAATAAGAATCCAAACACGTTAAACCCAGACGGGTTTTTTGCATTTGTCAAGTTTTGTGTTTATTTATGCATGTGTATATACAGTTTATACAATAAGTTAATAATGTTTAATCAGAAAAGAGGGAAGTACTGAGAGGGAAAGTGCAAGTCTGAAACTGTAAGGAAAATGAGCGTTTTCACTACGGGACAGGGACTGTCAGTAGTTCCTGTTTAATAATATTTTATGACACTACTGTTCACACAACTCAAGTTCCAAGTGCAATATCTGATTATAATACACTTGTGCAATACTTCTTTTCATTTACACTACAGTTCTACTGCAATATGTAACTTAATTGTGTGCCATAGTTAATTCTATTCTATTTAACTTCATTTTTTGTTATTGTTCTTTAAATTTTTATTTCTTTAATTTTATTTTTTCCTGTCTAATAAATTTTTTCCTGATCTATTTTTCCTTTCTTCCCGGTAAATTAATCAGAGCAACTGTATAACCAAGACAAAAAAATTCCCTCTGGCATCAATAAAGTTCTTTAAATCTTGAATCTGAAGTCAGGTTTACTTCTTACATTTAGTGGAAGCTGCTCAGATAGCAATAAATCAGGTTTAATATCAGGTAAATCATTCATTAGCAGTAATAATCTGCATGAAACATTTCCTTAGTTGCTGTTCAAACAGTGTAAATAAATTGTATTGCCTGGTAAAAAGCTTCTGAAGATCTAATACTATGGTCCGCTATAAGCAGCATTCTCAGATGAAATAAACAAAGAACAGGATGGGGTCCAGTGCCATGCAGAAATTCTAACAACAATAAACTTGAACCCCTCAAACATTAGTCAAGAAATCAAACATTTTACAACTTCAAAACATCTGTGCAATCCCTTCTTACTTTGTGACTGATCATTGATGGCCATTTTGACAACATGGTGTGTTCATTTATTAAAATGAGTAGAAATACAGGGGGTATGATGTAACAGCTCAGAGTGCTTGGTTTGAATACAGAGGATTTTTTTTTGTTCCCTTCTCTTTCCAAAAAAATACCCACCATGCCAATGAGACCCCCATCCATGACTACATACTGTAATATGTTGTTTATAATCGTGACCAATGTACAATATACACTCATTTAAAAATAATTTGCATTCTGAAGTCTTTGCACTGATTTTTTGAGTGAAGTGATGAAGTGAATGAAGTGAATTGATTTTGCAACTAACAAACTGAACGGAGTTTGCAATGTCAAAAAAGATGTCAGTAGTTGCACTATTGTTGATGCTAACAAGTAACTGTCAGAAGAATGGCATATATTTTTCATGTTCAAAAATATTCTCTGCAGCAGTTTTGGTCTTGCTTTCCTGGGATGGTTCTAATGAGAGCACCATCATTGTTCTTGAACTTTTAGCAAAAGCACTTGACTGTTCTTGCAAAAACTGTTCCAGAACAGCATGTTTTCAGATACACCCACAAATGAAAACACACACAAATCAGCCACAACATTACAACGGCAAACATTTTGCATGGTATTGTATAGGTTCCCCTTGGGTGTTTCTGGCCACTTGGGGTATTACTCCGCAAAGCCTCTGGGGTGTCTGGGACCAGAATGTTGACAGTGTATCCTTTGAGTGCTGTGGGCTGAAGCCATAGATTAGACTGGTTTGTTCAGCAAATAGATGCTTGATTAGATTGGGGTCTGGAAAGTTCAGAGACCGTGTCGAGGGCCTGCTGGGCCCCGTGTAAAACAGGCTGTGGCACACTAGGTGCTCCGGTGCCTTTCTATTGTAGTCACATATTACTTTTTTGGGGTGATTTGGGCTGCACTGACTTTTCTGTGGGATCAGACTAGGCTGGCCTGAATAGCCCCACCTGCAGTAATACAAATACAGATATGTCCTTGAATTTGATTTTAAACACAGCCACACACACCTATCCTAATCAGACTACAGGGTTAGACAAAATAATGTAATTCAATCAAATTCAAAATTTTTATTTTATTTGTCACATACACAGTCATATACAGAACGGTATGCAGTAAAATGCCTAGACGACCGCCCATGACCTTAAAATAAAAGACTATTATTAGGAAATAAATATGAAAAAGAAAATAGAAGTAAATTTAACTAAGAAAGAATACAAACATTTGTATAATACAAAATATAAAATATATGAAAAATATAAGAAAAATAAGAAAAAGCTAGCTGTACAATATAGAAAATATAGAACTATGAAATTTTTGCATTGGAATAAGGTTGTATATAAATAGAAGTTGTATATAATAGAAATGCCCAGGGGGTGTGCAATATTGATATATACAGAAAAAGAATGAAATTTATACAGGAAAAGAAAAACTTGTATAAATATTTTAAGATGAAACTTATTACTACATATTACTACAGATGTCTCAATAAATCTAGTATTAAATTATTTATACAAGTTTTTTTTTAAGTGTTTTTCCTGAAGTGTACAGTACATACATTTTTTTGGCTAACCCTGAGTCACAAATACAACACAATAACCCCACCATAAGACAAAATGTTGCCAGGCTAAAAGTTTCTGTAATTTCACTAGATTTGAAGATTAGAAAGATTTTCTTTCTTACTTACTGTTACAGCTGCACAGTTATTATTGTAGAACTAAGTCTATAGGACTTATAGGAAATAGTGAGTATACATATATAATAGTGCAGGTAAAGGTGTTTTGCTTTATGCAAATATCTTACTTTAATTCACAAGTTTAATGGCTTTCATATAAACTTAAACCTAACAAGTATATGTAATATCACTTTCATAATAATAATAATAATAATATTTTAAATACAAATATTTTAAATGAAATAAATAATAACATTTGACTGTAATGTGACCTGATGGTCATACAGGCATTTACTCCTCTTGTTAAGCCGTTATGTGGTGCGGTATGGAGAGCCGCACCAGGAGATGTTTTAATGTTTGTAAAAGCCCTAATGCAAGGCTTCTGAGGGGGTGAATGAAACAGGAGTTTGGGAGAGTGCTTATGATAAGCATGAGGAAAACCTATTCCATTTTTATTCCATAAAAACCTTTTTCATTTTGAGATAGCGTGGGATTTTTAATTTAAAACTTAAGGGGAAATAAATAAAAAAAGCAACATAAACAGAGCTCCGCCAGCTACGTGAAAATGGATAGGGCTATGAAAAATTTAAATAAAACTGAAGATTCTCTCAGGGCCTATACCCTTACTAAGAATTTATAAGAGAGAGAGAGAGAGAATTTGTGAGAGTCTGTTCTGGCACACACCCAGGGAGACCAATGGGAATGGCAAAAGGGAGCGGGCTAACTGGAATACCCAGTGCCGCAACTAGAAAAAAAATTCCAGTGACTCCCGAATCAATAAGGCATCTGTTTGGGCTCTCCGGATCCAGGTCTTGAGTTTTGTGTCGAACCTGAGACCCCACCCCCGGGTGACAAGGCTCGTGAAGCCTATTTGTATAGGCTCTCCCATGTCTTCCAGCTCTTGGTCTAATTCAGGCTTAAAATCAGGGACTGGATGTTAAGCCTCAAGCTTTCTCTCCACGGGCAGAGGTGAGACTTTGTGCCTACAGCCGGGGAAGCAACTGGCTAAGCGTTTGGAGCAGCTTTTGTTGGGTGGAGGACATGTTCCCCTTCTGGAGCTGCCAGAATGTCCGGCCTGACGCTCATGAAGGCAGTTATCCACCTGGATGGCCAGCTTATAAAACTCCTCCAGATCCTGTGGAGGATCACAAATGGCTAGCTCATCCTTCAGATGCTCGGAGAGCCCTTGTGTGTACGCAGCCATAAGGACTGCGTCATTCCACCCTGAACTAGTGGTCCGGGTTTGACACTCGACTGTGTAGTCTGCTACATACACAAATTTTGTGTATAGTTCCAGTAATGAAAATATAACTATGCAGCTTAGCACATATTATAATAAACAGAATAAGTAACTCACCTCTCATATCTTCTGGTCCGAGTCATTTGTTCTTTTGAATCTTTTGCACTGTATAGAGTCTATGGGATTCATGTGACAAAAGAACAAACGACTAGGAGTAAAAAAATTGTTGAGAAGAATTCAACAGCTCAATTCTGTTTCCTGTGTACTGCATGGCATAGCGTCTATGCGAATCACGTGACAAAAGAACATACAACTCAGGGTAGAAGACTCATTATGGGGGAACCGTTCAATTTTGTTTCCTGTGTGTCGCACTGCATAGCGTCTATGGGAGTCACGTGACAAAAGAACGAACGATTCGAACTAAATACTGAAAGGTAAGTACTCATTTCTGTGTCCTGTACATAACCCACAGAGATTTTGCGATTTTACAGTAGAAAATTAACTAATCACTCTCCAAGACTACTTGTTCTTCTGAGTCACATTAAAGACTTGTTTAAAAAGAAAGAATTATTCATAAACGACCCATCACTAATTGTTTAAAACCCTTAAAACCCAAGCAGCACAGATAAGTGCTGGCAACTCAGCATAGGTAAAAGATGATTAAAAAAATATATAGGCCTATATATATACATGTATACAGTACAGTGTTATGTGCTTATACTGTATGGAAGCCTTGCTGGTGTGTGGTAATGGAGAGGTTTCAGAATTCAAACTATGTATTTGGGTTTTTCGGATATGTCAGGTAGAACAAAAGTTATCATTACTTTTATAAAATTTTACCTCAACCAGAATATCTGAATGGGTCGCAAAAATCTAGAACCCTTAAAATGAGAATATTATTATTTTTTGGTCATAGAAGCAACTGAAAACACATAATATTATATATATATATATATATATATATATATATATATATATATATATACTCGCATGCCACTCTTTGAATAAATCCATGGCGTGACACAGCGCTTTGCTTCAGGACTTCAGGCTAAATTCCCAACTTCACTATTATATTTCAGAGAAAGTCTGAGGACCATTAATGTTAACCATCGCCAGCCGGCCTGATCTCAGGGCCTACGTAGAGAGCCTTTGGAATGAGCGAGGAGCGATAACAGATTTAGGTGCACGCCAATCACAGGCGCACGCAGTGACAAATGTTTATAAAATGAAATAATTAAATTACTCAAAACATTATCGCTATATACTGTAAATATAAAGATACTTTCTTTATAGAAAGAGAGAGAGAGACTTCATAACAAAGCGTTTTTATTCTCAAATCTATTGATTTTTAAGAGGCCACAGCTTTGGGAAAGAAGATGTTTCTTCGCCTATATGTGGGAGATCTCACTGACCTGGAGCTTTTACCCGTGGGCAGCAGTTCAAACAGGGAGTGGCCAGAGTGTGTATGGTCTCACATAATGCAGCCTTCTTTAAATCATTTGCACTTTTCAAATAAGAATGAGAGTCTCATCCCCATACTGTGTGTGAAGTCTTCCGTTAATATCAATATGTCATCCCAAGTCTTGGTTTAAGCCAGTTTAACTGGGTCAGGTTTGACTGGGTTACTCCCAGTGATCTATAGCCTTTTCCATGTTCTTTAGCAAACATAAAAAACAAGCTTCAACTTCCCTTTTTAACAGCAATTGAGACTTGATGAGTGATTGCAGGTGGAGATTGTGCTAGTGGTTAACGTGTTCATGCATGTTCTAGCATGTGCTTTTAAAATACAATGTGAAAAATCCAACTAGATAATAGTTTAATGAATTAATTTTGTATTGTTGGCCCAACTTCTTATGGTGGTATTTATTGAGACAACAGGTAACATTGTGTTGAAAACTTTGTAGACACAGACTGAATAAACTAAAACAATAAATAAAATAATAATAATAATAATTACCTTTCCTGAGTTGCAATCATGTGATTTAAAAAAAAAAAACCCGCCCCTCCCCCCACCAGACTAACGCTAACAAACTGCACTTAAGATGGCTGTTAGCTGTAGTGTTGTTGTTGTATGGAGTATTGTTTGTGGGCTCAATTATTTATATTTCACAGAATTTACATTTCACAGAATATCTAGTACCTAAAAAAACAGAAATAACAACAAAAAAATAAATTTCTTGCGTTAGCGACTCTGAAGCCAAACTACCACAGACATTTTTATATTTTTATAACATTTCTGGGTTTCCTCGAAGTTTTGTTAGCTGAGTGTTCACACTGCTGTGTGTGCTAGGGTGGAGCAAGACGCTGTTGTTGAGAGAAAGTCAAGGGCAAAGTGAGGAAAAAGATAAATACTTTTGTTTATCTCCCTAACTCATGTACGGTAACATCAATTATATATATATATATATATATATATATATATATATATATATATATATATATATATATATATATAATTATTATTATAATATCCTGTAAAAGTAGGGAGTAGGGAGCACCCTGTGAAGTACACTTCAGAATGGAATGCAGCTTCAGTGTGTTTTCATGAGTCCAAGGATTCGGTGGATTCTGATACTGCAGCTGTTTCATTTTGTTTTTGTTACATGTTAGTGTGATGTAGATGTGTATTATGACAAACTGGGATAAAAAACAGCTCTGGCATTTGTGTATCCCATCCAACACAACATCACCAGAATTTTAATGCAATGCAGTGACTGTTTTATATGCATAAAAAATCAAGCTCAAATTCTTTTTTTTTTTTTTACTCCCAAACCAACTGTACCCAATTTTTAACCCATGAATTCTTTATTATTATTATTTTTTAATCAGATACTGTAACGATGCGGGTCGCGCGAGGGGCAGAGTCGCGCTTAAACTGTTCAGAACGAGCAGAGGCCATTTATACACGTGGTTGCCAAGCAACGCCGCCGTCAGGCAACCAGTTTGAACGAGCCGCACCTGGCAGCGTGTCTATATACAGTAAGGGTCCTGATACCTCCGCCCTGCGTGCGATCATTATGGAGCATCAGTGAAGGTATCAGGGCCAAGCAAGCAAGCAAAATAGATAGACAGACAGACAGACAGACATACAGCCAAAGGTAAAGCCTTTGGCGAGAAAGAGAGAGAGAGAGAGAGAGAGAGAGAGAGAGAAGGAAAGCGACACGCCCCAGTGCAGCGTCGTTATAGTGCACAAACTCTTCTAATTTTCTTTAGATTTAACATATTCATATTAGTCTACAGGCCAACTTTTGAGTGATTTACACTTTTTTACATTTTGTTTTTGTCCAAACTTTTTTTTTCTATGTGCATGTGTCATCAAAATAAACATTTACTAACTAAAAAAACTCAAAACACTATACGTGTTCTGGCTGATTCATTTAAACCGAGGGATTCAGCGAATCTATTACACTCGTAGTGCGGAATAAAACAGGCGGATCCTTGGCCTCAGTGTGTTCATGAGTTCAAGGAACCGGTGGATACTAGGGATTCTGTGAACGCCCTCTAGTGGAGGAACCATTGGAAAATGCAGTCAAAATCTTTACTGACTCAACTGAGTCAAAGGATTGATGAGACCCGAATCCGTTTAGTGTTTCAGAAGGAGTCAAATCCATTAATGGATTCGAGTTTCTCATCTCTACTCTTTAGTGCAAGTTAGCGTCGGTCCGAGGGACCAAGGGATGGGGGTTGTATAAAATCACGTGATTGCATCTCAGGGAATGTAAATTGCTGGCTCAACTTAAGTTTTTTTTTTTTAGTTTATTCAGTCTGTCTACAAAGCTTTCAAGAACACAATACTACCTGTTGTCTAAACAAATACCACTGTCAGGAGTTGGACCAACGAATCAATATTGATTCATTCAACATTTACAGTATCTAGTTGGATTTTTTTTACAGTGTAGTGGAGCTATACTGTATGTGCAGTTCCTTTAAAAATCTACAGTACCAGTCAAAAGTTTGGACACACCTTTTAATTCAATGTTTTTTGTTTAGAATAATCCTAGAACAATACTGGATATTTTAAAACTATGAAAACATACTGTATGGTATTATATAATTAAGTTAAATTGTTATTTATAGCCATTTAAGTCAGCCTTTATGGAATAGTTCTTGCACGATCTTGATTGTTTTAAGTGCATTTACAAAACCCATCAAGCACTATGATGAAACAATGATGAAGTCTATAATGAAGACCATCTCAGGAAAGCAAGACCAAAATTTAACTCTGCTACAGAGAAATTCATTTAGAGTTACCAGCCTCAAAAATGTGCCCTGTATGGGCCAGGGGTAGCTCAGTGGTTAAGGCATTGGACTACGGTTCGGAAGATCCCAGATTCAAACCGCACAACCACCAAGTTGCCACTGTTGGGCCCTTGAGCAAGGCCCTTAACCCTCAACTGCTCAGATGTGTAATGAGATAAAAACTGTGGTGAGTGTTAAATCAACATTAATCAGTACTTCAATATCTAAAACCTTTTGTCGATGTAAAGTTTATTGCTACTGACTTCTACACTGTTGTCCATCTTACAGCTCTTCAGTGCTGACTGGTGAAAATGTCTAAATAACATTAGAAGTTATAAGCTTCATGTCCTGTAACAGTTATAAGATGCATCTCCTGTATGCTAAAAGAGAAGCAAATACATAAACTCCACAGTTTTAAAATGAGAACTTTTACTATAAAGTATACACAACTTTATTGATAACATTAAAACAAAACGACAGATTCAAGGAGCACGCACCAAACAACCTGAATAACTGTTCTTCCAATGACCTCTAGTATATATATATATATATATATATATATATATATACTAGAGGTCATATATATATATATATATATATATATATATATATATATATATATATACTAGAGGTCATTGGAAGAACAGTATATATATATATATATATGTGCAAACAAACACATACTGGTGGTAAGGAGAGGTCATGTCACCCACTGACCTCAGATATTTGCTATTATGCAGTCTAGCATCCAGAGTTATAACCAGGAATCTTAGCTCCATCTCTGTTAGTAACGTTCATCTCATCACATCATGATATCACGCTGAGACAGCAAATACAGGTTTTCTCTGTTACAGATCTGCTCGACTTCAGCACTGCTGCAACTGTCACCGTCTTTCAGCTTTTTGCTCCATGTTCAAGCACTTAATGGAGAATCTTATTCTATAAAAATATACAACAATAGCAATTACAAAACCATTAAAACTAGATAATTCAGTATTTTGCAGTAAGTATTAGAGATTCACTCACAGGGCCTGACTGGAACAAGCCTGACGTCTGAAAAACAGATTATGGTCTGACAGTTATTAAAAATTTTATGTTCTGCAAATGACCTACTACTGTAAATATAAATTGAAAATTATGTTAGCTAAAAGCAAATCTGATCCATTACTAAACATTCAGTATAGGCTTATGCAATTCAACCTTCATATATTAAAACATATAAAATGTGCAATTTTAAGAAATCTTGGTAGAGAGCCCTTTCATTTCTTCGGCAGAACAACCTCACAACACCGTAGATTTAAAAAACTCACAAGACAGCTATGACACTACCGATAATTACTCCACCTGTGCAATTAGCACATACTATTTATTATCTGTTGCATTAATCAATCAATATACTCACTATATAGTGACCCCTGGAATTGTGAGTATAATGCGGTCTGCGAGTGTTCCGCAAGACAAGCATTTTTTTTTTTATAAATTTGACCTGAAAAACGAACAAGTCTTCGTTTACGAGAACCGAGTATCATGTATCACGCATGCGCTTCTTGTTTTGATGCAGTGTCATGTGATTACAGTTGAGCTAATAGTTTTTCTCTCATGTGCGCTGCAGAATTGTGGGTAATCGTCTCCCCTGGTGGGTCTTAGTGCGCGTCTCTCACTGGTATAATCAACATCTGTGCACGTGTGTACTATTTACTATAACACTGTGACCACGTGTGTGCATGTAAAGTCTCTTTTATTGTGTGTTTGTATGTGTGTGCGTGAAAGTCACAAGATGCGCACGTATTGAATATATATATATATATATAGCCTATATAAATATGAATATATATTGAATATGAATATTGGGGTGTTGGATTAAGAATAGTATAACAATAAAGTTAATTAAAAATATTAAAAATAATTAGTCTAATTGTGTGCATAGCTGGGAAAACATGAATATTGAGGTGTTGGATTAAGAATAATATGAAAATTATGTTAATTAAATTTTTTTTTTAAAATAATTATCTTATTGTGTGCATAGCTGGGGTAAATAGTGTAGGTCAGGACACTAAAATCTGTCCTTGCAAGCCTTGTCTTTAACACACTTTGTTATTCCCGACTCCATATCCACTGATTTTCTGACTTTGTGCTCAATAGAGAGAATAGCATGTGCAGTGACGTGCTGTGAGCTGAAGTTCCTAAACTTTTGAAAAGGGTTTTCTTTTAGAACAGAAGTTTGGTGAAAAAAAAATCAAAAAAATATTAAAAAAGAGAAAAGTATATTTAAGTAAATGCCAATGAAGACGGTGACAAATAAAGCCAATGTTAGATTCATAAACAAGATGCCAGGTAGTGCAGTGCAGCATCAGATAAATCTGAAGTTGGTTAAACCAAAAAAAAAAAAAAAGTCCATTGAATCAGTTGCAATACAGTGGCTGCAATAAATATCCTAAATACCAGGTTTGACAAACAAAAGAAGCATCTGGAAGACATTGGCCTCCAATGACGGAGAGCAGTACATTGATTGTCAGCTTAGTGAAAGCCATGAAATTTAATTATGAGGAATGTTCTAGAGGAGAAAGTGGCAGTCCTAATGAAAGAGGAGTTGAAATAATGGACGAAGGAGCAGAAAAGATACAGTAGAATATGGAACCTGGAAATAATGGGTCAAAAAAAGAAACAATAAATGAAGACAATACAAATGGAGTGATTTTGTCTACTCAACCAAGTAGCGTCACCGCTGGCACTGGGCTTAGAGGAGATTATGAACACTGTTCACAGATGGAGACTGACAAAGTTATGCTGATACAAACATGTAGGTGTTCACTTTTTATAGGAATTAGTTAGGGCTGATGAGGAGGTTAGAGAAGCTCTGAGGCCCCACATTAAGGAGGTAAAAACTGCATATTTCTATGATCCTTTTGGCTTCTTTAATGGACAAAAATCATATAGAAAGATGGTTTTGATGCGTTACAGGCTAGCAACTTATAAAAGTGAAGAGGTTATATAGGAGCATTTAAGCACTAGTTAAATGTTACTAGTGTCAAAGTTGTGTTTTTTCTTTTTTCTTGGATTAATTATTAAAGTTTTTTCACACAAGTGCACACAAGCACTCAACCCTTTTCTTTCCAACACTCGAGAGAAATAACGCTTTGGAAACGCTGCACTGCCAGACTACCCAAATATTACTATCCACCCAGTGGAGGGTTGCAGACACTAATTCACAAACTGGGCAATTTGCAAAATCCAATTAGTCTAATCTGAGTGTCTTTGGATTGTGGAGGGAAACCAGAATACCTGGAGGATGCAAGGCAACAGTGATAACCACTACGCCAACATGCTTTCCATGTTATTTTACATTTTTGCCAAAACATTAAGGCTTTAGTTTATTGTATACATCATTTGGTAAAACCAGTTGTCATAATCTGTCAAGCATTTTAGATTTTTTTTTCCTGCAGAGGCTGGGCGAGACATTCCCAAAGATTCTTTCACTGATGTGTCATGATGTGGTTGAGAATCTGTGGCCTGACAGACAGGAAAGTCAGGATATGTAGAAAGCCTGCACTGTTATTTCACATTAGTGTGTTGCAAGTACAAGGTGAGACAGAATAACAGGAATTTTTAAAAGGCATATTGGTAGCCCTTAGCAGGTGGTAGCACTGCGGGTTAGTGACATTTAGCAAGTTAACACTCTTAACACTCACCATTTAGCATGGTAAACACAAGTTTACCATTTTAGTAATCATGGATCAGTGAAACAGGCAATAAAATTTATTTCTTCTATCACTTCTAGTTTGATTGGATTGTAAAAAAGTTCCAGATTTTTTGTGTCACCCTGTACAATTCTGCTTTCCCATGTTTACATATGGTAAAAAAAAAATTCTTATCTTTTTTTTTTTATCACAATAGCAATGTCTGTCAAAATGCAGCTACAATATGTCACACTGCAGGAGTGAATCTGTAGTACAAGTCACCAAATTTTTTTCTGAAAGATGTCCATTAACTTTCTAATGTTTGGTTCCAAAATTTAATACAACTGGGAAAAGAAATCGTATCTGCTGCATTATACAACACAAACAAATATGATATTTTTTTTATATATTATGTAAAATTATTATTATTTTTAAAATTAGAATTAATTATATGGTTTCTTAGAGAGACAGCATGTGCTATTCAGACAGGGTTTCTGTACACACGTAGAGCACTACAATTTACACAAGTACACTGCTGATTGATTTATATGATGTACAAATTTACCAACAGAGCAAAAACAGAGCAGACCCTTCACTGCCTTTAAATATTTATTAACAATTATTTCATGTTCATCAGATCACAGTAAAATATAACAGTTACAGTACTGTAAAAAAGTGCCTTCTTATTATTAGAAAATACTTTATTAATAATATCCTGCAAAAGCTTGTCCAGTAAACTGGAACATCTGTCAAGTATTTGTCCTTCCATGCATAGATCAAAGAAATTTGAGTTCTGATGATTCCAAAACACTCGGTCCTCTCTGAATGGGAGGGACATATTCTCTCTACCCGTCAATCAAACTGGCACTAGTCAATCAGGCCTATTTGTTTACTAGTTTATGATCTGTGGAAGGTGATGCAGTCACAGCATTCTGTGTTAAAGTGCCCTTTGACATATAAATACAAAGACTTTGCACTCAACATAAAGTCATAATAAATACATAAAATGTTCTTGGATTATTTACAAGCCAGTAAACTACAATTCAAGTCAATGTTCTTTTCACATTTCAAATAGTCACAATAAAAACAGAATAAGTTACAAAAAACATTAAACACTTTGTATAAATTAAAAAAGTGCCATACACATGATACAAATACAAGACAAGAAGAATCAAGTCAGATGAATACATTCTAATCTCCATTTACTGCATCTGTAGTGTGTTTATTAGACTCACCCACACACACACACGCACGCACACGCACACACACACCATGGTGTCACTTTGTCACTGTAGACATTTACTGTTGCTCTGAATGATGTATTTTGCCCAATAAGAAAACACCAGATGTTTTTGGTGTCGAGTTTAATTCTCAGTACATCGGTCACACAGACATGGCAGTGTGTAAGTGTGTGTGTGTACCAGAGTTTTCTACTAGTTCTGAAGTAAAAAACTCTGCTTCTTTTAACTGCTGAAACAAAGTCTCTTGTTCTAGTCTCTTTAACCCTGTTGTGCCTCAGGCTGTTTTACACTATTTGTCCTGATCTGTTTTAATTCATATGAAACTGTTGCATGTTTTGTTCCTTAAGAGTTTTAAGGGTTAACAAATTCTATATGCATTTATGTTTGAATAAAATGTTTGAAGCTCATTCAACAATAACATGCTACACTTTCAGATGAATAAAAACAGTCTGCCAATCTGACACACTGTCTGCTTAGATTTGTGTATAACCAATTTGTTTGTATTAAATTAAAAACTATACTGCATGGTCTCATAAAATATTCTGTGTAATAAAAATAAAATAAAATAAAAAAACACGCTAAATTCCAATGCCAATTGATGATTTTGAAATAAACACATACGTGTTTAAAGGGTGTTCTCATGTAATTTTATCAATAATGTGCATGTAATAATAAACATTTCAAATGGCTTACAAATACAAACTAGTGCTAGTATTATAATCTATTCTATTATAATCTATTATAATCTATTCTAATAATTCTTGGGACAGGGGTAGCTCAGTGGTTAAGGCATTGGACTATGGTTCGGAAGATCCCAGGTTCAAACCCCACAACCACAAAGTTGCCACTGATGGGCCCTTGAGCAAGGCCCTTAACCCTCAACTGCTCAGATGTGTAATAAGATTTAAAAAAATGTAAGTCGCTCTGGATAAGAGCGTCTGCCAAATGCCTAAATGTAAATGTATTCTTCACACGTCAAAATCTGCTTTAAATGTGAAATCAAATTTTCCTTATTTTACTAGCCTTAGAGATGATAACAATACTTTTACCTGTGAAAAGCCTTCCTGCCTGAGGGAGACTCACCTAATTACCCAAAACACAGTTTACACACTGCCTCTGTTTGTACTCAATTTACTCACTCATCATCTATACTGCTTTATCCTGTACTCAGGGTTGCGGGGCGCTGAAGCCTATTCCAGGAGGCTTGGGGCATGAGGGCACATACACAGACTCATTTACACACTATGAGCAATTTGAGAACACCAATTAGCCTAAACTGCAGGTCTTTGGACTGTGGGAGGAAAGCGGAGTACCCGGAGGAAACCCACCAAGCACAGGCCTGCTGTCTTCTAAAACTAAGTGTAGGAAGCTTCTGAAAGAAATTTTATGTCCCACCTTGAGCTTGGAATATTTTCAGTCCTAAATTAACCTTAAGCCCAATTTCTGGGAGTGATTCTGAGATGCTTAGTTAATATAGGGCTAGACATTAACCCCATTGAGAATCTTTGGGATGTGCTAGAGAAGGTTTTAGCTAGCGGTCCGAGTCTTCCATCAGATTTTGGAGGGAAATTAATGTGACTCTGTTGTGACAATACATAAGTTTATCGAAATGATGCCATGGTGTAAGCAAAGCCATAGGTGATCCAACTAAATATTAAAGTGTGTGAAGTTCTTTTGCTCGGGCAGTGTATAATAATATATTCTATTTGATTAACAATTTAAGTTTTAATTCTTAATATGCACAAACAAATACTAGTAAATGCTAAAGCAGGTTGTAAACAGCAAAGTATGCCTGCTATGTAACATTTACTGATTATTTACTTTATAACTTATATTTCCTAATTTTACATTTACTCATTGGCTTATATTTCCTGATAAATATTTAATGTTATATTCAATATGGTGAAGATAAATACTTTTATAAAATACTTATATGAAAATTGTTGGAGTATACATTCGGATCACACTCTCTCTCTCTCTCTCTCTCTCTCTCTCTCTCACACACACACACACACACACTCACACACACACACACCACTGCTACTGTAAACATTAATGATGTTCAAGATGTAATGTAACTTTCACTACTGATGCAGTCAACAGATTTTTTTTTTTACATAATAATAAGGCACCTAAACTGTATGCTTTCAGATGAACACTGAAATAATACTAATTTAACAGTCATTAGCCGAATGATGTCTTACACGGGACATCTCTTACACGCTGTCTATCATTGGAGAAACTACAGTGGCTGTGAATAAAAATAAATAAATTAAATTAATAAATATTAGAAATTCTAAATATAAAGTAGCAAAAAAAGCATTAAAAGGGAGTAACACAGTATTTTACAGAGTATAAGAGGTTCACTTACAGCCATTCACAGCATCAGGTGTTCTATCTGAAAGACAGATTTTAAATGAGAGTTATTATAAATTAATCAAATCCATCATCACTAACCTTTCTACATAACAGTTCATACAGTTACACTATTAACTTATAATAATATAACGATTTAAATATACAAGTTTAAGGCACCTCTCATGGTTATGTCTTCGACATTTCTGTTGGCCCTCATGCTTAACGTTTTCTTATGAAAATAGTAGAAGATTCCAGCTCCAACAAGGACGAACAATATTGGCAATATAATGGCAACAATGGCAATGATTGCAACACAGGTGTTGTTACACTTGGATCCTCCACCGGATCCTCCACCAGATCCTCCACCAGATCCTCCACCTACACGTGTTAAAAGAGACTTTATTATCTGCTGTGGCAATGAATCATCTTTTACTTTGTAAATCTGAAAGCGTTTCTCTGATCTCTCAGGATTAGCCTTCTAGTAAGAAATAAAAACAAAATACTTTGTGGTACAAACAAGGGCTTCACCCAATGATTATTTTAATATTCGATTAATCTGCCGATTTTTTTCGATTAATCAATGACTAGGATTAAAAAAAAATAGAAAAGCATTCATTTCCAACCCTTTATTCAAAAGTCTTTAGAAAGTGCACAAACATTTTGCTCCTTAAGCTGTTATAATGATAATAAATAAAATAAAAATGGACTAACACAAAAAACATAGACATGTATGCTTTACATCTGCCAAATAGATACAGTGGAACCTTGGATTACGAGCATAATTAGTTCCGAAAGTGGCTCATATTCCCAAACACTCATAAACCAAAAAAAAAAATTTTAAAACACAATAATGAAATCACTTCTGTGAAGTAAAAATTAAACAAATTAACCTGCACTTAACGTTTGAAAAGAATCGTGACAGAGCAGTGTTTCTGTGTAGAGCAGAGAAAAAGAGTGTGTGTGTGAAGGTGAAAGTAGGAGGGGTCTGTGTGTGTGTGGCAAGGTGTCCAATGATGCGCGCGCACACACACACACATACACACACACACACACACACACACACACACAGCAACCAAAGAGCAGGCTAAGCCTTGAGCAGAGAGAGAACATCTCTAATGAGACTTGCTTTTGCTTGACACACGCGCTGTACACACACACATACAGACACAAAATAAAATATGTTTTTCACACACACACACACACACGTGGTCAAAGTGTCATAGTAAACAGTACACGTGTGCACGGATGTTGATTATACCAGTAAGAGACGAGCATTAAGACCCAGCAGGGGAGACATTTACCCGATTACGGATTTCTCTGTCCCCACCATGTATCTTTCCTCTCCCTCCGCTCGTTTTTTATTTTGCTTTTGCTACGCCCTGTCTATGAGATGCCAAACTCTGCTAGCATTAGTGTGCAAGGCCGAGTGTGTTCACTCCGCCCCGCGCTTAACTAAAGTTTTTTTTTTTTTTTATAAAAAAATGTCTCCTCATCGTGTGACACAACAAATTGACCAGGAAATTTGTTGCCAACTCTTTTAGTAATCAATTTTTATTAATTTAATCGAGTCATTGTTGCAGCCCAACACATTTTTTCTAAAATAAAATAAATTAAAATAAGAAAAATAAGAAAAGCTTGATGATGTGGATGATTTTTTTTATTTTAATTTTTTTATATATATTATGACCAGGAGCTGTAAATCTGATATGGGGTTTGAGGTATTGTTGCTGTTGTGTCAATATAATGTATTAATGATACAATGATGCAAGCCCTCCCAAAATGTATTAACATAAATATATTAATACAAATATTCATAAAAATATTTGCTCTGCTACGACAGTCAACAATGTGCCACTATCTAAATTAATCATTAGCAACTGTAATCATAATTATAACTAAAGAGAGAGAGCAGGAGGAGGGAGAGGGAGGGAGGGAGGGAGGGAGGGAAAGGGAGACTCGACTTTTAACATTCCTTTATTTTACAAAAAGAATTTTTTTTTTGAAAGGCAAAAATAGTTCATATATTATAAAAAAAGGCAAGAGGTTTAGTAAAAAATAAGAAGAATAAATAAATAAATAAACTATTAACATAGGGAAAAAAAGGGTGCCAAAACATTCTTTAAGCAAAAAGTGGAAAAAAAACAAACAAAAAAACTTAGCAATGGGACTCAAGGTAAGTTAATTTTACTAAGGTAAAATCTAAAGTAAAACAGATCAGTAAAAAATTTATGGTCTAAAAATGGTCGAGTATGTACAGTGCTGAGCTGGTGTATTAAAGCAATGTTTAAAAGGTACGGAAAGGTACAGGAAATACACATGGTATATAAAACCAGCACATAAAATACAGGGAAAAAACGAGATAAAATGGATTTCACACTTATTTTAAAAGTTGAAAGTTAAACCCCGCTGTCTATGGAGCATAAAACATCCCCTTGTGCCCATATCTGGTTAAACTCTGGTAGTCTGTGGGTCGTCTTCAGGAAGGCGAACTCAACTTTTAGTCTTGCGCTAACCAATGCTGTCAGCATTCTCTCAGCATCGTATCTGCTCCCACCCCCCCGGCATTTCATTTTTTTCTTGTGAGCCAGATTGAGAGTTTTGCCTGGTCTATAAGGTAGTTTAAAAGAGTGACAGATTTGTCTTTTGGCTTGTACTTTGGTCCGTTTATGTAAAGATTGTCATTCCATGTTACTCCTAACTCACTTGTCCAGTTTTTAAGCAGAGAGAACAGCGTTTCCAATCTTTTGCATTTTAAGAACAGGTGGTCTACTGTTTCCTCCCTCCCACAGAAGAGACACTCTATGCGCCTAATGGGGTCCATGTAAGGCTCTAAGGCTCACATGGACCTAGGCTTGTTAAGAAGGGAGTGCTAACATCACCTCGCCTCGCTGATTTTAATCCCGTTTTTGTACACAGGTCATCTGCAGTCTTCCATGCCATTTCCTTCCTCAGGTCCTTGATTTTGGTAAATTCCTGCTTTCTGGAAGCGGTGTTGAATGACAGTTGATGATAGTATCCTGGTGTTTATGAGCAGGTTGTGGAAAAGTGGCTCCTCATCTGTGCTGTGGAATGGTTGTGCATCAGCTCTGCTCGTCATTATCTTTGATGTCCACCTCCCACCAAGAAACCAAACTGCTAAAATCCCCATTTCTATCTTTCCATTCATTCCATAAAATTTTCATAAAAGATCTCATCTTGTAAAAGCTTTATGTTAAAACACCAATATGAGCTCTGCCTTTTTGTGTTTGGTATTTTTTATCTTTATGCTAATCAGATGGTGATCAGAAAAAACAGTGGGGAAAATGGCTGATTTGTGAAGATTGTTTCTGTGGGATTTGGTGATATAGAACCTGTTCAGTCTTGCTGCGGTGATCTTAGTATTATTAACCTTGACCCATATGTATTTTCTTGTATTTGGGTATTTTTCTCTCCACACATTAACATTGTCAGTCTCGTTGACTTGGTCACTATGTGTCTCCTGTAGGAAGACAACATTGATGTTCTTTTGTGTTATAAAATCTGCAACTACTCCTCTTTTTCTTCTATCTCTGCCACCATTCATATTTAAGGACCCTATTTTTAAATTATCCATTAGAAGAAGTAAAAAAAGAAAGAAAAGACAGATGCAAAGTGTATGACAAAGAACAGAAAGCACCAAGTGTGATATGTTCATTTTTGTTTTGCATGAGAACGCCGCCATTTCGCTATATGATCTTTTAAGCGCCATCTCTCTTTTTTTTGCTCAGTAGATCATAGCCTGTAGTGCACTGTAATTTTGCTACTGATGCTATACATTTTATAAACTAAATCTGTTAAATGGTCTTCAAT